>NW_016107471.1:3621077-3645453 GCF_001604975.1 Cebus imitator | reverse complement strand
AAAAAAAAAAAAAGAAACCACTATCCTGGGGCCTGGGTCTGGGTAGGGCCTATAAATGCTCAGTGAAGAAAGCATCATTGGTTTCAGCTGAATGAAGCTGACATGATGAGTGCACTGGGCAAAACAGCCATGGTGTTCCTTTGAAGAAACTAAATATCGGAAAGAGATGAATGCATGTAGATTGGCCTTCCTCTTGAACCTTCAAAATAATAATTAAACTTTCAATTTCCTGAAGTGAAAAATGGCATTAACACGCTTCCTGGAGTGTTTTTCCATTAAAAGTGAGTTACAGGGATATCAGTCATTCACATCTTGTTTTGTCTGCTTTCTCAAATAACTGAGATTGGTGAAAATCTGAGAAATGAGAGGAAGGACAAAAAGTAAGCTTGAAGCAAAAGAGTTGAATTGATGTGATACAGGGAAGAATTTAATGCATTAAGAATTCAGAAACATACTAGGGATAGAGGCCCTTCTTCCAAAATTTACCTAGTGTTGGCTTATTATCAGCTGCATATTAGAGATGGACCAGAGTTAAAGGTATTTTAAAAAATGACCATTATATTTCTGTTTTTGCCTTTCAAAATGAAGCCAATAAGAATAAAAACCTTGATACTACTGCCTCTGCTTCAAGCATTGTTTTCCCTGCTTTTTTTTTTCTAAAATTTATTGAGCTCCTCTGCTGTCCACAGTATTTTCTTCAAAAGAGCTATTCTCCCTTGACTTCCTTAAGACATCTAAGCCCTAGTCATCCTTGAAGTTATAGATAAACTAAAAGAACCCTCTGTAAAGCCTTCCTGATTAGTTCAATTGAAAATTCTCTTCGCCTTTTAACCTCTTTGTCCCTTTCATTTATTTTACACTTAAAGTATAAACATAAAGTTAATTGCCTTTTCAAATATTAGTCTCAATTCACTAATTAGATAAAGTTCTTTCACAACAGAGAACATTTTGTATATTTAACCATAGACCACTTAGAGCATTAACTAAATCTCAAAACACATAATGTCTCCAAAACACTGCACTGATTGATCGGTGAGTGAATGAGTGATTAAATAACAGTCCAGCCTTGCTCCCAAGTGTCTGCTCATTAAACGTAACTCTTATGTTTACAGTGATGTTAGCATGTGAATATATGCTACATAGGGTATCTCATGTGTAAAGAAATAAGACGTTAAAGAATGCTAACAGGCTATGGAACTGCCTTTATTTTTTTTGTGTGATTCCACACACACATTTCTATCTGCAACAGGGATCTGTATGCAAGGCTAGTGTTCTCTGAGGACAATCTAATCATCGATTCACAAATTATTTATTATATTCATATTGGTGTCATTCACTCTGAGAGGTCCTGGAGATATGAGTGTGTGCTTATGTGTGTGTCTGAGTTAGGAGCGAGGGTGGTAGACAAAGGGTAGGAAAAGCAAGGAATCTGACCATAAAACAACTTAACTGTGCATTAGTTACCAACTCATCTAAGTCTAGTGAGACAGAACACACTCATAAGTTACATGACATTATTAGTTACACATTGGCAGCAAAGGATAGACACCTAGAATTCATCACAAACCATACCCCTAAGACTCAGAAAAGTTTTCCTGGTAGATATAGTTTATATTGATTGTACCCCCTGTACCACAGCAAAGGAGTCCCAGAAAGTAGCCCACCCTGGGTTTTATCCCCCAGGGTAACATGATTCACTGGGCTAAAGCAAGAAAGACATTATGTTTCTAGGGTTGACTGGAACAGAGCCTGGGTTGTTTCAGCAAGCGCCCCATATCTCAAGATGTCACATTCCAGCACAGTCTACAATTAAATGAAACCAATAGAAAGACCACTGCTTATTGCCTACCCTTCAATCTATCTTTCCACTCATGTAATGTTGCAACCACGAAGTACTACAAAGGGAAGTATTTAGTCAACGTGGTACACAGCAGCTAAAATGGCCTCCAGTCTTCCGTAACTTCTAGAATTATGCTCTGGTGTATGAGCTGGATCTATGAGTTGCTTCCAATGAATAGAATACGGCAAGGTTAGGTTATGAATGACATTGACTTCTCTGATACTTTCACTCTCTCTCTCTCTGGCCTTTCTTGTTCATCCTCTAAGCTGCCATACTATCCGCTGTCCTGTGGCAAGGCAAGGAAGTAGAAGATGGCAAGGAACAGGGGACAGCCTCTACGCTCTAGCCTGAGAGAAACCAAATCCTGCCAGAAACCACATTAATAAGATTGAAAGCAGATCTTCTTCCAGTTGAGCCTTGAGATGACTACAGACCTGGGTGACATCTTGATGTAGCCTTCTGGTATACTTTGAGCCAGACAATTCAGCGAAGTCATGCCTGGATGCCTAACCCACAACAATTTTGAGGGAATAAATATTTTTTGTTTAAGTTTTGGGATAATATGTTCCACACAATAGGTAACTAACAGAGTGAACAATGTTGGGAGGTCTTTCATGAGGAATTTCTTCATGTATGTAGGCATAAAGATATATAATAGATCTAGGCAGAAGTTAATTTTCATAAGCAGTATTGCATTGTAGTAAAGATGCTAAATAAAGAATTCACCTCTCTAGTTCTGTCTGAGACCCAAAATAGACACATGACTTTGGGTGGACAAAGTATATTGTCTATAATGTTTTTTGGCCTGAATCCCATTTTCATAAAGTGAAGGGAAAATTTAATTTAGGTGTAAGCTTCCTCCCCGAGCTAACAGCCCTTACCCGTAAGAAAATTTAAAAATCAGGTTGATTGAAACCTACAAAGCTGGATGTGTATTTCATTTCGGTGTTATTTTTTCTAAGAATTGGATTCCTTTGTCAACAATTCTAGGTCAACTTCTAATGCTACATATTCCAGCAGAGCAGCTTTTGTATGCCTCCTTGTTTTCTTATTCTCTTTGCTTAGTTTTTATATTCACATTGAGATTTCACACCAACAATTTATGACAAAAAACCAGCATGCCTCACTATAATTACTTTCAAAAACGCAAAAAAATCCATTTTCATACACTAAATATTAGCAAGATAGTTTCTATAGTCAATGCACTCATTTTGTTTAAAAACAGAGATTTAGATAGTTTATTGTCTGTAAATAAAACCAATAATGGAAACAAAAGTAAGGAAATGGCGTAATCTACTCATGACAGATGCTTTCACATATTTTAACAGATTGTCTCAGTATAGCTTGTTATTTTAAATAAATGAAAACACAACTGAATTATTATATTAAAATGCATTGTACCAACCATTTCAAAAGAAAAGAGAATAAAAGTACCCTTGGTGGCCAAAAGTCACAATTTAGGCTAATTCAAAAATGACTAGAGAGAAAATATCTAATCTTTCTGTACACAGTCCCTTCCTTTCTGTGTAAATGGTGCATATGTGTATTTCTGATTTTTCCTAAGTACACCCACTGCAAGATACGTGGCCTGCAACTGAAATGTGAATTTATTTATGAATCTCGACAGGCGCTTAGGCTAAAAAAGTCTGTACTCCCAATTCCCCATCAAAATTCTGCAAAGAAACCTTCAAAGCCTGTAAAAACTTTGTGTCTCTTTGCCACCAAGGAACTCCATTGGAACTGGTTCATCTATTTAGCTGAATGGAATTGGGCAAGCCAAAAATTGGTGTCACTACTTTATGTGAAGAAATTGATGTACCACGAAAATTCCTCAGAGCCTGGACATGAGCCTGATTCTAATAAAAATTATTCTCTCTGAATCACTCCTGTATACACATACCCTTCTCTCATGTGAATCACAAATTTTTTTCTGAACTGGCAAATGTTTTCAATATCAAGTGTTGTTTTACAAATATTGAGTTCGAATTCAGAGATAAATAAAAGAAGATACTTTGGTTCCCGATCATTCCCTTCAATGAGCTCTCATTAAATTCATGAAATATCAAATAACGAATGTTGGAAATATTTTGCTATAATTATATTACATATGTTTGCATTAGGTGTTTTATAAATGGGTCACAGGGAAAATGAGGACCAGAC
This sequence comes from Cebus imitator, assembly GCF_001604975.1. Classification (NCBI taxonomy): domain Eukaryota; kingdom Metazoa; phylum Chordata; class Mammalia; order Primates; family Cebidae; genus Cebus; species Cebus imitator. The sequence continues at coordinate 3,641,453 of NW_016107471.1, read as the reverse complement.
CCCAGAAGTCTGAATAACGATTCACATGCAAACTACATTAACTCATGTAATAAGCAACACATCAGGTTATCAATTTCATGATGAATTACATGATAAAAATTAAAAATGGGGGTGTAGGAGCCAAGATAGCCAACTAGACACGGCCAGAAAGAATATCTCCCACCGAGAGACCAGGACATTGTGAAGACCGGCAAACTCTGAGTAGATCTTTAGATGGAAGCCATTGAGAGAGAATGAAAGGAGGACACAAACACCAGGCTGAAGGAGGAGGAAGCCGTGAATCTTATAAGAGGCTGCTTAGCAACGGGACTCATTCCTGGCCCCCAGTGACACCTGGGGAAGAAATAAGTTGAACAAATGAGGAATTTGGATGAGTATTAATAAAAATTTAAGAGAAAATTGAAACCTAATCCAAAGAATCTAAGGAATACAATAAAATAATACTGGAGCTAAAAAACCAAACAATCATATTTAGAAAGAATCAAACAGATCTGATGGAGCTGAAAAAATTTACAAGACAATCACAAGTATTATCAGCAGAACAGATCAAACTGAAGAAAGAATCTGAGAGTTCAAAGACAGGTTTTTTGAATTAACTCAGCTAAAAATAAAGAAAAAAAAGAAAAGAAACAATTAAAAGAAACTCAGAGAAATTAGATTATGTAAAGAGATCAAACCTATAACTCATTGATATACCAGAAAGTGAGGGAGAAAGAGCAAGCAACTTAAAAAACATATTTGAGGATATTGTCCATGACAATTGCTCCAACTTCACTACAGAGGCCAACATTCAAATTCAGAAAATGCAGAGAACCCCTGTAAGATGCAAGGTGACTATCCCCAAGACACATAGTCATCAGATTTTCCAAGGTCAACATTAAAGAAAAAACATTAAAGGCAGCTAGAGAGAAGGGCAGGTCACCTACAAAGGAAACCCAATAAGGCTTACAGCAGGCCTTTCAGCAGAAACTTTACAAGCCAGAAGACATTGGTGGCCCATGTGCAGCATTCTTAAAGAAAAGAAATTCCAATCAAAAATATCATAAGTAGCCAGACTAAGCTTCATAAGCAAAGAAGAAATAAGATCCTTTTCAGACAATCAAGTGCTAAGGGAATTTATTACCACCAGACCTGACTTATAAGAGGTCCTTAGGGAGTGCTAGATGTGGAAATAAAATACCATTACCAATCACCACAAAAACACACTAAAATACATAAATCATTGACACTATAAAACAATTACACTATCAAGTCTGTATAATAACCAGCTAACAAAACAATGACCAGATCGAATCTGCATACATCAATATTATCCTTCTATGTAAATAGGCTAAATGCCCTAATTAAAAGGCACAGTGTGGTGAGTTGAATAAAGAAGATCCAATTATACACTGTCTTCAGGAGACCCATCTCACATGCATGGATGCTTATGGTTTCAAAGTAAGGGGACAAGGAAAAATCTACCAACCAAACAGAAAACAAAAAGAAGCAGAGGTTGTTAATCTAATTTCAGACAAAATAGTTGTATTAGTTCATCCCACAGTGCTATGACTACCTGAAACTGGGTAATTTATAAAGAAAAAAGGTTTAATCAGCTCACAGCTCCACAGGCTATATTGGAAGCATAGCTTGGAAGGCCTCAGGAAACTTACAATTACGGTGGAAAGCAAAGAAGAGGATGCATGGCCAGAGCAAGAGGAAGATAGTGAAGGGGGACTATCTTTTTAACAACCGCATCTCATGAGAATTCTATCATGATACACCAGGGAGATGTAGTATCTTTTAAACAACCACATCTCATGAAATTCTATCATGATACTATACCAGGGAGATGGTGCTAAACCATTAAAAACTACTCCCATGATCCAATAACCTCCCACCAGTCCCCACCTCCAACACTGGGGATTATAAGAGATTTGGGTGGGGAGATAGAGCCAAACCACATTATTCTGCCCCTGGCCTCTCCCAAATCCCATGTCCTTCTCACATTTTAAAATACAATCACAACTTTCCAACAGTCCCCCAAATTCTTAAGTCATTCCAGCATTAACTCAAATGTCCAAGTACAGTCTCACCTGCGACAAGGCCAAGTCCCTTCTGCCTGTGAGCCTGTAAAATCAAAAACAAGTTAGTTGCTTCCATGATACAATGGGAGTACAGGCATTGGGTAAATACTCCCATTCCGAAAGGGCGAAATAGGTGAAAACAAAGAGGCTACAGGCCCCAGGCACATCCAAAACCTAGAAGGTTAGTCATTAAATATTAAAGCTCCAAAATAATCTCTTTTGACTCCATGTCTCAGGCAACACTGATGCAAGGGGTGGGTTCCCAAGACCTTGAGAAGCTCCATGCCTGTGGCTTTGCAGGATACAGCTCTTGTGGCTGTTTTCATGGGCTGGTGTGGAGTGCCTGTGGCTTTTTCAGGTGCATGGTGCAAGCTGTTGGTGAATCTACCATCCTGACATCTGGAATACAGCAGCTCTCTTCTCATTGCTCCATTAGGCAATTCCTCAGTGGGGGCTCTGTGAGGGGATTCTAACTCCACATTTTTCCTCCACACTACCCTAATAGAGGTTCTCCATAAGGTCACTGCCCTTGCAGCAGACTTCTGCCTGGACATACAGGCTTTTCCATACATTCTCTGAATGCTAGGCAGAGGCTTCCAAGCCTCAACTCTTGCCCTCTGCACACCTGCAGGCTTAACACTATGCTGAAGCCTTGGCAGTTTGGGGTTTGCACCCTCTGGAGCAGTGGCCTAATATGTATCTGGGGCCCTTTGTATCTGGGAGCAGCTGAGATGAAAAGAGCAGTGTCCCAGGGTTGTACAGGGCAGCAAGGCCCTCAACCTAGCCCATCAAACCATTCTTTCCTCCTAGGTCTCCAGGTTTATGATGGAAGGGGCTGCTGTGAAGGTCTCTAAAATGGCTTCAAAGCATTTTTTCCCATTGTCTTATTTATTAACATTCAGCTTATGCTGAATCAACATAACTCATGCAGGTTTCTGCAGCTGACTTGAATTCCTCCCCAGAAAATAGATTTTACTTTTCTACCACACGGTCAGGTTGCAAGATTTCTAAACTTTTATGCTCTGCTTCTCCTTAAAATATAAGCTCCAGTTCAGTTTCAGATCATGTCTTTGCTCAGGAATATAAGCTTATAAGTAAGAAGCAGCCAGGCCACATCTCAAATGTTTTGCTGCTTAGAAATTTATTCTACCAGATATCCTAAATCATCTCTCTCAAGTTCAAAGTTCCACAGATCTCTCGAGCAGAGACACAATACTCCTAGATTCTATTCTAAAGCAAAGCAAGTATGACTTTTTTACTCTGGTTCCCAATTAGTTTCTCATCTCCAATTTAGACCACCTCAGCATGGACTTCATTGCCCATATCACTATCAGCATTTTGATCACAAGAATTTATCAAGTCTCTGAGAAGTTCCAAACTTTCTCTGATCTTCCTATCTTCTGAGCCCTTCAAGCTGTTCTAACCTCTGCCTGTTATCCACCTCCAAAGTTGCTTCCACTTTTTGGGATATCTATATTTTAATATTCCACTAATTCATTACTAATTTTCTGAATTAGTTCATTATCACACTCATATAAATAACTAAGTGAAACTGGGTAATTTACAAAGAAAAGAATTTAATCAGCTTGTGTTTCCACAGGCTGTACAGGGATCATGGCTGGGGAGGCCTCAGGAAATTTACAATCATGATGGAAGGAGAAGAGGTTGGAGACACCACTTACATGGCCAGAGAAGGAGGAAGGAAGAGGGCAAAGGTGGAGGTGCTACATACTTTTAAACAATCACTTCTCACGTGAACTGTATCACAAGAGAGCACTAAGGGCGTGGTGCTGAATCATTAGAACCCACCCCCATGATCCACTCACCTCCCACCAGGCCCCACCTCCAACGCTGTGGATTACAATTCAACATGCAACTTGGGTGGAAATGCAGAGCCAAATTGTACTGATAGTCTTTAAACCAGCAACCATCAAAAATAGCAAAGAAAATGTGGGGTGGGGGCTGCATTACATAATGGTAAAGGGTTCAATTCAATAAGAAGCCTTAACTATCCTGAATATATGTTTACCCAACACAGGAGCACAAAGATTTATGAATGAAAGTCTTACAAATCTATGAAGATACTTAGATAACCACAAAATAATAATGGGAGACTTCAATAGCCCACTGACAGCACTAGGCAGATTACTGCATCAGAAAACTAGCAAAGATATTTGGGACCTGAACTCAACAATTGACCAAATGGAATTAACAGACATCTACAAACTCTCTATCCAAAAAGAACAAAATATACCATCTTCTCATCTGTACATGGGACATACTCTAAATCTACCACACAATTGATCATAAAATAATTCTCAGCAAATTCAAAGTAAACAAAATCATACCAAGCAATCTCTTCGACCATAGTGAAATAAAAATAGAATTCAAAGGTAAGAAGATAAACCAAAACCATACAATTACATGGAAATTAAACAATCAGCTCCTGAATAACTTTTAGATAAATAACAAAATTTAGGCCAAAATCAAAAACCTCTTTGAAATTAATGAAAATAAAAATACAACTTACCAGAATCTCTGGGACACAGCAAAAGCAGTATTAAGAGGAAAGTTTATAGCATTAAATGCTTATATCAAAAAGTTAGAAAGATCTCAAATTAACAACCTAATATCACACCTAAAGGAACTAGAAAACAAGAGCAAAACAACATGATCATCTCAATAGATGCAGAAAAGGCTTTTGGTAAAATTCAACATTCCTTTATGTTAAAAAAAAAAAAAAACTCAATAAAGTAGGCATTAAAGTTACAGACCTCAAAATAATAGAGCCATCCATGACAGCCCCACAGTCAACATCATACTGACTGGGCAAAAGCTGGAAGTATTTCCTTTGAGAACCAAAACAAGACAAGGATGACAATTCCCACCACTTCTATTCAACATAGTATTGGAAGTCCTAGCCAGAGCAAGCAGACGAGAGAAACAATACATGCATCCAAATAAGAAGATAAGAAGTAAAACTATCTCTGTTTGCAGACAATATGATTTTATACCTAGAAAGCCCCATAGACTGTTCCCAAAATCTTCTAGATCTGATAAACAACTACAGCAAATTTCAGCGTACAAAATCAATATACAGAATCAGTATTATTTCTATCCACAAAAATTGTCAAAGCTGAGAGTCAAATCCAGAATACAATCCCATTCACAATAGCCAAAAATAAAAAATAAAATATGTAGGAATACAACTAACGAAGGGTGAAAGATTTCTGCAACAAGAATTACAAAACACTGTTAAAAGAAATCAGAGACACAAACACAGAGAAAAACATTTCATGCTCACGGTACAAAGAATCAGTATTAAAATGGCCACAATGCCCAAAGCAATTTACTGATTTAATGCTACTGCTATCAAACTACCAATGACATTTTTCATGGAATTAGAATAAACTTCTTTAAAATGTAAATGAAAACTAACAGAGCAGGAGCACAGTCATCTCAAACAAACACCACCACTTTAAGTTCCAGGTCCCCTTCTAGCCTCATGCATCTCAAGGAAATCACTTCTATTCTAACTACAAGCAGCCAGAAGAAACAGACAGTAAAACACAGATAAGACAGTTCAGGCACAAACGGAGATGGGGGGAAAGTCTCTTGGGTAACTGCCAAACTTCACTCTCATACAATGGGCCCCAGTAAAACAGTGGGCCTTAATAAGCACATTCCTTTCCCTGCATGTGTACTAAGATAAAGAAAATAGTCCGAACAGCCAAAGCAATCCTAAGCAAAAAAATCAAAGCTGGAGACATCACATTACTCCACTTCAAACCATACTACAAGCCTTTAGAAACCAAAACAGCATGGTACAAATACAAATACAGATATATAGACTAGTAAAACAGAATAGAAAGCTCAGAAATTAATCCACACACCTACAACCACTAATCTTCAACAAAAACAGTCAATAGAGAAAGGACTCCCTATTCAATAAATAGTGCTGGCATACCTTGCTAGCTATATGCGGATTACACCATATACAAACATCAACTCAAGATGGATTAAAGACTTAAATGTAAAAAATAAAACCATAAAACCCACAAAAACAATCCTATTAATAAATGGGCAAAGGACATGACAGAAAACGCTTTTGGTAAAATTCAACATTCCTTCATGTTAAAAATCCTCAATAAAGTAGGCATTAAAGTTACAGACCTCAAAATAATAAGAGCCATCTATGACAACCCCACAGTCAACGTCATACTGACTGGGCAAAAGCTGGTTGCATTTCCTTTGAGAACCAAAACAAGACAAGGATGACAATTCCCACCACTTCTATTCAACATAGTATTGGAAGTCCCAGCCAGAGCAAGCAGACAAGAGAAACAATACATTCATCCAAATAAGAAGACAGAAAGTCAAACTTCTTTTTTTAAAAGAAGACATACGTGTGGCCAAAAAGCATATGAAATAATGTTCAACATCACGAATTGCTAGAGAAATGCAAATCAAAACCAAAACAAGATACCATCTCACACCAGTCAGAATAGCTATTCTTAAAAAGCCAAATAATAACAGATGGCTGGCAAAGTTGTGGAGAAAAAGGAACACTTATATGGCACTTTCAGAAATTTGGGAATCAGTTTAGCAATTCCTCAAAGATCTTAAAACGGAATTACCAATCAACACAGCAAACCTATTATTGGTTTTATATTGATATGGTTTGATTCCGTGTCCCCACCCAAATCTCATCTCAAATTGTAATTGCCATGTGTCAAGGGAGGAATCTGGTGGGAAGTGATTAAATCATAGGGGTGGTTTCCCCCATGGTGTTCTCATGACAGTAAGGGAGCTCTCATGAGATGTGATGGTTTTAAATATGGCAGTTTCCCTGCATGCTGTCTCTCCTGTTGCCTTGTGAAGAAGATGCCTGCTTCCCCTTCTCCTTCTGCCATAATTGTAAGTTTCCTGAGGCCTCCTTAGCCATGCAGGACTGTGAGTCAATTAAATCTTTTTTGTTTATAAATTATCCAGTCTCTGGTATTATCTTTATAGCAGTGTGAAAATGGATTAATACAACCATAAAGACACATGCACACGTATGTTTATCGCAGCACTATTCACAATAGCAAGGACATGAAATCAATCTAAATGCCCATCAACGGTAGACTGGATAAAGAAACTGTGGTAAATATATACAATGATCCATACAAAAGAATGAGATCATGTCCTTTATGGCAACATGAATGGAGCTGGAGGCCACTATAATCCTAAGCAAACTAATGTAAGAACAGACAATCAAATACTGAAAGTTCTCACTTACAAGTCAGAGCTAAACAACAAGAACTCATGGACACAAAAAGGGGAACAACAGACACCAGGGCCTACTCGAGGGTGGAAGCAGAAAGAGGAGAAGGGTCAGAAAAAAATACCTATCTGGTACTATGCTTATTACCTGGGTGACAGAATACTCTGTGTACACCGAACTCCCAGGACACACAGCTTAACCATATAACAAACTTACACATGTCCTCCTGAACCTAAAATAAAAGTTAAAAATAAATAATTTTTTTTTTAAATTAAGTTTAAGTTTCAATCTAAAATACCAAGGAATAACTGATACAGGCTAATGTTTCTTTTACAAAGGAGCTAACTTACTAAATAGGTTTGTTTTATAGAATGAGAAATTGAGGCTCAGGTTCATAAAAGAGGAACCTGAATCTAGAGGAAAAACCACATAGTCCAATAGACAAAGCTATCCATCTCTATCAATCTTACAATTTATCTATACTAACAGATGCGTTTTTAATCCTATTGAAGTTTAATTCTGTAGACATAGACTTAGTTGGGAAAAAGAAAAATCAAAGCATTTTTATTCATTCAATACAACATTCATCCTTTTATCATTTATGTATTCATATGTCCATTTAGTCAATTTAACAAATATTTAGTGAGTAGCATTCTTACAGTGTGTTCAGGGAATAGGAAGGAGACCTGGATGAAGAAGAGAGCTAGGTCAGAGATGTAAGTTGTAACCCATCCAAAAGGCATTATTGGTGTACAGCAGAGTGTAGAATTTCTTACAAATGAGAGATTAACCCATTCCCAAGTTTCACATCAATTATTAAACTTTTATGAGGATAAGAGTCATTTGGTGAACTTGTTAAAAATACAAAAGCATAAATGTCATTCATTTGGGGTAGGTACTGGTGTGGGCTAAGAAACGTGAATTTTTAAAAAGCCATAAACTACCACACTACTATTACCAAACTATCAGCCAAGTCTGAATGCAGCGATTCTTATATAGCCCTTCTATATAAGAAAAAACACTTCTATATGAAAAAACCCTTTACTATGATACACAATATCTCCTAAAATAGAGTTAATTAAATTTCACATGCACATATTCATCCACAGACAGTGATAAATAGCAGATTCTGACTCAGTAGGTCTGAGGTGGGTCCTGAGATCCTGCTTTTCTGACAAGCTCAGAAGTGGTGCCAATGTGATCAGTCCAAGAATCACACTGTGACTAGCCAAAAGCTATTACTGTGCCAGAAATTTTGAGATTAAAATATTACAGATATAACTCTTTTCGATAAAAAAGTTTACAAGCTAAAGAAAGAAATGGAGATATAGCCAGAATGCTTTGGGAGGAGGAAGCATATGAAGCGAGAAGCCAGGGAGGGCTTACTTGGAAACGGGACTCTTGAGCTGAGATTTGAAAGAAACAATCTTATTCAGTCACATGCTCTTTAGGAATTTGCTACTAATTTAAGAAACAAATTGACTACAAAGCAACTAAAATAAGTAACTTAAAGCATAACTAATAGAGGCAAATACCATAGATCTTCAAGGAAAAGGAGTTTACTTGTGACTATTCCTCCTATAAATATTCCATAAATTAACCAATGATTTCATATTTGTGAACCAATACATCTCTTCCAGTGGACAAAGTTTTTGGGGGCAGAAATAATTATATTCATAATGCTAACAATATCCAGCCCTTTAGTTCATATACAACACAAATTTTAAAGTATCTGTCAAATTATCACTGCAGGCTTCAAAGAGAAGGTGTGTTTGTAGCCCCTATAAACTTTTCAAAAACAAAGGTGTTTAATGGACAATATTCCAAAGTGGAGAAACTGTAAGATACCACTACCACTATAGTTCTATTACCCATATTTTGACCACTTACCAATATCACAGAATGAGACAAAACTATATTGAGCCCCAATTACACAATACATATCAAAGACAATAGAACCAAACTTTAGTGAAAGACTCTGGAAGAAAATCATTTCTTTAGTTGATTTGTAGTCCTTATCACCAACAAGAATCATATAAGAAAACTGTTGGCTGGGTGTGGTGGCTCGTGCCACAATCCTAGCACTTTGGGAGGCTGAGGCAAGTGGATCAACTGAGGTCAGGAGTTCGAGACCAGCCTGGTCAACAAGGTGAAATCCTGTCTCTACTAAAAACACAAAAATTAGTAGGGTGTGGTGGCGATACTTGTAATCTCGGTTACTTAGGAGGCTGAGGCAGGAGAATAGCTTGAACCCAGGAGGCAAACCTTGTAGTGAGCCAAGATCATGCCACTGCACTCCAGCTTGGGCAACAACAGCAAGGCTCCAACTCAAAAAAAAAAAAGAAAACAAAAGAAAAAAGAGGAGAAAATTGTTCAGATTGTTTCATGAAGTTGACAGTTTCATGAAGATCAAAAGCATTTGTGAATAAACTGACACAAAACATCTCAGGAAGGTTCAATTTCATTGCACTAGACATTTGACAATCAAGAGACAAGTAAAGTATGGTCAGTCTTATCTACAAACAGCTTTGGAAGGCAGATACATTAGCAACTCATTGTGATACAGTGTGATATGGTGAATACTGTGTTAAGGGCATGACCCAAGGCCTCTCCTTTTGGCCCATGAATAACATCTCTGTGAAATTCTCTTCTGGCAGAAATCCAGAAACTTCATTGTACTATACAAGATATAAGACATATAATTCTTTATATATATATAATTATTATATCTTTATAACTTTATATATATAATTATTATATCTTTATATGTATAATTACTATATGTCTATAATTACATGAGATATAATTATTTTCTATAAAAAAATATATAACCTAGAGAAAGAAACTACTTTTCTTTTTCATAGCCTTCTTGGCCATGATTACTTAGGCCAAAGGCAGAAATCAGACCACAAGAGGTTACCCATTGGCTAGCAGGCAGACAGGAACTTTCTTTTAAGAATAGGTTCCAATTGACATAGACACAGAGAGGTGGGAGCTGAGTGATATTATTAGTGAAATATTAGCATAAAATACCACCTTCATTACTGCTGCTTCCCCAGAGTTACTGCTGCTGTTCCCACAGTTACACTAGTATATTCTTTTCCTGAGAACTCATGGTGATTAAGCACAGAGATCATTGAGGCTGACTTTCTGATTTTGAATCTGAGCTCTTTTCCTTAATAGTTATGTGACCACAAGCAAGTTACTTAACCTCTCAATGATACTATTGCTGTCCTTCTCACAGGGTTGTTGTGAGGATTGAATGCTGTGGTAGACAGCCTCCTAAAATGGTACCAAATGATCTACACTTCCTGTATAGATTTCACTTGCATGTGAGCTGAACCTAGTGACTTGCTACTAACCAACAGATTATAACAAAGGTAATGGGATGAAACTTTCATGATTAGGTTACAACATTTTAACTTCTCTTTTGCTGTAAAATTCTCTCTATTGTTTGCTTTGATGAAAAAATCTTCCACATTGTAGAAGCCTGCATAGCAACAAAATGAAAGTACCCTCCAGCCAATAGCCAGCAAGGAACTAAGCCCCTCAGTCCAACAGCCTTTGTGAAACTAAGGGGTTGGTACTGAGTTTGGAAGTGAATCTTTCTTTAGTCAAGCCTTTAGCTAATAATGCAGACCCTTGTGAACACCTTAATTTCAGCTTTTTATAAAACTATGAAGTAGAAGACACTGCTAAGCCATGTCTAGGTGTCTTGTCCATTGAGACAGTGGTATAATAAATATGTATTGTTTTAAGCCACACTGTTATGGATTAATCTGTTACTTAGCAAGATATAACAATATAAATAGGATTTTCCATGTTACTTCCAAACAACAAAAGGCACAATGAGATATGGAGAAGGGAGAAATTATCTTTACCTGGTCATAAAAGTAAGCAAGTATTCCTTTACAAACAGAACACTTGCATTGGGGTTTATGTAATGAGTAGAACTATAGCTTGCTGAGAAGGTACAATAGGCACAGTAAGCAAAGGAAACAAAATGATCAAAAGCATAAAAGTAGTATGCTTTTGAGAATACACTGAAAAGTTCAGTCAGAAATAGGATTTGAACAGCTTTGACACAGACATAGGGGTTTGAATGATTTTTTACGGCAATGAGAAACAACTAAAGATTTGGTAATAAAAATAGAAAAGGAGAGATTGAATAAAGATATTTCTAAAGTAGAATTAGAAGAGCTTTTTTTCTAATATATTGAGTTAGTAACAGAATAGAAGAGTTAATTAAAATAAGCAGCATCTTTTTTGTTTCCTGGATGTAGAGTGCAAAGTCAGTTTTGAAAGTCAGGTAGGTCACTTTGAGTTTAAGATAACCATCTCAGTGATTATATCCAGAAAGCAAGCAAATATGTATTTATTAGCAATCAGTATATCAAAAACTATGGGAAGACATTAAAGTGAATTAAATTGCAAGATAAGAAGAGATAAAGAATGAATAGGGGAACTGAAGGAGATAGAGACATGAAAGACCCTTCAAAAACATCAATGGATCCAGGAGGTGTTTTTTTTTTTTTTTGAAAAAAATAATAAAATAGACTGCTACCTAGACTAACAAAGAAGAAAAGAGAGAAGAACGAAACAGACACAATAAAAAATGATAAATGGGATATCATCACTGACCTCACAGAAATACAAACAACCATCAGAGAATACGATAAATGCCTCTGTGATAATAAAGTAGAAAATCCAGAAGACATTGATAAATTCCTGGACACATACACCCTCCCAAGACTAAACCAGGAAGAAGTTGAATCCTTGAATAGACCAATCACAAGTTCTAAAATTGAAGCACTAATAAATAGCCTGGAAAACAAAACAAAGCAAAAAATAAAGCCCAGAACCAGACAGATTTGCAGTCAAATTCTATGAGAGGTACAAAGAGGAGCCAGTACCATTTCTTCTGAAACTATTTCAAACAACTGAAATGGAAGGACTCCTACATAACTCGTTTTATGAGGCCAGCATTATTTTAATAACAAAACCTGGCAGAGACACCACAAAAAAAGAAAATTTCAGACCAATATCCCTGATGGACACTGATGAGAAATCCTTAATAAAATACTGGCAAGCCAAATTCAGCAGCACATCAAAAACCTTATCCACCGTGGTCAAGCTGGCTTCATCCCTGGGATGCAAGGCTGGTTCAACATATGTAAATGAATAAATGAAATTAATCACATAAACAAAACTAATGAAAAAAACACATGATTATCTCAATAGATGCAGAAAAGGCCTTCAATAAAATTCAGCATCTCTTCATGTTAAAAATTCTCGATAAACTAGATATTGTTGGAGCATATCTTATCACAAACCACAGCCAATACCATATAGAAGGGCAAAAGCTTGAAGTATTCCCTTTGAAAACCACCATAAGACAAGGATGTCCTCCTTCGCTACTCCTATTCAACATAATATTGGAATTTCTGGCCAGGGCAATAAGGCAAGAGAAAGAAATAAAGGGTAATAGTCTCTGTTTGCAGATAACATGATCCTACATCTAGAAAATGCCATGTCTCAGCTCAATAGCTCCTTATGCTGATAAGCAACTTTAGCAAATTCTCAGGATAGAAAATCAATGTGCAAAAATCACAAGCATTCCTGAACACCAACAATAGACAAGCAGAGAGCCAAATCGTGAATGAACTCCCATACACAACACCTAGGAATACAGCTAACAAGGGAGGGGAAGGACCTTGTCAAGGAGAACTACAAACCACTGCTCTAAGAAATAAGAGCGAACACAAAGAAATGAAAAGACATTTCATGATTGTGGATAAGAGAAAGCAATATCATGAAAATGGCCATACCGCCCAAAGTAATTTATAGATTCAATGCCATTCCCATCAAACTTCCATTGACATTCTTCACAGAATTAGAAAAAAACTACTTTAAAATTCATATGGAATCAAAAAAGAGACCATACAGCCAACACAATGAATTAGAAACCTGGATGGTAAGAACAATTAAGGAATAGATTTTTAAATGTCAGTTGAGGTTACTGAAAAGGAAGTAATAAGAGAAGTACAGCAGATGTTTTCTGAGGGAGGTCATCAGTATAAGTTCTGCACATGTCAAAAGGATAAATTTGTAAGAAAAAAACCATGAGATATTGTAACCAGAACAGTATTGTTGACCACTGAAAGTGATTTTAACAAAGAGTTGAATTCAGACTTCCGCACTTTGAGAAACAACTAAGGCACTGAAGTGAAGTGAAGTCAGTTATATTCAAAACCTGAAGAGAAGGAATCAAAATGGAGAAAATAGAATCGCATTACAGATACTATGGAAACAGGGAGTCAAGAATGGGGCAAAGCTATAACAAATTTATGTGGATGAAAAGACCACTTTCTCTGACAGGAATAATAAAAGTAAAAATGGATAAAAGTAGAGTTTGGTGTGGAGAAGAAAGGAAGAAATTTGACAAGCCAATGTTATCTGATCAAGACCAAAAAGTCATCTTTTGACAGTGAAGACTCAAAAATAACTGAAACTCTTAAAGAAAATGGTAATGGTTCCTGTCAGAAACAGGAAAAGGAATTGACTGGGTATGAAGTTACTAAGCAAAGGTGCTCTTCGACTGGCCAAAAGAAAAGGCGAATAGAAGTAAATCACTTTAGTAGGAAGATCAAGTTTATCTCAGACCTATTGGATGAAATTAGATCCAAAAAAGCAAGTAATTCTGAATTATGGGAAGGTCAAAAATCTTAAAAGCAATGTTTCCTTATTTCCCGAACACCCTCAATGGCAAGGCCTATTATCAATTAAATGACAAGTTTAAGGGATAAAACGAATTTTAACTGGGTCTGGCAAAGTTCTTTTATAATGAAAGACTCATTCAGATTCTAGAAATATTAAAATATGGAAATGTATTTGAAGAAATACATTCATCATCTTAAGAGACAAGTTTTATTTTTGAATCCCTTTATATTCTCAACAGATTTATGGTAGGATATCCTAAATTTGTTGTGATATATAAGTTTTTGCTGACTGTTAAGTTTTCATTGCAATGAGATAAGGTCCTGGTGGTAATTAACAATGAATAGAATGGAAAAGAAAAAGTTATCCTTTCTCCTAGTTTAGAGTGACATGTGAGATGTTTCAAAGCTCATTTTGAATTCTAATAACCTGAGATTTGTGATTCTGTAGTTGCAATATTAAAAGAAGTTGATTTTTCACAATGCATAGGAAAAGACTTAACTAATAATGCAAACATAATTGCAAGAAAAATGCTGTGCCTAAGTGAGCAAAAAGCATTTAAAAATACATTAGAAGCAACAACAAATATGAAAACATATGAAATTTAATTACAATCCACAGCACCTATTCTTTAGGACCTTTTTTTTTTTTTTTTTTTTTTTTTTTTTTTTTTTTTTTTTGAGACAGAGTTTTACTCTTGTCATCAAGGCTAGAGTACAATGGAGCAATCTCGGCTCACTGCAACCTCCACCTCCCAGATTCAAGTGGTTCTCCTGCCTCAGCCTCTCAAGTAGCTGGGATTACAGGCATACACCACCACATCCAGCTAATTTTTGTATTTTTAATAGAGACAAAGCTTCACCATGTTGGTCAGGCTGGTCTCGAAATCCTGACCTCAGATGATCAACCCACTTCAGTCTCCCAAAGTGCTGGGATTACAGGTGTGAGGCAATGCACCCAGACTATTAAGACCATTTTTAACATGTCACTATTGGACATTATATTGGTGTCCTAGATTAAGGTATTACAATAAACATTTCCTTTAAAGTAACAAAACAATTTTCCTAAAGTTTTCTGTAGTTGAGACTATTCTTTATTTTGGAGGTTCTTCCCCTGGATTATTCTGCATTAATAAGGTGAGGTCTGCCTAGGTATCTCAGTGTTCCAAATAGCTCCTTCCTAGGCTCTCTTCCAGTTCCTTCCATTCCAGGGTTCAATCCAAAAGCTCTCAGGTTTGGCTGGAAACTCTGGTATATCCTATGGCCTCATATCTAGACTCTGCCTCTCAACCACGTTCCTTTGGAAAGATGTTTCATTTACACTATCTGCCTCAAATTTTGTTTTCATCTTTGCTTCCTTAAAAGTATCTCTAGGAGTCCCCAGGTAAGATGGCCAAATAGGAACAGCTCTGGTGCACATCTCCCAGTGAGATTGACGCAGAAGGTGGGTGATTTCTACATTTCCAGCTGAGGTACCTGGTTCATCTCATTGGGTTGGACAGTGGGTGTAGCCCAAGGAGGGTGAGTCAAAGGAGGGTGGGTGTCGCCTCACCTGGGAAGTCCAAGGAGCCAGAGAACTCCCTCTTCTAGCCAAGGGAAGCCATTAGGGACTGTTTCCTGCACTCTAGCCCAGATACTGAGCTTTTCCCACAGTCTTCACTACTGCAGACCAGGAGATTCCCTCCAGTACCACACAACTACCAGGGCCCTGAGTTTCTAGCACAAAACTGGGTGGCCATTTGGGCAGAAACCAAGCTAGCCGCAGTTTTTTGGTTTTTTTTTTCACACCCCACTGGCACCTGGAACACCAGTGACGCAGCACTGTTCACTCCCCTGGAAAAGGGGCTGAGGAAGCCAAGTGGTCTAGCTTGGAGGGTCCCCCTCCCATGGAGACCAGCAAGCTAAAATCCACGTGCTTGAAATTCTCGCAGCCAGCACAGCAGTCTGAGCTTGACCTGAGTCATTCAGGCTTAGTCTGGGGAGGGGCGTCTGCCAAAGCTGAGGCTCAAGTAGGCCTCAGTGTTCTTGAGTTTCAAAAACACAGTGTAAGCAAAGCTGCCAAGAAATCCAAACTGGGTAGAGCCCAACACAACTCAGCAGCTGCAGGCACTGTCTCACTAGATGTCCTTGTTGGACAGAGCATCTCTAAAAAAGGCAGCAATCCACCAGGAACTTATAAATGAAGCCCCACCTTCCTGGGACAGAAACCTGGGAAAAGGGGTGGTAGTGGGTACAGCTTCAGCAGACCTAAACGTCCCTGCCTGGCAGCTCTGAAGAGAGAAGCAAATTTCCCAACATAGCATTTGAGCTCTGATAAGGGACAGACTGCCTCCTCGAGTGGCTCTCTGACTCCTGTATCCTGACTGGGAGACACCTCCCAGTAGGGGCTGACAGACACCTCATTCAGGAGAGCTCTGGCTGGCATCTGTCAGGTACCCTCTGGAATGAATCTAACAGGGGAAGAAATAGGCAGCAATCTTTGCTGTTCTGTAGTCTCCACTGGTGATTCCCAGGCAAGCAGGGTCTGAAGTGGACCTCAAGCCAACTCCAGCAGACATACAACTGAGGGGCTTGACTGTTAGAAGGAAAACTGACAACAGAAAGAAATAGTTTCAACATCAACAGAAAGGACATCCACTCAGAGACGTCCATCCAAACGTCACTGACCTCAAAGACCAAAGGAAGGTAAATCCACATGGATGGGAAGAAACCAGTGCAAAAAGGCTGAAAACTCCAAAAACCAAAATGCGTCTTCGCCTTTAAGGAATCACAGCTCCTCGCTAGCAAGGGAACAAAACTGGACAGAGAATGAGTTTGACAAATTGACAGCAGCAGGCTTCGGAAGGTGGGTAATAACAAACTTCTCTGAGCTAAAGGAGCATGTTCTAACCCAATGCAAGGAAGCTAAGAACCTTGAAAAAAAGTTAGACACAATGCTAACTAGAACAACCAGTTTAGAGAGGAGCTAAACAACCTGATGGAGCTGAAAAACACAGCAGGAGAACTTCATGAAGCATATACAAGTTTCAACAGTTGAATTGATCAAATGAAAGAAAGGATATCAGAGATTAAAGATTAACAATGAAAAAAGTGAGAAGATAAGAAAGATTAGAGAAAAAAATCATTTATATTTTTTATAAACACAGCCTCCAAGAAATATGGGATTATGTGAAAAGACCAAATTTACATTTTTTCAGCATACCTGAAAGTGATGAGGAGAATGAAACCAAGTTGGAAAACACTCTTCAGGATGTTATCCAGGAGAACTTCCCCAACCTAGCAAGGCAGACCAACATTCAAATATGGGAAATACAGAGAATGCCACAAAGATATTCCTTGAGAAAAGCAACCCCAAGACACATAATCGTCACAGTCACCAAGCTTGAAATGAAGGATGCTAAGGGTAGCCAGAGAGAAAGGTCACATTACCCACAAAGTGGAGCCTATCAAACTAACAGTGGATCTCTCAGCAGAAGCCCTACAAGCTAGAAGAGAGTTGGGGCCAATATCCAACATCCCTGAAGAAAAGGATTTTCAACCCAGAATTTCATATCCAGCCAAACTAAGCTTCATAAGCAAAGGAGAAACAAAATCCTTTACAGACAAGCAAATGCTGAGAGATTTTGTCACCACCATGCCTGCCCTACAAGAGCTCCTGAAGGAAGCACTAAACATGGAAAGAAACAACCAGTACCAGCCACTGCAAGAACATACCAAATTGTAAAGACCATTGATGATAGGAAGAAACTGCATCAACTAACAGGCAAAATAACCAACTAGCATTTTAATGGTAGAATCACATTCACACATAACAATATTAACCTTAAATGTAAATGGGCTAAATGCCCCAATCAAAGACATAAACTGGCAAATTGGATAAAGAGTCAAGACCATCAGTGTGCTGTATTCAGAAGACCCACCTCACATGCAAAGACACACATAGCCTCAAAAATAAAGGGATGGAGGAAGATTTGCCAAGCAAATGGAAAGAAAAAAAAAAAGCAGGGGTTGCAATCCTAGTCTCTGATAAAACAGACTTTAAACCAACAAAGATCAAGAGACAAAGAAGGGCATTACATAATGGTAAAGAGATCATTTCAACCAGAAGAGCTAACTATCCTAAAATAAATATGCACCCAATACAGGAGCACCCAGATTCATAAAGCAAGTTCTTAGAGACATACAAAGAGACATAGACTCCCACACTGTAATAGTGGGAAAATTTAACACCCCACTGTCATATTAGACAGATCAACAAAACAGAAAATTAACAAGGATATCCAGGACTTGAATTCAGCTCTGGACCAAGTGGACCTAACAGACATCTGCAGAACCCTCCACCCCAAATAAACAAAATATACATTCTTCTCAACCCCACATCACACCTGTTCTAAAATCAACCACATAATTCAAAGTAAAATGCTCCTCAGCAAATGCAAAAGAACAGAAATCATAACAAAGTCTCTCAGACCACAGTGCAATCTAATTAGAACTCAGGATTAATAAACTTAATCAAAACCACACAACTACATGGAAACTGAAAAACCTGTTCCTAAATGACTTCTCAATAAATAAAAAATGAAGGCAGAAATAAAGATGTTCTTTGAAACCATTGAGAACAAAGACACAACATATGAGAATCTCTGGGACACATTTAAAGTAGTGTGTAGAGGGAAATTTATAGATCTAAATTCCCAACAGAGAAAGCAGGAAAGATCTAACATTGACACCCTAATGTCATAATTAAAAGACATAGAGAAGCAAGAACAAACAAATTCAAAAGTCAGCAGAAGACAAGAAATAACTAAGATCAGAGCAGAAATAAAGGAGATAGAAACACACACACACACACACAAAAAAACCCTTCAAAAATCAATGACTCCAGGAGCAGGTTTTTTGAAAAGATCAACAAAATAGACTGTTAGACCAATAAAGAAGAAAAGAGGGAAAAATGCAATAAAAAATGATAAAGGCAATAACACCACTGATTCCACAGAAACACAAACTACCATCAAAGAATACTATAAACACCTCTATGCAAATAAAACAGAAAATCTAGCAGAAATGGATAAATTCCTGGACACTTATACTGTCCCAAGACTAAACCAGAAAAAAAGTTGAATCCCTGAATATACCAATAACAAGGTCTGAAATTGAGGCAGCAATTAATAGCCTACCAACCGAAAAAAACCCAGGATCAAATGTATTTACAGCCAAATTTTACCAGAGGTACAAAGAGGAGCTGGTGCCATTCCTTCTGAAACTATTCAAACAATACAAAAAGAGGGAATACTCCCTAACTTATTTTATGAGTCCAACATCATCCTGA
The DNA here is from genome assembly GCF_001604975.1 of Cebus imitator. NCBI lineage: Eukaryota > Metazoa > Chordata > Mammalia > Primates > Cebidae > Cebus > Cebus imitator. The sequence continues at coordinate 3,622,076 of NW_016107471.1, read as the reverse complement.
TACCAATACCTAGCAGAGACACACTATAAAAGAAATTTTCAGACCAATATACCTGATGAACACCAATGTGAAAATCATCAATAAAATACTGGCAAACTGAATCCAACAGCACATCAAGAAGATCATCCATAACTATCAAGTCAGCTTCATCCCTATGATGCAAGGCTGGCTCAACACATGCAAATCAATCAACATAATTCATCACATAAACAGAACCATCTATTATCTCAATAGTTATAGAGAAGGCCTTCAAAAAATTCAACAACCTGCCATGCTAAAAACTCTCAATAAACTAGGTATGGATGGAAAGTATCTCAAAATAAGAAGAGCTTTTTATGACAAACCCACAGCCAATAGTATACTAAATGGGCAAAAACTGGAAGCATTCCCCTTGAAAACCAGCACAAGACAAGGATGCCCTCTCTCGCCATTCCTATTCAACATATTATTGGACATTCTGGCCAGGGCAATCAGGCAAAATAAAGAAATAAAGGGTATCCAAATAGGTAAAGAGGGAGTCAAATTGTCTCTATTTGCAGATGACATGACTGTATATTTAGAAGACACCATCATACCAGCCCAAAATCTCCTCAAGCTGATGAGCAACTTCAGCAAAGTCTCAGGATACAAAATCAATGTGCAAAAATCACAAGCATTCCTATACACCAATAACAGACAAACAGAGAGCCAAATCATCAGTGAACTCCCATTCACAATTGCTACCAAGAGAATTAAATTCCTAGGAATAAAACTTACAAAGGATGTGAAGGACCTCTTCAAGGAGAACTACAAACCACTGCTCAAGAAAATAACAGAGGACACAAACAGATGGAAAAACATTCCATGTTCATAGTTAGGAAGAATCAATATCGTGAAAATGACCATACCGCCCAAAGTAATTAATAGATTCAATGCTATCCCCATCAAGCTACCACTTTCTTGCTTCATAGAATTGGAGAAAAACACCTTAAATTTTATATGGAACCAAAAGACAGCCCA
>NW_016107471.1:3591944-3620073 GCF_001604975.1 Cebus imitator | reverse complement strand
AGAGAAATGCAAATTAAAACCACATTGAGATACCATCTCACACCAGTTAGAATGACGATCATTTAAAAAGCTGGAGACAACAGATGCTGGAGAGAATGTGGAGAAATAGGAACGCTTTTACACTGCTGGTGGGAGTGTAAATTGGTTCAACCACTGTGGAAGGCAGTGTGGTGCTTCCTCAGGGATCTAGAGCTAAAAATACCGTTTGACCCAGCAATCTCATTAAAGAATTATAAATCATTCTACTATAAAGACATACACACACATATGTTTATTGTGGCACTATTCACAATAGCAAAGTATTGGAACCAACTCAAATGCCCATCAAGGATAGGCTGGATAAAGAAAATGTGGCACATATACCCCATGGAATATTATGCAGCCATTAAAAACGATGGGTTCATGTCCTTTGCAGGGACATGGATGAAGCTGGAAACCATCATTCTCAGCAAACTAATACAAGAACAGAAAGCTAAACACCTCATATTCTCACTCATAAGTGGGAACTGAACAATGAGAACACATGGACTCGCGGAGGGGAACATCACACAATGGGGACATTTGGGAGGTAGGGGGCTGGGGAAGGGATAGCATTAGGAATACATATACACATGTATACCTATGTAACAAACCTACATGTTCTGCATCATGTATCCCGTAATTTAAAGTACAAAAAAAAAGTCTATGAAAAAATAGTATCTTTTACATCACATTGGATATCATTATCTAGCACCCTCAAATCAGTCCTATGGATCTGTTCTGCCCAGATCTGAGGCACAGCCCAGGCCTCTGAAGTTCAGTTGAACTCTGAGCTCCATAAGAACAAATACCAGAGTGGATATGTATGAGGAACTCAATTAATAATACATTAGTTAACAAATAATTCTAGTCCATACCCCAAAACCAGTGTATCTGCTTGTCGTGGGGAGAAAGTCACACAACTTCCTCCTTTACTAAACTACCTTGCATCTGATACAGAATCAGTGTTGCCTTCTGTGGCTATAAAATCACCCCCAAGTAAAGTAACACCAATTTCCAGCTTCCAATAACTCTAGAAAAAAATCTAAATTTTTAGATGTCTGATGTCAATTGGCAACTATGGCTGAAAGCCATTTCCAAGGAACAGGGATGCTAGAGTCCCTATAAGAGCAGAACAGCTAGTTAGTCCTCCTGTTTGTGTGGTGCATAAGGTACTTTGTGGGAATTTACCCTGCTATTAGATATTCATGTCCTGAATTATCATTGTAAGCTACAATTGAAGCCTTTAAAGTTTCTCCAGCAAAAGTTTCCTGGAATTTTTCAAAGAATTCAGTTTAAGGTAGAATGTTAGCATCATCAATTAACTTTTTAAAAAGGGAAGGAGTTATATAATTTGGTGCTTAGAAACTGATGAGTGCTGTACTTCCAAGAAAGTATATCTCTTCTGATGAGTCTGACAAGATGTACCACGATAGAAATTGGTATCTGAAAATGTGGTTAGTGAAACAGTTCAACTGCATTTTTTCTCAAAGAATGTCATCTCCATCTGGAGCCTAGAAATGCGATCTCTTCATGGAGAAAATCTTTTTAAAGAGTGTAACAATCAGGGTAAATGTCATCCTCATTAATCATCCTCTGATATAATAGAGTCAACTGTAAAAATTCTATTAAGTCTAATTTCCTGAGAAGGCGAAGGGAACCATGAAGCTTAAGCAACTGTAAGACCTAAATGTTAACTTAAGCGAGGTTCTTTCCTCATGCGCCTCAGAGTGTTATTAGGGTTCCTACAACTTCCTGATTTTATCTCCATCCCTCCTCCCCCTATCCACCACACATTATGTGAAAGAACAAAAGCTAGGAGAAAAATGGCTCTTAAATGAAAAGTCCACTTTAGACTGAAAAGAGCAGTCCAAATATACTCTTTTAATCAAACAGGATTTGCTTTCTATCTATCAAAATACTATATATATCACTTTTAAAATAACCTATGACAAGGCCAGGCATTGTGGCTCACCCCTGTAATCCCAGCACTTTGGGAGGCTGAAGCAAGCAGATCACTGGAGACCAGGAGTCCAAAACCAGACTGGGCAACATGGTGAAACTCCATCTCCACTAAAAATACAAAAATTAGCCGGGCGTGATGGTGCTCACCTGTAATCCCAGCTACTCAGAGGCTGACGCACGAGAATTGTTTGAACCTGTGAGGCAGAGGTTGCGGTGAGCCAAGATCGTGCCACTGCACTGCAGCCTGGGTGACAGAGTAAGTCTCTGTCTCAAAAAATAATAATAATAACCTATGACAAACTGTAATTAGCATAATCTCTTCCGATTTTCACAGAAAAATATTCTAGTGCAACATACAGTGATTTCATAGAACTTGGAAATAAATCTTTAATTCACTGACAGTGTTTTTATAGATAAAATTACAAGTTTTATTTAGGATCTTTTATAATCATCTTAAATGGCAAGACTGATACATTACTGACTTGATAAATTTAAGAGAAATGGCCAGTGGGATGGTTAATTTTATGTATCAACTTGACTGGTCTAAAGGATGTCCAGATAGCTGGAAAACACTATTTCTGGATGTATCTGTGTAATCTTAAAGGCAATATCATTTGAGTCAGTGTACCAAACACCACAGTCTGAATGTTGTTACCCCCACAAAAAAAAAAAATGACGTGATAAGATCCTAACCCCCAAGGATTGTGTTAAGAAGTGAGGCTTTTTGGGAGGTGATTAGGTCATGAAAGCAAAGGCTTCATAATGCTATTAGTGCCCTTATACAGGTACAAGGCAGCTAGTTCAATCCCTTCCTCCACGTGAGGACAAAGCAAGAAGGTCCCATTCTAGGAACCAAGCAGTGGGCCCTCACCAGACACCAAATCTGCCAGCATCTTGATCTTGGATTTTTCGGCCTCCAGAACTGTGAAAAATAGATTTCTGTTGTTTATATGCCACTGAGTTCATGGTATTTTGTTACAGAAGCTCAACCAGACACTGAGTAAAGAACATTCTCCCTCACCACTATGGTGTGCATCATCTAGCCAGTTGAGGGCCTGAATAGAACAAAAGATGGAAGGCAGGCAAATTCTCTCTCTCTCTCTTTGATCTGGAACATCCATCTTCTCTTCTCCTCGGACACTTAAATTCCTGGTTCTTGTGCCTTCAGACTCCAGGATTTGCACCAGTGGGGTCTCTGAGATTCTCAAGCCTTTAAGCTCAAACTAAATTACACCACTGGCTTTCCTTGTTCCCCAGATTGCAGATGGCAGGTTGCGGGACCCCTCAGTCATTATAATAGTGTGAGCCAATTCCCATAATAAATTTTCTCTTATATACATCTATATATCCTATTTGTTCTGTCTTTCTAAAGAACCCTAATACAGTTACTGGTTGTTTACTTAATGGAAAATTAATTGAAATACTAGCATGAGAGAGAATAACAGATTGAAAAATGAACAAAACAAAGGTGCACTTTTAAGACCCAACACACACACACACACACACACACACACACACACACACACATACTTCCAAGAACACTACCACCAACAGAAATCCTTGTTATAGTGCAATCAATAAAAATCTCTAACAGACTCAATAAAATACATTTTTGTGTTGCAAGCTTTTTCTGTAAAGGACCGGGAAGTAAATATTTTAGGTTTTATGGGCAATACATTCTCTCACAATTAGTCAACCCTGCATTGCAGTGTGAAAGCAGCCACAGACATAGTCAAACAAAAGGATGCAGCAATGTTTTAAAAATCTTTATTTGCAAAAATAGGCAGCAGGCTGCATTTAGCCAGGAAACCAATTTACCAAGGCTTGACTTAAACTAGCTCTACAGTAAATGTAACATGTCAGGCATTCAGTATGCAATTCCTCAAATTTGAATGAATAAATAGTACATTGCGAATAGGATTTTTGAATGCACACATACAAATATATTCATTTCAATAGAGAAGAACTGTTTCACAGTGGGATAAGTAAATGATGAAATCTGACTTTTAGAACTGGAAGAGACCTTAGAAATATCTAAATATCAACTCATTAATTTCATGGATGAGGAAACTGAAGTCAACAGTATTCAAATGGCAGGCACTATGTTACATACAACTTCCTTTAAAAAGAAAAATACATTTCAAAAATCCTAAATAACCAAATAAAAAATGCCAAAAATAAGACCTCTCCAGATTAAGTGATAAGGAATAAGATAAAAATATTATTGTAACATTTTATTGTTTTTCATAGTATACGACAAGCAGCAATTTTAACATTTCTCTAGTTTTTTATTGCTCTGTCACAATTTTTCATAAACTATATTACTTAGAGAAATAACTTTTTCTAACAAAAATAAACTGAGTTCCTATCTATCAACATTGTGAGGAAAATTGTCAGGCACTGCAGAAAGAAATATAGGCTCAATTTGAGCAAGGTATGAGCAAGGAATATATTACCCATTTCTCCATTAAGTTACTTCTTTGGTTATCAAACATATACCACATTATCTACCCTGAATTTACCCTACTGTTTCTCTAAAGAAAGGCTGTATATAAAATAGAATATTATACAGGCATATATATTTAAACACATCAATGGAAAGGAAAGAGTTTATATTTCTATTCAATAGAATAGAAATATTTCACTAAGGAAAGTGAAAAACCTCAGTTTTGTATAAATGAAATATTAGGAGAATTTTAATAATGTACACAAAAACAATACAGGTATTGATCGACTTACGACCTATGCAACTTACAGCCATTCGACTTTACAACCACAATTGCTAGCCATGACTCTCCGTGTCTGGCAGCACAAACGTTGCCCAGCTGGGCTTACGACAGTGCGGACCAGTTTCCGGCAGCACTACCATCTCCGCGTGCACCATTTCAACTGTTATCCCAGACTCGGTGCAGCAATTTGTGTTTTGTGCCTTGGATATGTTTCATCAAACCCCTCCCAAGATGTTGACCAAGAGGAAATTGTCTTTGTCTATGCCTCAGCCTGCCAAGAAGGAAAGAAAGGCCATCGATTTCGACATGAAAATGAAGGTAATTAAGCAGTACGAAGGAGGAAAGAAAGTGAATGTGATCGCAAGTAATACAAAGTTATCACACTCGACTGTGTCAACGATCGAAGATTTTGAAAGATAAAGAATTCGTGAAGCTGTGAAAGGTTCTGCACCCATGCGATCAACAGTTATAACAAAGCGACGTAGCGGGCCCATCTACGAAATGGAGAAATTGCTATATATTTGGATGGAAGATCAAATTCAAAAACAGCCAATAAAATGTTTCGTACATGTTTATATATTTTGATGTTTTGCAATTGGGAAAATGTTTCCTATGGTATTTTTTACACCTGTATTTTGTATTTTTGTATGCACCTGTATTTTGTAATTTTGTATGTTTTACAAATATTAAACCAGTTGTACTGGTAATGTAGTGTTTTACTTAAACCTGACAAATGTAAAAATAAGAAACAAAATGGTGTAGAGATGATACAAATGGCATAAAATGAACAAAGAAAATTATGATCTATAACAATAATGAAAGAAAATTATGATAAAATGTGACTTACAGATTTTTATAACATCATTTCACAGTACTGTACAGATAGCCTACTCAACTTACGACCAAATCGTGTTACGACCGGTCTGTCAGAACCTGTCATGGTCGTTAAGTCAAGCACTAGCTGTACTATGTTATTATTGCATTACTGTATTTTATTTTAGGGATGAACAGAGGATGGTCTAAAAACATGGTTACTGGGGGTGGCATGAAGTATAGCCCAGTGTGGTTAACTACCATCAACTGGAGGATATCAAGTGTTGGCTCTTCTTCCAAATAACTATCACTATTTAACAGCTCCTTCCTTAAAACATTCCTTGTTGTTATAAGATCATGGAAAAAACATATGACCCAATTCACTAAAAAAAAAAAAATACACTAAATAGAAAAGATACAAATAGACTAAGTCAAGGTTAAGAATACGTATAAGCTTACATAATCTTTTTTATCTGAAAGAGAAGTAGCCCATGAAGACAAAGCATCAGAATTTAATAGAAATAATAGCAGTTTGCCAATCAAGGTAAACCTTTTCTTCCTAGTCTTCCAATTTTTGGCTCTGAAATGTAGGTTTGGATGAGATGATCTGGTCTATAATTTTAAATGTGTTTGCTTAAACACTTCACATTTTCTAAATCATTATGCAAATAAATTAAACATTATTTGAAGCTCAGGGTAATATAAGATCATACAGTGAGGGGACATGAAGCCATTGACCATTTTGCATTTATCTTTCATGAGAAAAAATGGCTTTTAACCACAATAAAATTCAACAAGAACCTTTATATCACAAACTGAATGACAACTAAAAATAACATTTTAAAAGCTTTGAATAAATTAATTGTGTCTGAAGAACTTCCTAAGCCAATGGATAATGCTTCTTTTTGTAAGTTAACACAAAATTTTTCTGTTTAATGTTGCCAACTGCAGGGTTGACTGCATGATAATTAAATGAAATTCTATTAGTTCACCCAGCTACTACATTATCATTGTAGATTAGAATACAGGCAGCCCCCAATTTACAGTGGTTCAATTTATGATTTTTCAACTTTATAATGATGCAAAAGTCATACATATGCAGTAGAAATAATACTTTAAATACCATTTTTGATGTTTTCCTGGGATGGTGATATGTAGCATGATACTCATGATTCTGGGCAGTTGCAGTGATCCACAGTTTCCTGTCAGCCATGTGATCATGAGGGTAAACAACTGATATGCCACCGTATACTGAGTTGCCAGCATTGTTTGGATATTGTATTTTATGTTTTTGGATCCCATCATGTCTAAAAAAAAGCCAATATGTCTCCTGTTTCTGGTAGGAAAACGGGAAGACAACTCTTGAGAACTCAAATGAATTGCTCAGCAAGAAGGTGGCAAGCCAATAATGGCTGTTGCATGTGAGTTAGGAATTTCACAATCCACAGTCTCAACCACCTTAAAGGATAAGATGTGAATCAGTGATGCAGTGAAATCATCAGCATCAGTTAAATGTACTGTCATCAATATTAAAACCCTTGGTCAATGAATGATATGGAAAAATTACTTGTCATGTGGATGGAAGAAAAGATATTGAAGCAAATACCACTTAGCCTACTGCCAATTCAGGCTAAGTCAATAAATCTTTTCAATACATTAAAAGAACATACTGATGACCCTGTCTACTTGCAAATGTTGATAGCAAGTCATCAGTGGTTCTAAGGCTTTAAAAGGTATCAGAAGTTTCATAATATGAAGGTCAGTGGTGAGGCAGCAGATACCAACAATGAAGGGACCAAAGTTTTTAAGGAAGAGTTGCATAGGATAATTGTTGATAGGAAATATTTGCCAGAATATTTGGTGTCAATAAACAAGCTTGTTCTGCAAGCATATACCAAAGCATACATACATTCATCAGCAGCCCAAGACAATACCAAGATTCAAGGCATTCAAAGACCGTGCAATGCTACTTTTGGTTGGAAATGTTGTGGGGTTCAAATTAAAGTCTTTAGTAATCTACTATTCTCAGAACCCTAGAGCATTCAAGAATGTGAGTATATCCTTCCTATTTATTATTACCATAACAAGAAAGCTTGAATGACATTACCATTTCTTGAAGACTAGTTTTTGAATTGTTTTATTCCACAGGCAAGAGAATACTGTAAGCAAAACAATATCGCATTCAAGATTCTTTCTTAGACAATGCACCCAAGTATCCACAGCATATTCGTTACATGCATCCTGATGTAACAAAAGGTTGAGTATTTGTTGTCTAACACAACTTCACTCATTCAACCAATGGACAAAGTCACAATACTGTATTCAGAGCATACTATCTGCACCAAACGTTTGCACAGGCTGCTGAAGTGAGTGACTAAATCTGGTCAAACACTGACAGTTTTGGAAAGATTTTAACATTCTAAATGCTCTCTAGAACATCGTTGCAACATGGGAGGTTGTCACACAGCAATTCATGAATGGCATTTGGAAGAAAATTTTGAAGGTATATTTGAACACATTCAAAGGCTTTAACAAAGATTCTGCTTTTGATGAAATGGTAAGTAACAAGATTTTAGAGCTTGGGAATAGCTAGAATTGGACATTGATGGAGAAGATATTAATGAGCTTGTTGGCATTGGGGCTGAGGGGCTAATTGAACTGGAGGCAGAAAGAAGTAAAGAAGTTGGGGCAGAGGAAGAAGTTACATCCAAGGCGCCAAGAAAGTTCACAGCAAAGAAACTGGTGTAGATGTTTGCTACTGTTGGTAATGGCATATGGATGTTAGAAGAAATGGTTATCAATTCCAAGGGACTCTCAAGAGCTCACAGGCAGATACAGGATGCTCTTTCCTCCTATAGAGAAATACACATGTAATGAAAAGAGGAAGCCAGCTATACAATCAAAACTTGGTATCTTCCTGAAGAACACTATGCCTGCTAAACCATCAACATGTTGATGCACCAGTGGCTTCCACCAGCTAGTCTCAAGCCACATTGGAAGAGAGAGAAATTGATGACCCTGTTGCTATAGCATACCCATCATCTAGCAATTAATCTCGGTTTAATGCTTCATTCTTCAGGCCCAGCGTGCCTTCAGCCGTGTACGTTAATGGTAAGTACTCATACAATCGTTCAATTTTTTACTTTCAGTATTTAATAAGTTATGTGAAATAGTCAATACTTTATTATAAAGTAGGCTTTGTGTTAGATGAGTCTGCCCAACTGTAGGCCAATGTTAAGTATTCTGAACACACTGAGGTAGACTACGATGTCTGGTGGGTTAAGGTGTATTAAATGCCTTTCCAGTTTATGATATTTTCAACTTACAGTAGGTTTGTTGTTATATAACCTCACTAAAAATCAAGGAGCCTCTGTACTGTATTTGGGACAATATATCTCTAGAAATGTTTTATTGAGCATAGTTGAATTTTTTCCCCATAGAAAAGTTACTGCCTTTGTGCCTATGTACTTCTGGATCAACATCTCTGAAAACCAACATGTATCTTCCAAAAGGTTCAACACTAACAAAATTAGTACACATTTCTAATCCTCACCAATATCAATAAAATCTAAAACTGTTTACCCTACTCCTTATAAATTACTATTTTTAGGTGGCTTTTTTGCAATTTTATAATCCAGGGCAAAGTTTCTTACCCATTCATTTTTTCATTTATTTGTTCAAGAAATACACAATGAGCATCAACCATGTACCAGGTATATATAGTTTTCTGATGTCTTCCAAAACATTCAGAAAACTGCTTGGGGGAATAAAAAGCTTTTGGTTCAACTAGAGCTAGATATTTAATCACATAACCATTTTTTCTTCTCCAGTGATTTTGTTCTTCTTTTTGCATTATCTATGCTCTCACCTAATGCTAACTTTAACTTAATAAGCTTAAAACAGATGGAAAACTGTGCCTCCATAAAGTGGTGAACTAAATGCCTTATAATGCTGAGGATTCTCAATCCTCAGATATAGGAAGCTCTTATCTCCCTGCTTCTGGCCTTTGAACCAAGCCTCCCCAGTTTTCTAATCCAAAATTCTTAGGTCTAGAACCCATAGATATTTATGCTCCTAAAACCTCATAGAAAATCATAGTTCTAGAACCCATAGGTATTTATGCTCCTAAAGCCTCATAGAAAATCATTTTACAGAATATAGATGCAATGGCAGAGAAGTGGACATTTGAAATGGAAAGAGTGGTAATAAAAGCTAATATTAGCTGTTTCTCTGTCCAGCACTATACCGAGTTCTTTAGATACAGTATTGCATGTAATCTGACAACTTCTCTGGGGAGAAGTTATAATCACTCCATTTTTAAAGTGAAAAAGTGGAGTTTCAAAGAAAGTTCAGAACTAGCACAATTTAGTCAGATTCTGAGCCCTCTTCTATTTCAGAGTATCAGAGAAACACAGACCAAAAGAGAAATAAAAAGTAGATCGAAAAAAACTACACACATATGCTCCTTCCTTCCCCAACCCATGTCCAGTGAGTACAGGAATCCAGTTGCTTTTGCTGCTCACTGAACCCACAGCACATAGCTGGGGATCTTGTAACCATTTCCTAGACATTGCTAAATAAAAGATAGTTAATTTACAGGCATATTATTCCTTGCCACCTATATCTGTGGTGGGTGTGTGTGTGTGGGGGTGTGTGTGTGTGTTTTAAGACTCTGTTGCCCAGGCTAGAGTGCAGTGGTATGATATTGGCTTACCATAGCCTTAAGTTCCTAGGCTCAAGTGACCCTCTCACCTCCCAAGTAGCTGAGACTATAGACATGTACCACAATGCCCAGCTAATTTTTTGTATTTTTGTAGAGATGGGGTTTCTTCATGTTGCCCGGTCTGGTTTCCAATTCCTGGACCCAAGTGATCCACTTGCCTAGGCCTCTCTAAGAGCTGGGATTATAGGCATGCACTAACATACCTGGCCTATATGGTGCTTTTCGATGTTTATTATGGATAAAAATAAACAAGACAAATTAAAAAATATATGTGTGTATGGAGAATTGTACATATATCACAATAAAAATTGTTAAACATTATAAAAATTAGAAATAAGTAAACATAAGCTTAAATATTTTTAAATGAATATTAATTGGCTTTGGCTTCTCCATCACCAGAGAAGAATAATGTACAGATACACAAAGAAGCAAAAGGAATAAAGGATTGAGCAACTAGCTCAGATTTTATTCTTGGCTAATTTCACCAAAATCTTATACAAGTCAGATTTATCGTTTGGATGATCTTTTTGATTTAGAGTGGAACAAGTTTCCTAGAAAAGTGGTGCTTATGATTCTCATTCTTTTAAAAATGAGAATTCCCTCCCCATGATGTAGTGAGGTAAAGCGTATGTTTAAAAATAGAAATTTTTGCTTACTGAGGTTGAAAATAATTGTCATTTTCCAATGCAACTCTGAATTTTATTTTTAATACTAGACAGAACATGTTCAAAGTCCCAAGCTTTCTAATTAATGTATGCAGTAATATGGATCTCTAAGCAAAAATAGGAACTTAAAGACATTCGGTCTTTCAAACCTAAATAAAACACCGCAAGGTTGAACTGTATATTAAGATCTCATTGCCAGAGTCAGTAGTCTTAGGAGAAAGGTCATAGGGCAAGTAGATATAAGTAAAGTAAAGAAAATAACTCCTCTATCCAAATATTCAGCCGGGTAGGTGGGTGAGAGAATCAGAGGGCTCCTGAACACTGACTAGAATAGAGAACTTCTGTGTAGGAGGTCCTCTGTGAAACAAGACGTGTGCAGGCTCGTTCTTCTTTTCCATTCTTGCCTCCTTCCTGTCTTCATCACAGGAACTTGGTTCTGGATTCTGTACAGTATTATAAAAATGTAAATAAAGATGGGACGTGGAGGTGATCAAACCTGGTCATTCTAGACTTCAGCACTTAATATAATTTGACCTGAGAAAAGTACCTTCTTCTAAATTCAATTTCCTCAATTTTGAGGAATCTAAAATAGATGACTACAGGTTACTGGGAGGATTTGAAATAGTGATTTTAAGTGCCAAGCACTGACATACAATAGATGCTCATTAAGTCATCGACACTATTGCCATTGTTATTACTAATATTAATAGTAACAGAGTTAGTAGCAACGTTACTAGAAGACTATTTAGCTAGTAACATTAGAATTCCCTCTCTTATTGCTATATAAAAAGTTTAACTAACCATGTTCTTTTTCTCATTCTTGTTTATAAAAATTATGGTGTTAGATCCTTTTATTCATTTTTCTTAGATAATGCACAGATTGCCACAAATGAGCTTGAAAATTAATGACTTCATCACAGTCTGACATCACTTCTGGTTACTCCGTCCCAGGTAATGTGTTGTTCAAGCCAGTTCCTCCATTAGTGATAGATGTGCTGCTCCATGTTCAAAGCCAGTGAGGTCAAACTCACCAGTGATTCACTCTTCAACTGACAGAATGATAGTGACTATGAGCAATATTTCAAATTCAATTTTAATTCTAGCTTTTCTTAGACCAAGGCTTAATATTTAAATCTGTAGAAAATAGTGACAAAAATAAACAAAAGTGGACATTGATGATGGCTATTAAGTCTGCCCAGCCACTGTAATAGCACCTAACTTCTTAAAAACTGGTAAACGCTGTCTATATTGGATAATGTGAACTTGTGGGAGGAATGATTTTGATTAGAATTCAACCACCAAATTTAAAAGTGATAGATTAATGAGACAAAAGAAAATTTCCAGTATACATTACTGCAGAGGGCATTTTTTAAAAAGTTGAACAGCCTATCAGGTAACTTAAGGTCTGTTCCTAACAAGCCTGAAAAGCTTGTAAATTCTATCAGTCTTCTCAATTTGCAAAACTATGATAGGCAGCACTTTCAACTAAATTAGAAACAGTCTGAATTGATAAATCCAGAGCCCTTAACTTTTTTCCTTATAATCACTTCTTTTTTTCTAAATTAAATGATCAGCTTGGAAGATTTCAAGAAGGTGTCCCCGCCACCTTTCTATGTATGTGATCTTACTTTGAATTTATGTTACCTGATGCTGTGTAGGATATACCCCTGTTCAGACAAAGCTCAGCTTTGCGATTCTCTTTATATCTAGTATTAGCTTCCTGTGAAAAATGGATAGTTCCATCTAGTAATCCCCTCTCCTCTGTTCTCCTCTTGAAAGCATTATTTGCTTTTATGTATTATTTATTTCTCTGACTGCTTGATTTCTTAAGGTAAGTGGTTATTGAGTAAGGACCTAAGACTTCTCTGTATCAAATCTCACCTAGGGCCAGTTTTGATCTCCAAGGGACATTTGGCAATGGCTAGAGTTATTTCTGATTGTCACAACTAGGAGAGCGCTATTGGCATCTAGAGGATCCAGGCCAGGGATGCCCTTTAGCATCCTCCAATGCGCAGGACAGCCCCTAGCAACAATTATCTGGCCACAAATGTCAATTTTGCCACTGTTGAGAAACCCTGCAAAAAGGAAGCAATGGATATTTTGAGCTATTTTCAATAACTTTTAAAAAGCTTAATAAAATGTGCAATTACCTAAAATCACAACGTACAAGCCAAACAAAATTTAAATTATCTTTGTTTTTGGTTGATTTCAAAGTAAATTGGTTTAGGGTTGCTTCTTATTTCATACTCATGAGAAGCTCTGGTTGGCAATTGTCTATGATATTTAATGAGACATGGCTTGTTTATAATAAACATAATTGAACTGGCAATTCTTTTTAAATATAAAGTTATGAAGGAATAGATGAATAAAAGCAATAATTATAGATGATGAAGCTAATAATCATTGATAGAGGTCTTATTTATCACAAAAGAATGTTTAATCTTATATAAAGGATAAATAATCTTGTTTTCTAAAAAACAAAACAAAATAAAACAAAACTTCCAAGTGACTTTTTCTTCTTTTCTAATTTGAATTTAGTTTCCCGTACTAGCTTGCAACCTACCATTTTAGTTTTGATTTTAATTGGTATTCATCTCCCTACTCACCGTTGGGTGAATGTACAAGATCACTTTATGGGACATTCAGACTTGACTTGAAAGCATTTTCTCAGTTCCAAATGAGAAAATCATTTTCTTGACCCAACCGTTCTGCTATCATAGTACATTTCTCTTTTTTCCCACTGTACTTTTCAAGTGGAATGCCTTTTCCCTTTCTTTTGATTAGCTCTCCATCTTCCTGTGGTGTGGATTTATTATTTTTGATCTAGAAGAACCACTATGACCCAGGTCAACAACAATCCTTCTCTATGTATGAAGTTCCCGTCCGTCTCCATGTGCCTTGATGCGTAAGGCAAGCAAAGAGCAGTGGGGATGGTAAGGACAGTAGTGACCTACTTTTAACACCGAAACAAGCTGAACAGCATTACTCTATTTCCAAGGTAGGATCTGTGTGTTATACCTCTCTCCTCACAACCTATCCTCACTACACTCCTGCTGAGACTCTGCTGAGTCTACTTTAGTGTATCGTATTTTTGTAAAACCCTGAAATACATACTTTTTTGGGTCATTTTATTCTCTAGGCTATCATAAGCTTCTGCCACCTTTTAGGAAAGTTGAGTGGCTGCTTCAGCCTCCAGAGAGGATGAAATTTAAAGGGCTTTATAAGGCCTGCAATTTTGATAGCTGCAAAATCAACATAAAATTGCCCTTTTGAGTAGATGGTAAAATCAAGTCACAGTCACTATCAATATTGTATATCCAAAAATTTAAAAATTATAGGGTACAAATTTTCATTAAATCAGTTATAATTTTGGCTGAATGCAGCAAGCCAAGATGCAGGCTAGGTACTAGTAAAATAAACATGATCCTCTCTCAAGGGGCTCATATCCTGTTAGAGGAAACTTATAGGTAAACAAATACAATGTGTCATGTGGTATATTTGAGATGTGCACAGTATATAGAGATAAACACAGTATAATAGAAGCATGAAGGGACCGGTTCAATCCTACAGAAGTAGGGGAGGGAAAAGTGGGGAGATTATGCTTATTATATTCTCCATTTCAAATTTTCCACAATACTCTACTATTCCCTCAATCTCCATATAAGATACAATTTACTCCCTCAGTAAAAGCTACCGGTATCTCTGATTTCTCATCCTTTTTTTCCTTCTGCAATTTATATTCTTTCTTATTTCCTCAACTGCTTATTTTCTCCATTTCTAACTATGAAACTGCTATCTCAGTAATAAATATCTGACTGGGGACAATTTGATTTCCAGGGCACTTCTGACTAGTTATCAGAGGAAATAAATTTAGTTTGGGAATATTTTCATTCATTTGATATTAATTCTACTTTCCTTTTACTCCATTAGAAGTTTCACAGAGAGGACCCAAATTTCTAGCTAGATATTTCACCTCTTCCTCAATATGGAAGGCACAAAACCCTGAGCTATGTCACTTTCACTCAGAAAGTTAAGACTTTATGGGAATAGCCCAGTTTAAACTCTGCTTTTATTCTGTAAACAAATTCAAGTCACTTGATCTTCCTTTGAAACTTTCTAGCTAATCCTTTTGTTGAGTCTCTCTGGTGCTTAAGCAAATGGTTAGAACTAATTGTTTCCCACCTTGGGGAAAACATTTGTTGTAGAAGAATTAACTTAACTAGACCAACAAAGCAGCTACCTCCTTTGTTATCTTAGATTCCTACCATCTCTAATCCCCAGAATGTTCTGACCCTGAAGCCTGGGCAGGCTGGATATTTTTAGTATTCCTCTCCAATACCCTCTGAAACATAGTTATCTGATTTGGAAAAAATATGCTTGTTAAATGTATTTTAATAATACAAATTACTTACTTTAAAATCACATATGCATCTGTATATACACACAAATGTATCATATAGGATAATTATATGTATCATATGATATAAATTTAAACATGTATATATAGACACAAACACAAATTTAAGTTATATTAGAATGATTACATGTAAGAGCTTGCAAGAAAATTAAAATAAAAATCTATCCTGTCTTCACTTCCATTTTAAAAAGTTAATTGATGTACAGAAATCTGACATAATACTCAAAGTCATACAAGCTAGTTAATAACAGAATTAGCTTGAACTAATAACAAGTATTCCACATTTCTACTCCAGTGCCTTGTCCATGTTAAAAAATTTCACAATTAACTTGTGGTGTAGGCAGAGTAGTTTTTATTCTCACCATCTTGTAATAGGACATCAGAGGTATGTGCTCCGGAGCTATGAGATTTTATCAGCAAAACAAGGATGACTAAAGGAGAAAATGCTTGCACAGTACTTACCAAATTGCCTGGCACAGAATTTTAATAAATCTTAGCTTTCATTGTTGTAGCTGTTTGGGTTGTTAATGACACTTCAATGTTGCAATTACTTTAAAGATGGCTGCTAAAGGTCTGGTGTAATGGCTCACACCTATAACCCCAGCACCTTGAGAGGCTGAGGCAGGATGATCCCTTGAGGCCAAGAGTTAAAGACTAGCCTGGGCATGGCAAAACCTTGCCTCAACAACAACAAAAGGAAGATAATTAAAAAATTAGCCAACTGTGATGGTGTACACCTAGAGTCCCAGCTACTCAGGAGGCTGAGATAGGAGGTTCTCTTGAGCTTGGAAGGCTGAGGCTACAGTGAACTGTAATTGTGCCAATGCACTGCAGCCCAAGTGGCAGAGCAAGATCCTGTGTCAAAATAAATAAACAAATACAATGGCCGCTAAATAATTAATTATGACCAGATAATTTTTTCTAATGAAATTATCTGGTCATGATTAATTTATTTCATTTGATTATGAAAAAATTTATTAATTTAACCATTAATTCTAGGACAGCCATTTTATTTATTTACTTATCTTGCAGATCAGGGATTCCCATTTTGGGTCTTTGAGCCTTAGAGTTTCATGAACGTATTTAAGGAGGCTTGTAAATGCTCAGAAATGTATGCTTAAATTGCTGAATGTATGTGGAAATGTCTTACTCTGGAAGAGAAGTGATAGTTTGTATCAATTCTCAAGGCTCATCCATGTTGTAGCATGTATCAGTACTTCATTCCTTCTCGTTGTCAAATAATATTCTATTGGACAGATTACCATGTTTTGTTTATCTGTTTATGGATAAATAATGATGAACATTTCCAGTATATGGCTATCCAAAATAATGCTAATTGAACATTTGTGTACAAGTATTTGTGTGAACACTTTTTTGCAATTCTCTTGGGTATATACTATATTTAATTGTTGGGACAAATAAAAACTTTATGTTTAACTTTCTGAAAAATTGCCAATTTGTTTTCCAAGGGTGTTGCACTATTTTACATTTCCACCATCAACATATAAGAGTTCCAGTTTTACATCCTCACCAATTTTCTTTTTAAAATATATATATATATATATATATTCATCCTGAGTATGAAATGATATTTCATTATGATTTCCGTATGTGTTTCCCTAATAACCAATGATGTTGAGAATGTTTTCATGTGTTTATTAACTATTTGTATATTTTCTTGGGGAAAAAAAAAAGTCGGCCGGGTGCACTTGTAGTTAATGCCTGCTATCCCAACGCTTTGGGAGGCCCAGGCAGGTGGATCACCTGATGTCAGGAGTTCAAAACAAGCCAGGCCAACAAGGCAAAATCCCATTTCTACAAAAATACAAAAATTAGCTGGGCATGCTGGCATGTGCCTGTAGTCCCAGCTACTCAGGTGGCTGAGGCAGAAGAATCACTTGAACCCAGGAGGTGAAGGTTGCAGTGAGCCAAGATCATGCCATTGCAATCCAGCCTGGGCTACAGAGTGAGACTCCATTTGAAAAAAAATTGTTAAAAAGTCCACTCAGATTCTTTGCCTATTTTTTATTGTCATTTTGGGTTTAATAGAGTTATTCACATATTCTGGGTACTAGACCCTACCAGATATATGATTTGAAATATTTCTCCCACTTTTTGGGTTGTCTTTTTAATTTATTGTTGACATCCTTTGAAATGCAAAAGTTTTAAATTTTTATGAAATTCAATTTTTTTATTTTTTGCTTGTGCTTTAGATGTTATATGTAAAAATGATTTGCTTAATTCAAGGTCACAAATATTTAGATGTATAGTTTATTCTAAGAATTTTATAATTTTACCTATTACATTTAGGTATTTGATCTCTTTTGAGTTAATTTGTGTATATGGGTGCAAGATAGGGTTCCATCCTCTGGAATATTAATACAAAATATTTTGATATAGGTAAAGCAGATACCCAAATTATATCATTCCTTTTAAGATCTTTTCTAATTCAATGTTGAATACAATATATTTTCATAAAGAAACATTTGTATAACCCAGATTTTTTTAAAGAATTAAATTTCATGTGCCTGGCTTATTGACTTAAGATAATGACCTCCAGTTCCATCTACATTGCTGCAAATGATAAAATTTCATTCCTTTTTTATGGCCAAATACTACTCCATTGTGTTTATATACCACATTTTCTTTATCCATTCATCCTTTGCTAGAGAGTTAGGTTTATTCCATATCTTTCCTATTATAAATATTGCTGCAATAAACCTACAAGTGCAGGTATCCTTTGATATACTAATTTCTTTTCTTTTTGATAAATACTCAGTAGTGGGAATGGTGGATCATATAGGAGTTTTATTTTTAGTTCTTTAAGAAACTTCTATACTGTTTTCCATAGTGGCTGCACTAATTTACATTTTTACCAACAGTGTATAAGTGTTCTGGATTCTCTGCATCCTCACCAGCAACTGCTATTTTTTGTCTTAATGATGGCCATTCTAATTGTGGTAAGATGGTATCTCATTATGGTTTTGATTTGCATTTTCCTGCTGATTAGTAATGTTTAGCATCTTTTCATATATCTGTTGGCTACTTGTATGCCTTCTGAGAAATATTTACTCATGTCTTTGTCCACTTTGTGAAGTTTCTTTATTGTTGAGTTCCTTATAAATTCTGGATATTAGCCCTTTGTTGGATAAATAGTTTGCAATATCTGGTATCTTTTTCATTCTATTTTCTACCTCCAGGAGATCAAGTTTTTTACCTCTCACATATGAGTGAGAACATATCAAGTGTTCTCACTGGGAAAGGTGTAGGTAGGGATAAAGAGAGGTTTGTTAATGGTACAAACAAACAGATAAAAGCAATAAGTTCTAATGTTCAGTAACTAAATAGGGTGACTATAATAAACAGCAATGTGCTGTATATCTCAAAATAGCTAGAAAAGGGGACTTGAAACATTGCCAATACTTAGAAATAATACATACTTGATGTTATGGATACCCAAAATACCCTGACTTGATCATTACACAGTCTATGCATGTAACAAAATATCACATGTACTTCATAAATATGAACAAATATCTGTATGAACAAAAAAAGAAAAGCATTGTAATAAAAAAGTTATAAATTGCAAATATTAAAAAATTAAAACTTTTAAATTAAATGGTAACAAATTATTCTTAATGAAAAAAAGGCGTACGTAGTAGAGCTACACTCAGATGTCATGTAATTAGTATTGTATTCCATCTGACCAGGGGGAAACACCATCAAATCAGAGAATCTTGAGTTGCTCACAGAACATTCACAGCAGAGAAAATGAAAATAGTGCCAAAGTAATAGAAATAAAAGAGCACTCTCTGAAGTAAGAAACAATTAAAACTGGTATTTCAATGACAATATTGTGTATAGTGCATCATAAGTATCAAATAAACTTAAATTTTGAATAATTACATGTATCAACAAAATTAATAGTAATTCAATAACAATGTAAGAAAATAATATCCCAGCACAAATTAAACAAGATATTCAAAGCATCAACAAAATTTGGATGACTCCCAAAGTGAATTCCAGACTCCACCAAGATAGAGATAATTATCTTAGTTACATCTGGATAGGAACTTAGTATCAGCAAACTCTCACTAGACTATTATCTTGATTCTGGTTTGAAGATTAGGCAAATCACGTATGAAACACCAAAAAACCATTATCTCTAAAGAGAAGTGTACACACCTACTTGAGTATGCAAAGTGACTTATTAGGATAGGAGAAAAAATAGAATTTCTGTTTTTAATTTTGAAAAATGAAAAAATTTAATGTTTATAGGTATTTAACTGTTCATATAACTCCATATGGATGACCTTAGTCAGTCTATAAATTAGATGATTTTATGTTATGCAGAAGATTTATCCCAAAGAAAGAGTAGAAGCTCTACAACTTGCAGAGGGTAACAAGAAAGGTCTTCTTAATTTATTTGCTTTAAACATAAAGTGTCATATTTCAGTGCACATGTAACCAATATGGATTATATTATCCAGTGTTAAATAACCTAAGAAGATTTAGCTTATTAAAAATATTCTATAGTTATTTCCCTATAGAATATTTCTCTAAAAATCTGGATTGAAGATATTACTAGTTGTGAGGAGGAAAATTGAACAATAAGAGAAGTACAAACTAATTCCTATACTCTCTAGCAGAAAAACTTCATCAGCCACATTGGAAGATAAACAATGATACTCTACTTGGAGCTGACAAAAGTTGCCAAAAATGTTAAAATTTTCTGAAAGGCTTTTGAAATGTGAACTTATATATTATTTATAATGAGTGGTATTATAGAATATTTGTGATTTTAATGAGTGAGAAAGTGACCGGTTTTTGAAAAAACTTCATGTTATGGAGAGAGTATTTTAGAGAAACAATTTTTAGAAATACCTGTCTTTATGTATCATTACTGCTGAAACATATGCATATCAGCATCTAAAAAGAAAAGGTTATTTTTTTTCACTTAAAAAAATTGAAAACAAAACTTTCAAAACATTCTAAAGAAAGGTGCTAGATATTTAGGCCATTTTTCAAAATCTAGAACTTGTTTGCAAAAATAAATTTTTGACTTCCAGGAAGGTAAGAATTGATGAGATGAATTTCACCTATAAATCTTTGCATAACTGATTAATGCAATTTAAAAGTGAATTTCATGTTGTGTTAATTGCAGCCAGTGAAATGCTCCTTCCATTTAAATCTACTACTTCTGTAACAGCCATTAAAACCATTAATCCAGACCTTTTTTTTTTTTAAACAGTTTGCTCTTGTTGCCGAAGCTGGAATGCAGTGGCGCAATCTTGGCTCACTGCAACCTCTGCTTCCCGGGTTCCAGCAATTCTCTTACCTCAGCCTCCCGAGTAGCTGGAATTATAGGCACCCCCCACCACACCTGGCTAATTTTTCTATTTTTAGTAAAGACAGGGTTTCACCATGTTGATCAGGCTGGTCTTGAACTTCTGACCTCTGGTGATTCACCTGCCTTGGCATCCCAAAGTGCTGAGATTACAGGTGTGAGACACAATGCCCGACCAATAATTTGATTTTTAAGACACTTTGTCAAATGGTATTTAAACCAAGATTTTCAAAAATAGTAAGACATATTCAAATAGACTGTATTCACTGAAATTTTATTCACAATTTTTGGTGAAAGCAGAAAAGGATGTAGTACTAATAAAAATAAAATTATTTTTGAAGTGTTGCTACTCTTTATATCATTATTTTATATATCTCATAAAAATTATAGTAATTAACAAGTTTAGACATATTGAGGATGTTCTCAAAATTATCCATTAAGGTATATCATAAAAAAATTTGAAATTATTGCTCAAGAGAACATTGGATAGCATAAGTTTATTGCTCTCTGAATGTACTTTATGGTACACAATCATCTAATATAGTGGAAATAGCCCAGCACTGAGTGACCTAGATTCTAGTCCAATTTAAAAATCTATAAAACCTGAGACAAGTCAACTCAGCTCTCTGGGACATTTCTGCCTATCTGTAAAACAAAAAGTTTGAATTGGCTGATCTCTAAAGACCCATACAGCCCTAAAATTCTGGTTTCAAAATATTCTTCTTATGAGACTCCGAATGTACAGCTATATTATTATTCAGTGTACTGCGATAATTCATCATAGAACAAGTTACTTTAAGATCAATGAAAGGTAAAAAGCAAACACTAATTATGAGAAAATGAATTACAATTTATATTAAATGTTGGATCTTGAGAATGAAAATCTAATTGATCATTTTACAAGCAGGTATTGCTTGCCAAATGTCAGGCAGTGTCTTTGCTTTGGAGGAACACAAAGATTAATAAAAATGCTATCCCTGACATTCCAGAGCTCTCAATTACATTCTACACAATACTTTGTAAATAAGTAACGTCAGCAGAGCCTGAAAGCTCATATCATTTCTTAATTCTCATTTTACAATAGAATTATGCTGTTTTTTTTTAATTAGTATTGCATCCTTATCTGCAAAAGGAAAGAAATAAAGCAACCAATTCAGATGACCCCAACTAAAATGCATTAGAGAGTATTCTTATTTCTGGGTGAAATGCAAAAGCAATTTAATCTATCATTTATCCAGGCTTTGTTCCAAAACTTTATTTAATATATACATCACTTCCCAACTTATAATTTTTGTTACAAAGAACTAAATGTGTATTCTTTTTGCTCTTTAATGTTTGCAGTTTTTCTACTGAGGATTATTAAGGTAGATAAGACCACAAAAATGTCATTCAATCATAAATGACAACCTGCCTAATTTACTATAATTTATATTCATAAACATGCTCTAAAAGAAACTGTTGTCCTAAAATGTGTACATGTCTGAAATGGTTTGGGGGAAACAATAATTTAGTCACATAATGAAAGCACTCCTATCACAGAAACTGAGCCTGAAGCCAGTTCTACCCACCAATAGCAGATGTGGGTATGATTGAAATATATTGGTTAATCTGAGATACAATAGTTTCTTAAGAAAACAAAAAGTAATTTCCTGATTCACTGTAATTATTTTATTGACTCCTCAATTCAACAGATAAGGTCCTCAAATTCCCACTGTGCATTGTGTGTTGTTGTAGAACTTAGGAATTTAGTAGCGAACAAGACAAAATTCATATCCAAGAGTTTCTATTCCAGAGAGAGAAATAAGTTATTAAGCAAACAAATAAGTAAATATTTAAATTCCTGATAATGATGAATGCTCTAGGAAAAGCACAGTGAGTTTTTGGCTGTAATGTACAGTAAGGCATTTTCAACAATATGTAAAAGCATGACTCCAATTAAGCATTTGGAACTTTTAGTCATGGAAGATATTGGAGAATTTTGGAATTTATATGTTTAAAAGTTCTAGAGGATATCAAAACCTATGGTCTGACCATGAATGAGTATGAGTTGGAATAGAAATACGTACAGTGAGACTAAAACATCAGGTGAGCCAGGAACACAAATATTAAACCAGGGAGATGGATGAAGAGAGAGATAGATTAAGGCAAGTAATGAAAATTATTGATCATATGGAGAAGGAACTGAAGATAAAAGAGAGCCATTTTTAAAACTAGGAGAGTATAACTGGGCTCCATTAGGCTAGAAGAATGAATAGGTTTTACAGGGGATGAAAGAAGAGTAATCTTTTTAAATCACTCAAAAATATCTTTTTAAATGCTTATTTGATCTATATTAAATCTGAGAACCATGGCCATGTAAAACAATAAATAGTATTTGGTTGAAATGACTACTAGACCAAGTATCATCAAAGGACAAAGGAAACTAAGTCAAACATGAGAAGGGATTCAGAAGCCCTCTGTGAAATAGAAGCATTCTGTGTGGAGGCAAAACATGTATGGAAAAAATAGAATAAACTGAAAAGTTAGCTATGGAACAATACGTCTTGGAATAGGGGAAAGCACAGAGCAGAATGTGGATTCTTAAGAGGAGAAGTAGTCAGAGTGACTTATGTTTTATTTGTGTCTCTAAATGACAAGTATGTAAGTGATTAAAGAGATAAAAAATATAGAGCCAATAACTAGACACTAGCAAATACATGTACCTATATATACATCTATATGAATACACAGATATATGATGTACCAGATATAATAGATTCTGTAACATACGTTGGATCTATATAATATTATACATATTTTTTCCTTCTTAAGATGTTTTAAAAGGCTTCATTCATTCATTTATTCATTATTTCAAAACTGTTTTATAAGCATTTATTTATTAGTCAAAAACATAATCCAGAATAGGGTGTTGAACATGAACATGCAAAAACATTCTGTAACGTTAGGTTTCAAGACTACTGTACTAAAACAATGAAATAGTCATTAACATTAAAATAATAAAATTGTTTGAATTATTTCTCTTCTCTGATACAGCTTTCTTCATTACTACCTGATTGATTTGGTGGTTGTAAAGAAAGAATTGACAGATGAGTATGAACTTATAGAAATCTAGCTATGTAATTTTTAATAAATTCTTAAGCTTAGAAGCTTACCCTTGTGGTGATACAATAAGGATTGTGAACTTACATGTTTGTGAACTTGTATTGTTAATCAGTACATTAATTTTACATTCATTTTCCCATTTTTCTCCTCTGTCATCTTTTGCAAACCCTTTCTAAGTGTCTAAATAAAGGTAGTCTTTCACAATCTAGATTATGGCAATCTTGGGGTTAAAACTCTTTAACATGATACCTTCTATTGCCTAAGTAATTTGTTATTTAGCAAATCGGTCTATTATCAAAAAACGTCTGTCTACGTATTCACAATTAGTGTGTCTTGGTAGTAGTAACCCTTTTCTCACGTCTGGTTTTTAAGTTAGACCACAATAATAAGCAGCTAAAAGCAAATAACAATTTGCTTAATAAGCAGCTAAAAGAAAAAAGCATAATAAGCAGCAAAAAGAAAAAAAAAAAAAAAAAATTTGGTCTTATTTTAGAGAAATCGATTCTTACCATCAACCCAACTCCTTAAAAATGTTATGAAAATGATTAGGATAAAATCTGTTCTATACTGAGTAAAGATTTTATAATACTTCTGTTTAACTGAAAAGAAAACAAAAATTCCAAAAACAAACCAAACAGTAGAAAACATGAAATTGGTTATTTTGGTTATTGAAAGTCAAAGAACTTACAGTTTCTGAAAAACTGGCCAAGTCAATATTTTGGTAAAGCTTATCTTTCCAGTTACTGTGACCAAAATATCTCTAGGAAGTTAAACCTGTATTTATGCTGAAATTGTCTATACAATAATTGTGATTGACATTACAAGTACTCCAAAAGGAAATTTCCAGATATTTAATCTTTCTTATGGGATGGAGGAGGTAAAAGGGAGGGAGAGAGGAGGGGAGAGAAAAAAAAGAGAGAGATTGAGCTTGGGATTGATTATTTAACACAACATTTGCTTGCCCTGCAGCATACTTCAGGTAAATAGCTTAAAAGCAGCTTAGTGTGACAAGAAGTCATTTCTTCTTTCTTTCTCTTCCTTCTACTCAGCTTTCTTTCTTTCAGTAAAAACCTCAAGATGACACTTCTTTCAAAAATATCTAAATAATATATGAATCCTTCAAGACTCATCATGCAGGCTACATAGGTTTTTGGGTCTTAAAGGAAATTTTACATATTAAAAGAACTCACTGCTAATTAAATCAACATTTATGCTACGCTAAAGAAGGAAGACAGTAAAATAAAAGAAAGAAATTTCCTAAGATCACTCCTTTCTCATAGAACAGTTTCCACCAGCCCTTCAGCAAATATATCATTCCTTTGTTAACTACAGATAAATTCTGGTCTTCTTTGCTTGTCTTTTCACCCTTTTATTCTATCTGGAAGGCTTGGTGTGTTTTTCCTGACAGCATTTGAGATTTCTAAGCTGCTCAGTAGTGCCAGCCCATACCGTGCACAGTAAGTGAAGAAGAAACAATCTGGCTGTTGTTTTTTTAACACTTTCCAAACAGCAACTTGTTTCTCCTGCTTGATTTTTGCCACTGGACATCCAACAGTGCAAAAATCAATTCAACGAATATAAGACAGACTTTCTCTTCATCTTTCACTCCTGCAAATTTGGCAAATTGAGATGAATATTTACAATTAAAAGGAAAGTTCTGTTTTTTAATGATGCATTTGGATTATTTTACACAATGAGAAGTCCATTATCTTTCTCAAAATTTTGCACTAATTTCCAATAAATCACTCCTTGGAATTTCTGCCAACCATAATAGCAAAGAACAAGGCTTTTTCTTTTTATTTTTCTTAAAATGGACCTAAACGACAAGACTCTCAGTAAAACTAATCCACATTGTAAACTTTCAGAGAGCAAGAATACCTTCTTTTATTGTTTAGAGGCAAAAAAAAAAAAAAAAAGTGTTTATTAGAGTATTTTTAAGCATGAATTTACACACTATGAGTTTAATATATGCACAATAAAATAATCTCTCTGATAGAAACTACTGGTTTTCTCCAGCAGCAACTGGTTCCTTTTTAAATAATTTTGGTTAGTGATTCTCAATATTTGGTATGAAAATTAATCACCTGGTGGTCTTATTTAAAGTTGAGGTTTTTGTCTAAATCCTAGAGATTTTGCTTTTGTAATTATGCAAATGAACCCTTCATAAACCAAAAATAAAACATTAGAATAGAGATAGACTGACAGAACAGATTCTTTGTAGCAATAAGATACCAACTCCAACCTGATTCTGGCATAACATCACATAATAGGTAACAGGCCCTAAAGGAAATCAAAGTATTTTATTCCAACATATATTTCTTTCACATATTTTGAAATGGCCCTGGAAAGGCATCTCTTCTAGGGAAAATTTACATTCTATAGAGATTCCCTTTCCCTTTCCAAGTGTTTTCCTGATCCAGGAGAGATTTAAGTAAGAGTGTCTGATACCTTTCAAGGTCTGATAGGAAACATTTGTTGTCTATTCTCTCTGAAGCCTTCCACCTGGAGGCTTCACTTACATAACAAGAACTTTGGCTTCCACAACTCCCCTTATCTTAACCCCAAGAATTTTTTCTGCTGACTTTATCTCTTCAGGCAAAGCTTAACTCTTTTAACCAATTCCCCATCAGGAAATCTTTGACCCTACCTATGACTCAGAAGCCCCTGCTTTAATTAAATCCTGTCTTTTTTGGGCTAAACCAATGTATACTCTGCATGTATAGATTTATGTCTCTGCCTGTAACATCCTAAAATGTATAAAATCAAGTTGTAACCCAACCACCTTGGACACACATTCTCAGGACCTCCTAAGGCTATGTCAGGGTCACGGTCCTCATATTTTGCTCAGAATAAATCTCTTTAAAGATTTACAGGTTTTGGCTTTTTTCATCAACACTCTTAATTTGTATTTGGCTAGATGAGTTGTATAGAACTGGATTTGAGAAATGGCTTATAAATGTAATCTGAGTCATACAGTTATGCATTAGTCAGTTATTCTAGGTCTCTGGATACTGTCTCCAGCTCTGGGATCCTCTCTCTTTGAGGACTCATCCTCATAATGCTTCAAATCTTAATACCAAAATTACATAAAGCAACTCTTACACAATCACATTAGAAAAGCAAGACAGGAATAATACAGGGTGGTTGCAGGAGAATAAGAAATTCCAGACATCAGTTTCACGTGACTAGAGATATATTATAAGACCTTGAAAAAGCAGGGTGTGGAGCAAGCTAAGAACAACTGGACCCAATGCTGGATTTGACCTAGGTTTCTCCTAGGACATCATTAAATGTTCATTAGCATACTAAATCACATACCCACCAGTGCCTTTGGGAGACAGTGTTAAGGAAAAAAAACTGTCTTCCTGGGTCCACAAAAGGCATGGTTTCAAAGCCAAGAACTTCCCAGAGCAGTGGATCCATCCACCTCTCCATCCGGGAACCTAAAGTTCTTGCTCTAACTTTCCCGCCCTCCAGCTAGGTAAAATTTCAGGTGTGCTCCTTTGTTTAAAAATACCACGAAAAGCTCTGGGAGGAAGGGCCTTTATTGTGGGCCACACAGTCAATCCAGCATCAGAGTCGAGATCAATCACTCCAGAGGAAATTTCTCTCATTGGACAAGAACATGAATAGGCAGGACTAACTTCAAAGTTAAAACCCCACTGGCCCTTACCTGTGCGGATTTCCCTCTCTGGGATCCCCTCCCGCAACAACGTGGGAGCTGTCTTTCCCTCTCTTCCTGTGCTAATATCCCGTTCCGACTCCCCTCCACCGCAGTGTGGGAGCTCTCTCTCTGCCTAATAAATCGTTTTCTACTAAACCCTTCTGTCCAATATTTACTTGAACTGTAAGCTCACTGCACCGCCAGGGCCGCTTCCCCATTCCTGGGGCAAGTGAGCCCAAGAACCTGGGATACCCGGTTACCCCATGGCAGTTCCAAGAACAGCCTTATCTGGTGTAAAAATGGGTGGCATTACAGTTACAAGAAATCTCCACCTTTTTCCAGGAAATTCATAAACATTCCACTTCTTGGTTAAGGAGACCCAAACCCCACTATGTGACTCTGTCTTGATTATGCCAGCACTCCCCTTTCTTCAGAGTGTACTTTTCCCTCAAGAAAGTACAATAAATCTCTGTACTTTCACTATTTTGACTCCATTGAATATATTATTATGATCATGTTATTATTATGATCATGTCAAGAGCTTGAACACAAGCTGAGATTGAGATCCCACTGGCATTTGGGCCCTCCCCCAGAAAAATGACGCAGAAAATGTGGTACAAACTACTTTGAACTACTGAATCATTATTTTTATGTAGCCTATCTTTTCTTTTTTTTTTTTTTTTTTT
>NW_016107471.1:3578535-3591821 GCF_001604975.1 Cebus imitator | reverse complement strand
GGTTTCACCATGTTAGCCAGGATGGCCTAGATGTCCTGACCTTATGATCCTCCTGCCTTGACCTCCCAAAGTGCTGGGATTACAGGCGTGAGCTATCACACCTGGCTACCTTTTCTTTCTTAAGACTTGCAAACTATATTCCATTGGTACTAGATTATTATATTAAGCCGAAATATTTAACCTGTGGTTAAACGTTAAGTTCTAACAGCTTCCATATACTGTTTGAAAAATGTTAGATACACAGAAATTTCTCAGATGAAAACAACTGATTGAGGTTCACTAATGAGATTTCCCTTAAGATATAAAAATCTACTATGGTGTCTTGGCCAGGCACGGTGGCTCACGCCTGTAATCCTCCTAGCACTTAGGGAGGCCAAGGTGGGTAGATTACCTGAGGTCAGGAGTTCAAGACCAGCCTTATCAACATGGTGAAACCCTGTCTCTACTAAAAATACAAAAAATTAGCCAGGTGCAGTGGCACACGCCTATAATCCCAGCTACTCTGGAGGCTGAGGCCGGAGAATCACTTGAACCCAGGAGGTGGAGGTTGTGGTGAGCCAAGATCATGCCACTGCACTCCAGTCTGGGCTACAGAGCAAGACTTCATTTCAAAAAAAAAACTACCTACTTGAATTGTCATAAGTGATTTTCCATGCAT
This sequence comes from Cebus imitator, assembly GCF_001604975.1. Taxonomy (NCBI): domain Eukaryota; kingdom Metazoa; phylum Chordata; class Mammalia; order Primates; family Cebidae; genus Cebus; species Cebus imitator. Next base: position 3,591,163 of record NW_016107471.1, on the reverse strand, counting down.
TTGATGTGTGAATAAAAATTTTCCTTGTTAATATAATGTAAAATTATTTTTTAAAAATTTCTACTATATATGAAAAAAGCCATCATAAAAAGTTTGAAATCTCAGAGCATTATATAAAAGTATAAATATGGGGTAACTATAATACACTGTTTCAGGTTGTACGTCCTTGTTGGATCTTTCCTGACTTTTCCAATTCAAATGTCATCATCCTTCCACAGATCCTCTAGTTTCCTCTGTGCTGAACAAGTGGTGCTATATTTTATATCTAGCTATTGCCAATGTGTCTATCTTCAGCAGGCAATCTTTCCCCTTTGTAATAACTATGAGTTACATGATGGAGGTTGGGAACCTTGCTGGAATTATGAATAAAGTGAAAATAGTCTTCAAAAGAAAGCATGCTCCATGGCCACAGAATAGCATTTCATTATTGGTGCAGACACTAAAACATGCTCTCTAGTAAGCTGACTTATAGGTACCATTGATAAACTGCAGTCTGTTGTATCTGTGCAACAATCCATTATGCCATGGAAAGAAATGAGTGAGATAAGAAAATATGATCTATCAAATTTAAAAGAGAAATAAACTTCAAAAGTGATAATATTTGAAGAGAAATAACTACCCTCTACAACCAAACCGGCTATGGATATATATGTATATATATGTATATATGTATATATGGTATACATGTCATGTATTGGTATATATGTCATGAATTCGAAAACTTGAGAATGCAATATGTAAGCTTAAATCAATAAGCTCAGAAAATCAACTTTTCTTAGTAACTGGAAGAAAAGTAAAATATCTAAAGAAAGCAATATAGAAAGCAAATTTTAACAGAGAATGTCACAGTGTTCATTTGAAGAGCTGAAAGATATGAAAAAAGTTTAAAGAAAGTTGAGTCTGCCTCATGTATGACATATAATTACTGTATGTAATTGTGATTCTACTCTACAGCCAACACTTACAGTGAAGTTTCAGAAATTGGTTCACAAAAAAAGTAAAGAAAATTGTGGCTAAAAGAATTTTGCCAAACTGAGACTCTCTTGGAATTATTATAAGAGAAAAAAGGGACTTTAATAAGACATTAGATTAATTTAGATTTAAAATACAAAATGGAGCTCAATCAGATGCTCATGTTAAGGTATGCAAACATTTTCAAAAGTGATTTTAATCCATTTTCCACAACAGAAATGTGTTTAACACTACAGAATAATATCTATCTCTGGTTTGTAATACTCATTGAACTTAAAATTGAGGAAGACTATGAGATAAGTGATATAGTACTAGTTTAAATGAAAGCTAAATAACAGCAGACCCTTGGAAACTTAGTTCAAAAAGCTTGGTTTGGGTGTACAGTGGCTTTTCCATATCACATATAAAATTGAGAGAGGCATGTATGTACTGTTAGGAAATAGGAGCAACTATCTGTTGGTCCTAATAAATCAGACTCTTTCTACCTGAGGAAACCACCCAGTTTCATCTTCAAGATGAGAAACCACAATGCAGGGCTAGCAGTTTGGGCCAGAATAATCTTTCAAAAAGAGTGAGTGAAGTTGATTTCCATTTTAATCAATATTGCAGATTAGTTGTTATACGAAACCCTTCTGTTGCAGAATAACTAAGAATAATACACAAAACATGAATCTAAAACAAAACTAAAAAAAATCATTGAATGAGTTTGCAAAAAAAGAAGGGAAACTCTCAGAGGCCAGAAGTGTCAGGAAAGTGCAAACCCATAAAGCTCAGAGGCCTCAAAACTATCAATCCCAAAGGTTTTGTGTTAACCTGCCCATAAGCCTCCTTTAATGCCCACGAGCATTAAAAAATAATAATAAACTATTTCCTCTCTAACTTGGGAGGTCAGAATGGAAACTCCCAAAAAAATGTTGAACACCTGAAAGACTTTCAACCTTAGTGATGTGACATAGACAATATATGTTCATCACAGTCTTTCTCTTTCCTGGGCATAGAGGAACACTACATTTCCCGGCCTCCATTGCAGTTTGTTTGGGACTGTGAGATTGTATTCTAGCTGATAGGATGTGAGAGGAAATGACTGCTTTATTTCCAGACCTGGCCCTTTGGAATGACTTGTTGCAGATTGCACACTTAGAAAACAGAGGACAGCTTACCCCACATTTGACTTGGGGAGGAAAAATAAACTTTCATTTTTCTAAGCCACTGTAATGTTCAGGGCTTATTTTTAACTGCATTTATCTATCTTGACTAGTATAATAAGTGAACTAGGGAGAATAAATTTTCCCACAGAGAGAAATAACAAGAACACCTGCTTTTGCATGGATATGATTCTGGAATTGGTGCATATAGGTATGATAGAAAAAGAAATTCCATGCAAAAAGACTAGAGTGGCCTCAAATTGTTACAGTGCCCTAGGTATCTTGCAAAATCAAATGCAAATTCTCTCTCAAGAAGCAAACTTTAAATCTAGGATCAAATATTCTAAAAGGTAAGAGTCCAAGGATCATAATCTCACACATTATGATATGTGAAAAATTACACAGAAGTTAGCAAGCCACCATGAGCAAGAAAGCAGAAGCAACAGACTGCACAAGCAGAAATGCAAATGCTACAAATGTTAGGATTATAACAGAATATAAAATTAGTATGTTTAAAATGGTTAAATTAATATAACACTGAATTAAAATTATAATTACGCAATAAGAATTTCTATTCTTACCATGCAGTTTTGTAAAAAAAAAACGAAAAACAAATGTGATTTCTAGAAATAAAAATGTCAGAATTGAATCTAGAAACTCCAGATTAGACACTAATTAAATCCTGAAGATAAAATAAATGAAACACATGAAGACATTATTTAGAAAGTGGCACTAAAAGAAAAATATGAGGTACACAAAAGAAAGTTTAAGAAATATGTACAATAAGTGTTCTAAAATTTGTTCATAAAATTTAACATTGGTAATTAGAAAGAGAACCAATTCTAGAATTGGTAAAACATAACCCAGTTAAAATTATTTGAGTAGATTTAACAGTAGAATAGACTGAGATAAACTGAGAACTATTAGGTACGTCAAAAGAAACTATCCCCAATGAAGCTTGGTGGAAAACAAAAAGAAGCAAAATAGAGACAAAAGAGTAAAATATTTAAAGGATATAGTGAGACAAAATAATAAAATAATTGGATTCCTGGAAAGAAAGTTACAGAGATATAGGGAGAAGGATAGTCAGACATAATTACAGAAATTTACAGAACTGATAAAAAGACTCCAGTACTAGATTCAGGAAGCCAGATACATCATAAGCACAATTAAAAAAAAAAAAAAAAAAAAAAAAAAAAAAAAAAAAAAAAAAAAAAAAATCAAAAAAAAAAAAAAAAAAAAAAAAAAAAAAAAAAACTACCGTTAGACCCATCCAGGGAAACTGAAGAACACCAAATATACCAGGAAGATATTAAAAGCCCAAAAGAAGAAACAAAACAATTACGAAGGACCTACATTCAGACTGACGATATTCTGTGTTTCACAGCAATGGAAGGCAAGGAAAATTGGATTAAATCTTCAAAGCGCAAACAGAAAATAACTTTCAGTTTATTAGACCATATTTCAGGAATTGGCATTAATTAAAGACATTTTTATGCAAACATTTACTAAGAGTATTACAGTACTGACAACGAATGCTCATTAAAGGAACTTCTAAAGAGTGTACTTCAAGGACATTGACCGAAGAACAAAAGCTAAGATGTGAAAAGGTACTTTGAGCATAGAAAATGGTAAACATGTGAATATAGTATTGAAAGACTGACTTTATCAAAAATAAAATAATGGTATGTATATTTGATGAAGTTAAAAAGTAATGACAAAATGACTTCTGTTTTGAGACAGAATAGGTCAGGACAACAGAGCACTCTTGCTACAAAACTGGAGCCAGATAACTTAGAAATACATTTTTAAAGACTCTGAGAACTTCAGAAGCAACAAACTAAAAATCCAGAAAGAAGAAACACTTCTATGTGAACAAGAATTTTTATTTTTCCTTCTCCTGGGAGCATTTTCTGATTCTAGGTGCTTGCTAAGAATCTGGCATGACTAGTCAGAGAGCCTCAGCTGGGCAAAAGAGAAGCCAGCATAACTTTTAGTGATTCTGCCAGGCTGGTGCGACAAACTGGAAACCTGAAGGGCTGCAAATGTACAACTGCTTTCCCTCACAGAACATTTGCTAAGTTTTGATGCTATGCGGGAGTCTGGGAAACCAGGCCAAAAGCTTCTGGAAGACAAAGTGAAATCTCCAGATTCTCGTGCAAGTGGCCTGATTGAAAAATACTGCTCATCTTACCTTCACGGAGTTTGCCTTATTTTGAAGTAATATAAGGTAGAAGATGAGAGAGCTGGGCTCAGATCTCTGAGGCGCATAGCTGAATTTTCGGTTGTCTTCCAAACCTGGGGAGATAGAGATATATCAGAATCAGAAACAAACAACTATGAAGTGGGTGGGGGAGCACAGCAAATATGAACAGGGGCGAAGCAGACTGAGTTTACTAAAACCGAAACCCAGCACCAACTTCAATTAATGTCTGATTGGATTGAGGTGCTCCAAGCCTCTGTATTTGCCAACACAGGAAGATAACATCATCATCTTGAGTAACATTACATGCAATGTCCAACATACATTAAGATATTAGTAATGTGGAGACAAGAAAAGATGACCAACGCTCATGAGAAAAGGAGAGGAGAAATGGCCCAGATATTGGAGTTTGTAAGCAAGGACTTTCAAAACCTATGGTTAATATAATAAAACCAGTAGACAAAAAGAGGCAAAATAGGTCAAAGCCTAGAGAATTTCCAAGAGAAATGAAAATCCATGTAAAAGAAGACCAAATAAACACTCTATATGAAAAAAGAGAATATCCGAAGCTAAGAAATTAATCAACAAGTTGAAGAAATGCGTTGACCGAACCCAGATGAAGACAGGGCGAATTTGAAAACAGGAACTAGAAAACAGGTTTTAAAAAACAAACAAGAAGAAAAAGAGCATGGGAAAGTACATACATACAAGAATGTAAAAATTGTAAGTTAATGTCTTTGTTCAAGTGTCACAGGGAACAGATTTTGATGAAAAGATCTACATTCAGGAGATTTATAGGGAGGGCTCTCATAAACAACATTGCAAAGAAGTGAGTGAAGTTAAGGTTGAGCAGAAGCAGTTAAACTTAGATGCAGTTGCAAGAAAAGGCCTTAGTCAATCCTGTGGGAACTCTGGAACTGGATGGCCTTTCAGAGATGTCCCAAAGGAAAGCAAAGGAACTGGGCATTTTTACCTCTCAATGCAGTTGCCTCTAGAAGGAGGCATAAATTTGGGCAAAACATCTCTCTTTGGTGAGGACCATGCCAAGCAAGAGATTCAGCAGTGAATTGTCTGTGATCAACCCTCCTCACAGCTGAGAGAATAAGGGGGCATCTGGGTGGTTTATTACAGCCTACACTACAATTTACACCTGTGTGCTTAATCCACTTTTTAAAATGGAAGTTTACGCACCTGGAAACAATTCCTCTAGGAGTTTCTCTTCTCCTCTCCTCTCACTCTATTTTTTTTTTCTTTTTTTGTGATGACTTTCACTCTGTTACCCAGGCTGGAGTGCAGTGGCATGATCTTGGCCCAATGCAACCACCACCTCCTGGGTTCAAGTGATTCTCCTCTCAGCCACTCCGCAACCTCCAAGACCCAGTAGCTGGTATTACCTGTCCCTACTAAAAATGCAAAACATTAGTTAGGGATGGCACACATGACCATGCCTGGCTAATTTTTTGCATATTTAGTAGAGACAGTTTTCACACATGTTGGCCATGCTGGTCTCGATCTCCTGACCTCAGGTGATCTACCGGCCTCAGCCTCCCAAAGTGCTGGTATCACAGGCATGAGCCACCATGCCCAGTCTAGGATCTCTTTTCTTATGTTAATTTATAAGCACAGTGTTAACAGTCACCTCACAGCCCTCAGTATTGCAGGTATTTTTTGACTTTCAGCTGATGTTTGGTCTTCCCTTCTCTATTAACCATTTCAGGTTCGCCCTAGGCTAACACTTCTGCTCATAAAGTTGGCTTATATAGTGAAGCGGCCAAAACACTTATCACTCGGCCTCTTTGCCATAACTTTCTCTGTCAATGACAGGTCCGCTTATCCATTTATCTTCAATATTGGGCAAGGAAATCAAGTGACACGCAAGTTGATCATTTGGGTGCCATCTAACTACTGGCAACAGAGAACTTTTTAATGATTGCTAATCAGGGTGCATGTACGCTGCCTCACAGAGGATAGCATCCTTACAGAGTACCATTTCCAAGCTGGTATTCCAGCTTCCCCTTTAAAAACCCATACCATTGCTGTATCAGGTCAACAGTTTCTGGTGGCATGGTAGGTGGCCCCAAGGCATGGTCACTGTTGCATCTCCTGTGTTTTAGAGAAGCTCTTGGCATTAAGCATGATATACCACATATCCTGTTAACGGGTGGAGCAATTGTGAACCATCATAGAGTGGTGATGGCTGAAGCTTCACCCATAAGAAAGACAAAAATATATCTGAAACATGCATCAGTTCCTGTCAAGATAAAGAATTGACTTCCAGGATGTAAGAAGTTTGGTATACCATATTTCCTATCAAGTAACTATTTGGTCTCCTCAAGGGATGGTACAATACTGGTCTCTTTTGCTGGCAGGTTAAATGTTCAACAGTGGCACTCTTAGTGAAGGGGAACTCGTGTAAATTTCATTACTGACACTATTGTTGTTCCATGAATGACCTCTTGCACTAGTATCAGAGTAGTGGATGATAGGAGTTGGCCGACTCAATGGACTGAATCATCCTGTCTATTTTCTTAATGCCTACTCTTTCTGTTTTCAGTTTATTAAATCCAGCTAAATGCTCCCTTTAATATATGCACTGTGACAAACAACAGATTCCTTCAAAATTTTCTCCCTTAAACTGGGCACAATGTTAAACTTTCTCCCTACAGGGTGCTTGCAGGGTATTACAGGAGGAAGAGGCTTTCTGGAATATCCAGTGTGGTCAGCACTGTAGGTATACGGACACCGCAGTTACAGCCCCAGTACGTCTTCACTGCATTGCTTCAAGCTATTCTGATATTCACACTCTATGCTATAATCAGCCCATAAACAACTTGCTCATCTTCTCATTCCATGCTGGTTTACTATGATGTTGTCATCATAGCAATTGGACCTGTGAGGTAGAATTTGCAAGTGCCTTAGGAGACCATAAGTACCAGAAAAAGAAAAGCCCCATAAAATTCCAGAGGCCTAGCATCTTGTGAAGTTTCTAGAAGCCCGATAATGTAGAGAATGCTGGAATATCCTGTCAAAGATTTCTTTATGATCAATTGAATATGAGAAAAAACTCAGGCTTGGTTTACAGAAGGCAGTACAAGATATTTTTATAAAATGAATTATGTTCATACGACAGAATACTAAACAATGAAAATGAATGATGATAACTAGATTCATCAGAGATTAATCTCAAAAATAATGTAATTCAGTGAAATATTATATTGCAGAATACATTTAATGTAATTCTATTTATATAAGAGCCAAAGATAAGAAACTGATAGTTAAAATACTGAGAGATATATACTAGGAAAAAAAGGAATTATTAATGCAAAATGTAGGATATGGACACTTTGTATGTTTGGGATAGAGAAAGAAATGGCTGATAGTTATATTAAAAATAACCTAGAAAATTTTGACTGGCAATTTTATATTTTCTAGGCTTATAATGGGATATGCATATTCATTTTATTATCATTCTTTTTACTAGTGGCTCACAATCCAGACTGAAACATAGACTCACCTAAGAAGTTTAAAAATCAAAGCAAAGCAAAGCAAACAACAACAACAAAAATCTAATGCCCTGATACCAATTTAATTATGCTGGGGTATCTGGGTATTGATATTTCCAAATCCCTCCAAGGGTTTCTAATGCATAAGTAGTTTTGAAAAACGTTGCTTTGTACTCTTAATATACCCTTTTGGATTTTATATTTCAAAAAAAAAAATAAAGACCAAGGGAATAGGAAATGAATTTCTATTCCAATTTTCTACATAGACTTGCTCTAATGTATTGACCCATTTTGCTTCAGTGCTTCATGTCAGCCAGGTCATGTGTTAGTTTATTGGCCTTAAGAGACAAGCCATATTAAATGTTCTCATGAGGTAATGACTATTCCCAGCCTAACTCAGTCAACTTTATTTGCTCTTTTTCTCTAATCACCACCTCATGTGCTGATAAATTTCACCCTGTCCTAGAAAACTTCCTGCAACAGAACCATAGGCATTTTTCGTTGTGCCATTTATTCTCTGACTACTTAAGGACTTGTTTTTTTTCTCTTACTGTTTCATTTTTCTCTGCCTTGAACCCTGAGGCCCAATCAGTTTGTCTTTCTTCTTCTTCCCTTCCTGACAATTTCATTTAGTTCTTTTCTTTCCACGACATTTTCTTCATGGAGATTTCTTTTTAAATGAAAGTTACTCTTTTAGAAAAAGGAGAATTAAAATTCATTAACTAAGGATGTAATTGGTAAAAGAAAATATAATGTAATCAAATGAGGACATTAATTCTAACAGTGCTACCACAAGTTTTTCTCTACTTCTCTAAGTTCCTAAAAACTATGCAGGAGTGAAATCAATACTCAAGTTTTTAAATGCCACTTCTTCAGTTTAGTGTTTTAATATCCCTAAGAAACAGTATATTTTAAATATTCTTGAAAACTAATGAAAGCATTCAAATGTGTAGAAGTTAAAGTATGATCATTTAGGATACACCAAGCCAAGTAAAATCAGTAGTACCTTTATTTTTATCATGTAAGCAAAGTGTGAAAATGCAAGCCAATAACACATTGGGGAAATTTAAGACATAAAATGCTTCAAATTCACATTACTTAATGTGCAATGCTTAAATGTTAATGGTATGCTGAGAATAATTGCAATTTTTCATCAGCAATTTAGAGAATTATACTGAGACCTATCAGAGGTTTTTTTTTAATGTAAGACATTGCAAATTAAGTATTTCTCTAACACCTTTGAAAGGCCACTTTGTCATCATAAGAATTCAATAAAAATAGAAAGCAGAATTGTTTTCTGAAATAGCTCTAACTTTTCAAATGAGTTTACTTATTTGCAGACTATATCTTGAAGAGCAAAATATACAAGGTTTATGCAAATGTTTATGACATTTTCCAAAATATTTGTTATAGAAATAAAGTTTACAGATTATAATTTTCCAAATGTAATAGCATAAAAACACAGAGGCCTTTTTCCACAAACGAGTATGTAAAAAATATCAGTTGCCAAGATACTAACATTGGAATTATTATGCCAAAGCAGTTAATCTTAGAGCTAAGACTGATTTATTTAACTATATTTCAAAAGATTCCTAGCAGGAAATTTGTATAGATCAAAATAGTCTTTTCAGGAAGGAAGCTAAGATTAGACAATTAGCCTTTTAATCCACTTCGCAGTTCAAATTCCCCTCATTTCAAAGTTATCCAGGCAGCACAAAGACAATTGTTGGAATTTAAAAGGGTGTTTGTAAGACAGAGAATATGGAGTGAGTGTGTATGTGACTGTAAATAAATTTGATAACTAAAAAAGACAAAGTCTGCTTGAGAAGATATTAAAACACTTTAGGAATTTTTAATGGAGGTCAATTTTGAGGTTATTATTTTTATATGTCAACAATTCAAGTTGGTGATGACTACTATATTCTGGATTTTTTTCAAGAAAATATACATTACATTTTGATAAAGAAAATTACTCATTAATTACCTCTTAGAATCCAGTTAAAATATGTGTGCAAAAATGATCTAAGACAGAACTAAAGGATACAGTGTATTCCTGAAAGTGAGTGTGAAGAGGTGACTATATCTTACTATCGACAAAAGAGTGTCAGGATCTTTATGCTTCTAACTAATGGGAATATTTGTTGTTAGCTTAGGTAGGTACTCCCTAGACAAAAACTTTTCAAAGTAAAAATATTTTTAAAATATCTAGACAATTCCCATAATACAAATACCACAATTAGCTAAAAGAACAAGGATAATTATGATCTCACTTATTATGACATTCAGAGGAAAAGCAGACTCTGGGATTGGTTGATTCATGAACACAATACATTATTCAAGACTAAGTGTGACATTTACTTTTTCTCAACCTTTCTATACTTTCATTCTTCATGTCATCTTCACACTGGAGTCGGTAGCAAGATGGCTGCATAAATTCCAGATGTTGGATCAAGATCCCGCAATGTCATTGAGGAAGAAGGAAAACACCTCATTTGCCCTCTTTTAGCAGCGAAAAAAATTTTCCCAGAACCTTCCAGTAGACTTCTCCTAGCATTTTGTGAGTAAAAGTGGTCCTACCCATTTCAGAAAAAAATCACTGGCAAGGACTAATTGATTACTATATGACTAGACCATTCATTTGTGCTGGAATGGACTCTGGGGAGACAATTCCAATATTCAGTATATAATATAGCTCAGCATATATGGCTTTCATTTATTTACTGTTTCATTCATTTAACAAATATATCTTAAATGCCTAGCATGTACCACTAGATATATAATAGCAAATAATGTAATTGGCTTTGATTGCATGCAGCCTATAGTGTAGCTAAAAAGGTGGGTTTAATTCTTCAGAAGTACTTAAATGACTACATTGTTTAAAATTCTGTTGATTCTAACAAAATATATACAAGATACATATAAGGAAAACTACAAATCTCTGATAAAAGAAACAGAGAAGAACTAATAAATTATTTCCATGGATAGAAAGACTCAATATTATCAAGATATTATTTCTTCAAAATTTGACCTATGGATTCAAGATAATTCCAATGACACCCCAATACGTTATTCTGTGAATATCAACAAGCTGATTTGAAAGTTTATATGGAGAAGTAAAAGACCAACACAACACAATACTGAAGAAGAACAAAGTCAAAGAAATGACACTACCTGACACCAAGACTTCCTATAAAACTACAGTATTCAGGACACAAGCACTCAGGAAAGAATGACAGGCAATGGAACAGAATAGACTTCTATATAGTCAACTGATCTTCAAAAAAGGACCAAAGGCAATACAGTGAAGCAAAGACAGGCTTTTCAACAAATGATGCGAAAACAACAGAACATGAACATGCAAAAAGAAAAAAAAAAAAAAAAANAAAAAAAAAAAAAAAAAAAAAGATTCTAAACCCAGACCTTATACCTATCATAAAAATTAACTCAAAATAGACCATAGGCTTATAAAACATAAATCTATAAAATTCATAGAAGATAACATGGGAGAAAATCTAGATGTTCTTGGGTATAGCAATGACATTTTAGATACAACACTGCTATCGCCTGAATATTTGCATCCTCCCCAAATTTTAAATGTTGAAATCCTGAACCCCAAGATAATGACAGCAGGAAGTAGGGCATTTGGGACATGATTGGATAATGAGAGTAGGAACCTCAATAATTGGATTAGTGCCCTTATAAAAGGCTTTGGGGAGTTGCCTTGTCCTTTCTGCCATGTGAGGACACAGCTAAAATATACCACCTGTGAGCAGAAAGCAGGTTCTCATCAGACACTGAATCTGCTGCCACTTTGGTCTTGGATTTCCCAACCTTAGAAACTGTAAAATAAATATGTTTGTTAGCTATAAGTGGTTTATAACCTATAAATTTATGATATTTTGTTATAGCAGACCAAATGGACTAAGACAATCAAAAAAGTAATTGCTAAGCTGGATTTCATCACAATTTAAAATTTAACTCAGCAAAATTTAAAATTTAAACTTTTGCTCTGCAAAAGGCACTATCAGAGAATGAGAAAATAAGCCACAGGCTGGGAGAAACTATTTGCAAAAGATATAGCTGATAAAATACTGTTATCTAAAATAAATAAATAATAAAAATCATCATCAGAAAACAAAAAATACAATTAAAAATAGGCAAAGACTGGAATGGATAACTTACCAAAGAAGATATATAAGTGGCAAACAAGGATATGAAAAGATGTGCAGCATCATATCATTAGGGGACTGTAAATTAAAACAATGATATGCCACTATATACCTACTACAATGGCCAAAATCCAAAGCACTGACAACTCCAAAAACTGATGAGGACATGGTACAACAGGAATCCCTTCATAGCTGCTGGCAAAATGGTACAGACACTTTCAAAGACAGTTTGGAGGTTTCTTACAAAATCAAACATGCTCTTATCCGTAGCATTCAGCAATTGAGCTCCTTGGCATTTACTCAAATGAGTTAAATAATTATATTCTCAAAAAACCTGCACACAGATACACACAGTAGCTTTATTCATGGCAGCTTAGTTGCCAAAACTTGAAAACAACTAAAATGCCTTTCAGTAGGTGAATGGGTAAATACACTGTGGCACATGCAGACAATAGAATATTATCTAGTGCTTAAAAAATGAACAATTAATCCATGAAAAGACATGGACATGGAAGAACCTTAAGCGCAGATTACTAAATGAAAGAAGCCCACATGAAAACATTGCATACTAAATGATTCTAACTCTTTCGACATTCTGTAAAATGCAAAACTGGAGATAAAAAAAAAAAAAAAAAA
>NW_016107471.1:3558519-3577835 GCF_001604975.1 Cebus imitator | reverse complement strand
GACAGAGTTTTGCTCTTCTTGCCCAGGCTGGAGTGCAATGGTGTAATCTCGGCTCACTGAAACCTCCACCTCCCAGTTCAGGAGATTCTCCTGCCTCAGCCTCCCATGTAACTGTAATTACAGGTGCCCACCACCATGCCCAGCTAATTTTTGTATTTTTAGTAGAGTCAGGGTTTGATCATGTTGGCCAGGCTGGTCTCAAACTCCTGACCTCAGGTGATCCACCCACCTCAGCCTCCCAAAGTGCTAGGATTATAAGTGTGAGTCACCATGCCTGGCCATAAAAATTTAAATAATTATTTCGGATCCTAAGTATGGTTCCACTTGAGAGAGAACTTTTTGTTATTTTCATAGAAAGTAGTACATAAACAGCATCAGCATTTATGTTGAAATTTTATTTTTCTCAACATTTTTCTGACAAATGCAAAACTTCACATACAGAAGAGGACACTGAGATATAGTTCCATTCAGTCTCTTATTTTTGCCAAGAAGTAGACTAAGGCCTTGAAAAGTTAGGGGTTAAAACACAGGAGTGAATTTTATGGACTCTGAGGCCCAGGTTCCTCATTTTTAAAATAGGGAAAATTAAAATACCTAATACACGGTGGTTCTTTCAGCACCAAACAAATTAATATTTGTAAAGAGCTTAGAACAGTATCTGACATGTAAGTGCTTAATAAATGTCAGTTATTGTCACTTGTTATACTATTAGATGTTATTACAAACAAAAATGAGACTCACCCTATTATCACCACACAAAGCTTCCCCATGTTTCTAGTTTTATAGAAAGGTAACAGGCTTTACATGAAAAAAATATTAATAACAAAAAGAGATCCATACGCAAGGATAGCAGGGAAATGTCAGTCAAGTAAAGTCAAATAGATTTTTCTTTAGCATAAATTCTCAGAGCTCTTCATATGAGAATGTATGTTATTTTTCTCTGTGAGATGAAAAGAGTATTTAGAAATTTCCAAACTGATTTGACAAATAAACCCTATATTTACCAGAGCATTATGCAGAACAAATATTGAATGACTCACCTTTGAAAAATAATATAGCATTCTACAACATTTCAGAACTTGAAACCCATTATCTCTCACTGACAGGTTGAATGGGCTTAAATAGTTATTGAAACAAATGATGGTATAAAATATCAACCTTATTCTATTTAATTAACATGCTAATAGACTAGCTCTTCACCTTTCCTCATATACCTATATTACCCTTCAAATTGCTCATTATTTTTCATTTCTCCAAAATGTAAAGGGTGTTAATTACTTGTAGCCAAGATATAGTCTTCTTTTTACATCAATTCTTATAATTGAAGTCATGCTTAAACGGAAGTTAACCTCTGTATCTACACAAAGTAGGCGTTGATCTTACACAAGAGTACTGAGGAAAAAAATGTGTATATATTCAAATGAAAAAAAAGGATTATGAAAACTAAAATGATAAAATATTGTTTGCTGATGTGTAGCCTGGAAGTTATTCTTGGCCCCAATGAAGCTCTTATGTTTTAAAGCCACGATCAGATAAAATTTTATCTGTTTTTTTCAACTTTTGTTTCAAAATTTGTTGTTACAACTATCCTTAAAAACTCTGGCCAGACGCCGTGGGTCACGCCTATAATCCCAGCACTTTGGGAGGCCAAGGCAGGGCGGATCACGACGTCAAGAGATCGAGACCATCCTGGTCAACATGGTGAAACCCCTCCTCTACTAAAAATACAAAAATTAGCTGGGCATGGTGGCGCACGCCTGTAGTCCCAGCTACTCAGGAGGTTGAGGCAAGAGAATGGCTTGAACCCAGGAGACTGAGGTTGCAGTGAGCCGAGATCGCACCATTGCACTCCAACCTGGGTAACAAGAGCAAAACTCCATCTCACACACACACAAAAAAAACTCCAACTTCAAGTATTTTTTTAGTACAGTGAAATCATAATAGAGAAAAAACATTTCCACTACTCAGTATAATACAGAAGGGAAGAGAGAAAAACTAGTATGTAGATGATTTGGCACATTTTCAAACTGACCTGTCAAATATTGACAACCAGTAGAGGCAGTACGTTTGAAAAGTGAGGTTTAATTTTACCAAAATGTTTAGCGATAATAGGAAACAAAGAATGCTAGATTATTCTTATAATTAGTAAATTGATAAAAGGTTGACCCAGGATGCCTTCTGCTGATTTGATGAGATAAGGTGGCTGATAAAATTATAAAGTAGCCCCGTTCATTAGATTATATCTAAAATCAGACATTGTAATCATGCTACAAATAAAAACAGATTGTTTTCCATTTTCCTCTCCTACTACAACTTAGTACCAAAACCACAGGCTTCTGAAAATCTGAGAAATTATTGCTAAATTCAAGGAAACCTAAATAGCCTTTGCTTCATTCTTGATGAGATCATCATTTAATAGAAAATTAATATGCAGCTATGACTGCTTCAAATGAGAACCCCATTGTGAAGCTGAAAATCTATATAATGGAACCACCATCTAATGGAATCCCTACCTTCATGCATGTGTACACATATTTCACAATCACTGATTTGAATATGCAAAATATTTTAATAAGAATTCTATTTTAAAGAATAATTTGCTTTATATCTGAACAGGCACACTGTTATTTACTAATAGCTTTAACAATTGTCACGTTGCCACAAACTGGTTTAAATAATTCTTACACACCCATATATGTATTTCACTTACTCTAAATGATAACTTCTTTTTCAAAAAAATCCTTGGCCAGACGTATGGCTCATACCTGTAATCCCAGCACTTTGGGAGGGTGATTCAGGCAGATCACCTGAGGCCAGGAGTTTGAGACCAGCCTGGCCAACACGGCAAAATCCCGTCTCTACTAAAAATACAAAAAAATTAGCCAAGTGTGGTGGTGTACGCCTGTAATCTCAGATATTACAGAGACTGAGGCAGGAGAACCACTTGAACCCAGGAGGTGGAGGTTGCATTGAGCCAAGATTGTGCCAAGATTGGAGTGTAGACTCCAGCCTGGGTGACAGAGCAAGACTCCATCTCAAAATTTAAAAAAAATTTTTAATCCTCCAAATTAGCCTTTATTTCATCATAAACTTTTAGGGCTTTACATTTAAAGAATTAGACATCATCTAGTCCAACTCTATCTTTTATAATCGATAGAACTGATGATGTGAAAAATTGCATAATTTGTCCACCTAGAACGCAAGATTTCCTAATGTCAGTCTACTACTTTTTCTGTAATTTAGACTGTGTCTTTTTTGTTTAATTGCCTGTTATCCACGATTGCACTTAAATTGTTAGAGAATGATAAATACTGACAGGCTGCTAAAACTAGGACACTCAAATAATGCAACTTAGACATCACTACAAGTTCAGGATCCTGTCCTCAGTTTCTGATTTAAACAGTCAGTGTTTTCAGATCACCCAGGGTCACCTCTTTGGAGGGAACTTCCTTTTTCTTCTAATACAAAGCACTCTTTCCCTCAACAGTGATACTCCCCAAGCGCTCTCTATCCATTTGTTTTTATCCTACTTGTTATTTCCTGAATATTTATCAATATGTAAAATTTTCTGTTTTTCAGCATCTTTTTATCACCAGCTCTGTCTGCTAAATAATAAGCTCCATCTATTTTCAGAGTCTACTCTACCATCAGATTATAGATCTGTGGAATCAAAAGAATACTTTTGCATACATAAAAGAATAAATGAATGACATATTATTTATGTTGATCAAAATTATAATATTCAGATATATAATATGTCTACAATTGTAGAGATACTTAGCATTCTCTCATTTATTCAGCTACAAACATTATTATGTTATATAAGAATAGTAAAATATATACATATAAAAATATAATCATGATAAAATACTCTTTCCCACAATTTAGCTAAAGAAGTAAATGTCTACTAATAGTTTTAATTCTGTGTTTTCTAAACCAATCACTTTTTCGTCTCTGACTGAATTTTTTATTTATAATTCCTTCTTTTTAGTTTAACTTCACTGCACACATATAAGCCTGAACAAGTTAGTGTATAATTATGTTTTGTGTTTTTAAACACTCTAAGAATAGGTTAAAATGAATGTTTTCTGAAATCTGCTTTTATTTCTTTATTTTTATTTAATTAATTAATTTATTTATTTATTTTGAGACAGAGTCTCACTCTGTCACCCAGGCCAGGCTGGAGTGCAGTGGTGCAATCTTGGCTCACTTAAACCTCCACCTCCCATATTCAAGAGATTCTCCAAAGTGGCTGGGATTACAGGCGCATACCACCATGTCCGGCTACTTTTTTGTATTTTTAGTAGAGACAGGGTTTCCCCATGTTGGTCAGGCTGGTCTCAAACACCTGACCTCAAGTGATCTGCCCACCACAGCCTCCCAAAGTGCTGGGATTACAGCATGAGCTGCTGCACCCTGCCTGAAATCTGCTTTTCTGACTCAGTATTATGTTCTTTAGCTTCATCCACGTTGATGCAAACACCTGCAGTATTCATTTTCATGCTGTCTAATAGCTAATGCATGAATACAGCACGGTTAATGATATGTTTTGTTGTCAATAAGTACGAAGCTTTTTTTTCTAAGTTCTTGGCTATTACTCAAAAAGCTATTCTGAGTATTTTTATAAATGTTTCTTGGTATACATGTTCAAGAGTTTCTCTAGTTAAGAATCTGTAATATAAAGCATCTTAATTATTGTTTTGAATGGTACTTGTTTAGATTTTCTCACATAATGCATATCATTGTTCCTTCTGAAATTAGTTTCCTTATTCTTAAAATACATTTTCAGACATTCCTTCAGTGACAATCTCTTATAAATAATGATCCATACTCTGTTTGAAAACATGGATATTTTCCTCCTTGAAAAGAATTTACTGGGAATAAAATTCTACAATAACAATTTTCTCTTAATACTTTGAAGATAATTTGTTTGGATTTCTTGATTACATTACTGAGAAGTTCTCTGTTGTTATTGAGAAATTACCTGAAAATCAAATTCTAATTGTAGTTCACTTAGAAGTAATCTCTTTTCTCTTTCTGCCTGTTTTCAAGATCTGTCCTTTGCCCCAGATGTTCTAAATTATCACTATGTTAGTTCTAGGTGGATTTTTTTTTATTATTTTTTTCTAACTTGAGATTGGGGGGCTGAGGGAGCACTTCTTGAATATGGGATTAGACATCTGTCATAATTTTGGGGAAAATATCAACCATTTATCTCTTTAATTACAACTCCTCCCTTTTCCTGTCTTACCTTCTCCTGAAATTTCAGTTAGTTGTATAGCGGAATTTCTCTTTGTATTAAATAGTTTGGGTTGCATTTTTTAGAATTTCTTCAGATATATCTCCTATTTACTGCTTCTTCAACTGTGTAATTGTTGTTTACTGTGTCTCGACATTCTATTTTCTAATATAAGTCAGTTTCTTTTAAATTCTAAATGTTCCAGTGAGTTCTCTTTCTTTTTTGACAAATCAGACTTTTCAAATTGGACTATCAGAACTGATAATTTAGAAATTTTCTCTTTCTATCCTAACCAGTAACTACTATGTGCATTTAATTTAGAAATCAGAAAAAATTAGATAGTGGTTAATCTAATAGCAAAGACACTTTTTCCTTTTTTATAATTTTAGCATATCTCTCTTTTTTAGCTATTAAATACTTCAAATTCTGTATGTGACAATTTCAAAATCAGCAGTTTTGATAGTCTGATTCTGGGTTTGTTGCTTCTAATCATTTTTATTCATGGTCTTACTTTCCTTGTATGTTGGTAATTGTTGGTGATGAGCTCATATCCTCTGGTACTTTTATGTGTAAATTCCTTAACACTGATTTTAAAGTGTGTCCTTTCAGAACGTCTGCTCTCCTTCTGCCAGTTTCCTCTGCTCACAAGACAAGACAGACAAATATCTCTTCTATCTCTGAAAAGTGTGTTATTTAATTCCTCTACTGAGGGTGTCACTTTGTGTTTCCAGATATTGTTTACAACAAGGTTGTTTGGTCTAAGTTACTGCCCTCTTTGCTCCAGAATTTATCTCCTTATCTTTGAATGAGTGGTCCTTTAAATCTAGGCCCTGCAGATTCCAGAATATGGGAAGCTTGACAAGACTAATCATCTTGTCTCTACAATAAGTTAGGTTATCAGGAAAACAGAGTCATAGAGTACCTTATGGATTATAAAAGACATATCAATCCATAGTAATTTGAATCTTATTTGGATTTAGATTCAAAAAAGTAAAAACGAAACACCAACAAGAAAGCCAGGCAATTGGGAACATTTGAACACTGACTTGGTATTTGTTGTTATTGAGGAATTATGTTCATTTTTCAGGTGTAATAATAGTATCACAGCTATAATTAAAGAAAAATCTTTATCTTTTAATCACAAAAACTAAAATATTTATAGACGAAATGATGTAATTTATTGAATATGCTTCAAAACAATTTAATGTAGGCAGGGGGATAGTGGATAGAGACATAAATGAAATGAGTCCTGAGTTGACAAAGATGGATCTCTGGGGTTCATTATACTTTTCTCTCTACTTTTGTGTATATTTAAAATTTTTCATTAGGCTGGGCACAGTGGCTCATGCCTGTAAGTAACCCTAGCACTTTGGGAGGCCGAGGCAGGTGGATCACAACGTCAGGAGTTTGAGACCAGCCTGACCAACATGGTGAAACCTCATCTCTACTAAAAATACAAAAATCAGCCTGGTGCGGCGGCACATGCCTGTAACTCCAGCTATGCAGGAGGCTGAGGCAGAATTGCTTGAACCTGGGAGGTGGAGGTTGCAGTGAGCCGAGATGGCACCCCTGCACTCCAGCCTGGGAGACATAGAGAGACTCTGTCTCAAAACAAAACAAAAAAAAAGGTAAAAAAGAAAATTTTCATTAAAAAAGAAAGCCAGGCTCTAAACCTCTAGGGAATGTCCAATACCACTAAATAGCCTAATCTTGAAAGCTGGTTTACGCCTTATAGATTGATTAATAGATTTTTTTTTAATTTGTAGCCTTTGAAGAATTCCCTTACTTTCAAACCCAATCATCAATATATTTAATGAAAGGTCTCTTGGACTGTATCCAGCAATTTTAGGTATTTTGAGCTGGGCAGCATTTCACTTATCATCATGATTGCCCTATTTCAGGAAAAAGAAGTCTCAAAAATAGTTCTAGACAGCCACTCTCTTCAGTTCCTCAACTAGAATCTGGACACTTTCACTGCTGCTGGTCTTTTAGTCAGTCCTGCCTCATTCAGCGAGGTCCACTCTCCTCCAGTCTTCCCACAGCAGCTGAGTTCATCTTTTGATAAATAAAAATTATATCATATCAGGCCCTTGCTTAAAATCCTATTATGCTGGATAAGACCCTGAAATGACCCCTGAGGCCATTCATAAGTTCGCCTCTAGCCAGAAATCTCCAACTTTATCCAGGGATATTTGCCCTGTGGTATTTTTTCCCCCCATTTATTTATTTTATTGCATTTTAGGTTTTGGGGTACATGTGAAGAACATGCAAAATTGTTGCATAGGAACACACATGGCAGTGTGATTTGCTGCCTTCCTCCCCATCACCTACATCTGGCATTTCTCCCCTTGCTATCTCTCCCCAGCTTCCCACCCCCCACCGTCCCTCCCCTATTTGCCCTGTGTTTATTCTCTAAGATCCGATGAGATGAGCCTTGGTTTTTTAATTTGGGCTGAGCTCCTTCAAGACTCAGAACCTTTGTTCTGCTTGGAACACTTCTTCTTTTTCCACATTAGTAAGCTAACACTTTCTCTTGGTCTCAGCTTAAATTGCTTCCTTAAAATATGATTTCCCTGGTCCTACATTCAAACAGGCAGCCACATAATACATTCTGATAGCCCTGGATCCTCATCTCAAATGAAATCTTTTGATCAATATCCTTCTTCCACATTTGTCAGTAAGAGTTAACAAGTCAGAGACCATAATTTTATTAACCCCTCCATTCTCTCTAGTGGCTAGTACAACAATATCATATAGCACATGCTCAAAAACAGTTCAGCAGAAATAAATGTCAAGTATTATGCTACTTGCTATAAATGGTAACCAAGATAAATTCAATTCCTGATTGCTGGGAGTTCATTGCTGAAAAGATGAATAAGGCAGAAAGTTACCCTAGAATAAATGTGGCAATCAACAGTTTTTCCTTTCCTGTTTAACACTGCTCTCACCTCCACCCTCCAGGTCAATGTTGTATATACAACCCTCCAGTCACTTGACAGACTTACGGTTAACAGATCTCACCATTGACAGTATCTAGATCTCACCATTGATACTATCAAATCTGTTGCTAATAGCCCAGCCATAGGACCTCCAATAAGTCTGGTGTTGACTTCTCAGACTTCAGAGTTGACATTCATGCAGTTGCTACTATGGTTTACATAATTCAGTTTGATTGAATACATCCTCACCTCACTATAAACTGACACATATTAGTGGCCTAATTAATATTTGTTGAATAGAGGGATTGAGGTTGTATTTGTATCACATCGTAAATACCTCCCAAGGACAAGGTGAACTGGAATCAGTTCTATTCTGTTATTAAGCACTCCATCGCTGAATCGTGTACTGCCTAAGTAGCAGACGTTGGAAAGTGTTTAATCCCACACTGTGGCATAATATTTTTGGCTATGTTCCCAGTAACTTGCGTTCTTCTTACAAGCTTAAAATCAATAATTTTAAACTTCTAGCAAGCTGAAAACTCGATAATGGGTTGGCCCATTCCTGAATCTTCTCAGTCCTTAAATGGAAGCTGACTACTTTACAGCAACAAATGGCAGCTTTATTTATTTATTTAACTTTTAGAAAACAGCACTTCAGAGTGTGTATTTTATATGTGTACTGTCTAAAAAAATTTACAACAATCTGGTACATGAGCAACAGTTTCTTATAGAGCCATTCAATCTTTTTCTTTTTTATTTCTACAGAAAATTTGTGCTCTAGGCTCAGCAGTTTTTTCTTTTTTCTTTTTCCTTTCTGACGCTATTTAGAATGCTGAGGATGTTTGCCATGATAAGAGGATTCCAACAAAGACTTGTCATAGGCAATTGCATGCAATTTGGTTGAGTAAAAAGTTGTGGGTGTGGATTTTGTCCTTGACATAGTGTCTCTGCTACGTTGCTGACAGCATTTTGTGGCTGTTCTGACTGTTCAGTAATATCAAGCCCTGAAATATATTATATTCTTCTTTTTGATGTCTGGAGCACCCACAGGAGACACTGTATATACTTTCTAAATTATTCTTCCCCTTTCGGTCTCATTTCTTGTCTCATGCCATCTCTGTTATTTCCTTTCTCATCTCTGTTCCTTATTCTCTGCCTTAGCTGCACTTTCTTCCCCAAAAGGAAAGAAATTTCATGCTTTCATGTTTTTCATTTGTGATTCCACAAAAAGCTAGCACTGTGAGATATTTCCCAAGAATCACCTAAGGATGATTCTGTGATTAAAGTGATTTGAACCTGCTAACTCAGTCCCTCTTGTCTTTTTTATGTGAGTTTCAATGGATGGTTTCCTCCAGAGATATCATATATTTTCCTGCCATTATTCTTGAACTCTTCTAGTATTAAAATAAATGCCTAATGACAATAACTTATATTTTCCTATAGTTTTCACAGAAATTATCTGATTTAGGTAAACACTTGTGCATATATTTCTTTGAAATTTTTAATACAATTTGAGCCTTCCTTTACCCAGTCTATGAGTAACTGGCCTTTTAAAAATAGTTACAAAACATTTTTCTAACTTCGGAATTACTTTGTATAATATCTGTTAAACAAATGATTATCAAACTTTCACATACACATGAATCAACTGGGAATCTTGTTAAAATACAGATTCTGATTCTATAGGTCTGGAAAGGCCTAGGATTCTGGGTTTCTAACAAGCTCCCAAGGGATACCAATGCTACTAGCATGTAGACCACACTTTGAATGGCAAAAGGTTAGATCAGATAGTAAGTGTTGCTAAAGAGCAAAATGCCTGTACTTTCTCATTCACCACTTTTTAATCTACTAGTGTGTCCAGCACACGCTTGGTTTTCAGTAAGTATTTATTAAGAGAATAATCAACTCCCCACATCATTCAAACAGCAATGTAAGCAAGTCATGATAGATACTAATTGTTCCCATCTTACATAAATTCCAAAATGTAAAGTGAGTTGACTATGGATTACACAGGAGCAGAACCTTGGTTTTATCTCACTGTCTACTTTCTTTTAACAAAGAAGAGTAACGGCTCTATTCTCCAGTGTCTGCCCATTTAATATTCTTTTCAAGATTCCAGATGTCGCCAGTGATTTGAATGTATATAACTGCATTCGATTTCCATGAACTGCAGATGGAGTTGTGAAGAAGGAGGCAAATTTATTTTTGAAGTGCTTCTAGGTCTAGTTATGTTGTCATATGTAAATGCCCTTGCAGAACTGCATTGGCTTTTCCCAGAAACCAGTTGGGCCTGTTTTTCTTTGAATGGTAAAATTTGGGATTATCATTTAGGAAGAAGAAGATTTAAGATTCAATTTAAAAATAGGATTATTTTTAGCATTGCCATATCACTGCTCCTAAAAACACAAAGTACAAAAATTGAAGCATGTAATCACCTTGTTAAATTTGGAATTGTAAAGACAAGGTAATCAGGAAACAAAAATAAAGCTGCTCTGTCAAGACTGTGATTTAAGGGCTGCTATGAGTAACTACTGAAGTAGTGGGAAAAATCATTTTCAAATGTTGGAAGCCAATTAACAATAATGAAATGTAGTTGAAAAACAATTAGTAATTCTACTTCAAAGTATAGTAATGGATAGAAAATAAACTTTCCAAGGGAGGACATCCATTGTGCAAATCTTCTAAAAACCGCATTAATTGTCAGGTCCCTTTTGAGTCAAGGTGTTCTAACTCATATTTTAGTAGAACTTCTGACAGCTGGGAAAAACTCACCTGCTGAGTTACTACCTTTTAATTACCCATAAAGGACAAAGTACAAAGCATGACAAAAATAGAAAAGAAAAATTTAAAGTAAAAAGAAATTACTCATGCCTTCTAAGATGAACTTAACTCTCCCATATATGAGAGAAGAATAACAAGTTTATTATTTACAACTGTCTTCCTTACTCTCTTCCCTTAACTCTGTCTCTAAGGAGAATAGACCTTAAGGAAACTCACTTGTCCTGCTGAGTCGAATGGCAAGTAAAAATAATTTCAGAGAATGGCAGGGGAGAAGGTTGTCAAGGAGAGGAATAAATCATTGCTAAATTGTTCCAAATAAGAAAAGGAAGCATGGATAATGAGAGGAAGGGTGGGGTGGCCTGGAGATTGGAATTGTGGAAACAGATGTCACAGCTGCCAAAGACCAACTAGAGGGCCATAAAATGCATTTTAAAGGACATTTTGCAAGGTGCTAGGTTCTGTAACCTTTTCATTTCAATCCGATCTAGGGTTTCTTAACTGGGGCATTATTGGCATTTGGGACTGGATAATTATTCACTGTGGTAACCTTCCCGTGAATTCTAGGGAGTTTAGCAACAAATATTAATACTACCCATGTGAGATTAGCATCTTTCCCCTAATTGCAGCAACCAGAGATGTCCTTAGACCTTGGAGAATGTTCCCTGTGGGGCAAAATTACCCTCAGCTGAGAATGATGGAATTCATCTCAGAAGTTTTGATAAAGGTCTACATTCATTATTTGTGCTATGTAAGCTCAGTAAGTATACTTGTATAATATTTTAATTTACTTTTACTGTTGTAATTTGTTTATGCCCTTGGAGGTGCGGATTCGTCCCAGTGCAGACCAAGGCAAGAGCAAATGTTTCCAAATGGGTCCAACTACATTCAGATGAATCCTTATGCATTGTCTAAATTATGTATCCTAAAATGCAGGTTTAGCTACAACCCAGTTTGAATTATTAAGGTAGATTTCAGTCAGAAATGCCTTATAATGGCTGCAAAGGACATGTCAATGAATATTGAACTGACAGGAGCAATATGAAAGAGCACATTGAATTTAGAATAAGATTGTGGAAGCTCTGGAAAATTAAGATAGTGTTCAAGATTGGCCAATTCTTTTGAAGAGGCAGATGGACACATTGCTATTATACCTAAGCCTGTTCTAATGAAATAATCCCAGAGCAACTGGTGTGAAACTCCAGACTGGAAAGTGCAGTTTAACCTAACCTCTCTGGAGAGGTGGGTTATAAATCATGTTATTTCCTGGGGGAGAAAAAGAGCAAAGAAAGATCAAGTATTAGCAGACACATGCTGGCAAATGTTTAACAATGGCCTTTTTAAGGGCACTTATTTGTAGCATACATTTCCCAATTTCTATGGTATGAATACTCCCACTGTGGCTATTTTCAAGCTACCAACATGTCATTATTGAAGGCAAAGTCAGGCATGATTGCACACAATTAGCTCCCTTGAGTCAGCAAACGCAGTCTCCCGCACACCACTGGGTATGAGGCATAAAGATTTGAACCGGTTCAGAGCCTTGCTCTGCTTCACCTGATCAAAAGTGATCCCTCAGAGAAATAAATGACTAGAAGCTGAGGGTAAACCTATCATGTAAGTCTTAAAGACACTACTCCACCAGCCTCTTTGCTATTTCAAAATCTTTCCCTTTGGTGTCTGTAATCCTTATTATGTAAAACAATTTAGCCACCTTTATCACTTGAACTCTTTGGGGATGTTATTATTTGGAACAGACTGACTAGAGACACTGGGACTTGTGCAATGTTAGGCATGTAATATATTTATATTTATATTTAGTTATGTTATACACCTAAAATACTGTAACTAGAAGATGCACCCACAGATGGGATATTACTTGTGAATCATGATTAAAACATGCCTCTGAGTATTACATTGGTATAATAAGCCTCACAGGAAGACAAGTAATAGAGATGACCTAGGAGTGTATAGGGTTTCACTTCTGTAATTCTATGGGAACTCAACGTCTCAAAGCTCTATGTCTATAAAATGTTGCACTTAATTCAAAAGAGCTTAAGAAAAGGTACAGAGATGCATAGACTCTCACAGTTATAAGCATATGTAAAATCACAGAAAGATTTTTCCTGAACATTTGTACAAAATTCAAAGATTTTAATATCAAGATTAGAAGGCTGTAAGGAGTGCAGGTTGAAGAATTGGAAAGGGATGTAACAAACAAAATATGAACGATGTATGAGTACATTGGCACAAGTGACTAAAAAGGCTTAGGATTCCCAAGAGCCTATATAACCCTTACACATTAGTGAAGCCAATCCACAAAGAGGGAAAAAAGTAGAGGGTACCTACCCTGAAGGAATAAGGAAAACACATAGAGCACCAGTTTGCCTAGCTCGTGTAGATCTCCCTTAGCAACCCCAGGTTGGCTTTTGGACCAGTTGCCCAGGAGAAAGAACCTGCAAGTTTCCAACCCCAATCTGCGGCCTGTCAAAGCCAGCATGGGCCCTTGAATCTGCAAGAAATGCAGTAAAGTATGAAGCAAACAAGATGACCATGATAACCTAGACCATGTTCATTTAGAACCGGACCACAAGGCTGACAGTAACATTGAAGACAAAATTTTATATTGCTCAAGCTTTGAGAGATGGGAATTCTCTGAGATTTCATTGTCAGTAAGTAACTCTGAGAAACACCTAATCATCCTTACTGAAGACATAGGTAGAGCTAAGTGTTAAAGAGGGCAGGTAAGCTGGGCTTGGTGTTGTCCACACCTATAATCCCAGCTACTCAGGAGGCTGAGGCAAGAGGATTGCTTGAGCCTAGGTGTTCAAAATCAGCCTGTGCCTATCTCAAAAAAAAAAAAAAAAAAAGAAAAAGAAAAAAAAAGAAAGATGGGCAGTTATTACACAGTCCCACTGAAATTCTAATACCAATGGATCTTCCAATGTCCCAAGGTCTCTAGTCACATAACAAAATCCCTGGAGGTTTCAGTGATAAACTAGGGAGAGGTTGGACTCTTTGTCAGAGAAATAATGCAACATACTGTGAGGAAGTATATATATATATACACACACACACACACACACACACACATACACACATACACTGTAGCAAAAGTTTAACAGAACAAACTTATTTTCTAATCCACACAGCTACAAAGAAAAAGCAGTGGTCTTATTACATTGCTTTTAGGATTTATTAGCGGATGAATACATACATTTTGGGAACTATGTTATAAAACCTCCTGTTTGTAGGATGATTGATACCAGGGTTAAATTTTTCTACATGATAAAAAATTAGAGATAGCCAAAGAGAAAGATTCTGAAAGACAAGGAGATTCCGCCAGGCACGGTGGCTCACGCCTGTAATCCCAGCACTTTGGGAGGCCGAGGCAAGTCAACCACGAGGTCAAGAGATGGAGACCATCCTGGCCAACATGGTGAAACCCAGACTCTACTAAAAATAATGAAAATTAACAGGGCATGGTGGTATGTGCCTGCAGTCCCAGCTGCTTGGGAGGCTGAGGCAGTAGGATCCCTTGAGGTAGAGGTTGCAGGAAGCTGAGGTCGCACCACTGCACTCCAGCCTGGTGACAAAACAAGACTCCGTCTCAAAAAACAAAAAACAAACAGGAAAGGCAAGGAGACTGCTGGATCAACACTAGAAATTGGGAAAGAAAAGCAGAAAAACTGGTAGAGAGGTATGTATAATGTATAGCTACCAGATTAAAAGGAACTTTGAGGAAAAAAAGCAGAAATAATTAAAATTGATTTAAAGGAAGTTTTATCACACTAATGTAACTTTAAAGCTATCCTTCTTCTGCTCACAAAACTTTGAGTAAATTTCCATAGTATTCCTTTTTGCTTCTTTGTTGTTGTTATTTTCGAGACAGTCTTGCTCTGTTTCCCAGGCTGGAGTGCAGCGGCGCGATCTTGGCTCACTGCAACCTCAGCCCTCTGGTTCAAGTGATTCTCCTGCCTCAGCCTCCTGAGTAGCTGGGATTATAGGCAGGTGCCACCATACCCGGCTAGTTTTTGTATTTTTAGTAGAGACAAGGTTTCACCATGTTGGCCAGGCTGGTCTTGAACTCCTGATCTCAAGTGATCCATTCACCTCCGCCTCCCAAAGTGCTAGGATAACATTCATGAGCCACTGTACCTAGCCTCCTTCTTGCTTTTGGCACCATAAAATCAATTAATTGGACTACAATCAGCATTTTTGAAAATATAATTGAGAATAGAAAATACCAGATGCCTTGCAAATATTATTTTGAAAAAAATTGTTTTAGTTATATACATGTATACATGTGAAAGGCTTGTATGTGTAATGCACAACCATGTAAAATGAATTTAATGTTGAGGGTTGGAGACAAAACAGCTTGATAGCCACTGCCCTACAATACTCTTGAATGTATCCTAAGAAACAGCAACATTGATAGCAACATTATTTCACCATGTTGTATAAAACAAATTGAAAATCTTTCAACAGGAAAATGGAAAGTATTTTCTTATCCATAACTGTGGTATTTTCATATCATGGAATATTAGACTGTAATAAAACTGAATAAATGATAGCTATATAAAACAGCATGAATGAAACTCAAAAACATAATGTCAAATGAAAAAAGTACTCATGGAAGAGAATATACAGAATTATTACATATATATGAACTTCCAAAACAGTCCAAATAAAAAATATGTGGCTTAGAGATACACGTACTTGTGAATAATCAATGAAGAGAGGCAAAGAAATGATAAATACATGAGGATGATGATTACATTTTGGTGGAGAAAGACCTATATCCCAGCAGACAGCACACAGAGTTCAAAGGAAGTGTTTAAATTCCATTTCGTAAGCTGACATGAACATACATATATTTATTTTTAATTATACTTTAATCTATATGTAAAAATATATGCAGTTTTTGGTAAGCACTGTATACAGGCAAACCTCAGTATCTTGTGTTTCACTTTATTTTGTTGAAAAGATCATACTTCCTACAAATCATAAGTTGTGGTGACTGTGTTTCCAACAAGCCTATCAGTGCCATTTCCCAACAGCTCACTTTGTGTCTCTGTGTCACCTTTTAGTAATTCTAGCAATATCTCAAGCCTTTTGATTACTATTATTTCCATTATGGTGATGTGTGATCGGTGATCTCTGATGTTACTATTGTAATTCTTTTGAGGCACCATAAATTTTGTCCATAAAAAACATTGAGTTTAGTAAATAAATGTGTGTATTCTGACAGCTCCACAAACCAGCCATTCCATCATCTCCCTTCCTTTCCTTGGGACTCATTCTTTGCTGAGACACAACATCATTAAAGTTAGTTCAATGAATAATCTTCTTACGACCTCTAAGTGTTCAAGTGAAAGAGTCACACATGTATCATTTTATATCAAAAGCTAAAAGTGATTAATCTTTGTGAGGAAGTCATGTTGAAAGCAAGATGAGCCAAACGCCAAAACTCTCGCTCTAAACAGTTAGTCAAGTTGTGAATGCAAAAGTAAAGTTATGGAAGGAAATTGAAAGTGCTACTTTAGTGAACACACACATTAAGAAAGCAAAACGCCTTATTGCCACTCTAGAGAAAGTTTTAGTGCTCTAACTAGATGTTCAAACCAGTCACAAAATTCCCTTAACCCAAAGCCAAATCCATAACAAGACCCTAACTCTTTTTAATTGTATGAAAGCTGAAAGAGGTGAAAAAGCTATGGAAAAGTTTGAAGTTTGCAAAAGTTTCTTCATGAGATTTAAAAACAGATCCATCTCCATAACATAAAAGTGCGAGGCAAGGTAATAAGCGCTGATCTAGAAAAGTCAGCCAGTTGTCTTGAAGATTTAGCTAAACTAATTGATAGAGGTAGATACACTAAACAACTAATTTTCAACGTAGATAAAACAGCCTTCTATTAGAAGAATATCCCATCTAGCACTTTCACAGCCATAGAGAAGTCAGTGTCTGGTTTCACACTTCAAAGAACAGGCTGACTCTATTGCTAGGGGCTAATGCAACTGGTTAGCTGAAGTTGAATCTGGTACTCATTTGCTAATCCAAAAATCCTAGGGCCTTTAAGAATGATGTTAAATCTATTTTGCCTGTGTTCTATATATGGAACAACAAAGCCTAGATGAGAGCACATCCATTTATAGCATGGTTTACTGAATATTTTGTGTACTTTTAAGACCTACTGCTCAGACAAAAAGATTCCTTTGAAAATATTTCTGCTCATTGACAATGCACCTGGTCACTGAAGAGACCTGACAGAGATGCACAAGGTGAATAATGTTGTTTTCATGCCTGCTAGCAAAATATCCATTCTGCAGCCTATGGATCAAGGAGTAATTTCAATTTTCAAGGTTTCTTATTCAATAAATACATTTTGTAAGGCTATAGCTGCCATAGATGGAATTCCTCTGATGCATCTGGGCAAAGTACATTAACTACCTTCTAGCAAGGATTCACCATTCTAGATGCCATTCAGAACATTTGCAATTCATAGGAGGGGGTCAAAATATCTACCTTAACAAGAGTTTGGAAAAAGTTTATTTCAACTCTCATGGATCATTTTGAAGGATTCAAGACTTCAGTGGAGGAAGGGACTGCAAAAGTGGTGGAAAGATCAAGAGAACTAGAATAAAAATAAGAAGTGGAGGCTAAAGATTGAATTGCTGCAATCTCATGATAAAATGTTAGCAGTTAAGGACTTACTTCTTATGGATGAGCAACAAAAGTGGTTTCTTGAGATGGAATCTACTGCTAGTGAAGATGCTATGATCATTGTTGAAATTGCAGTAAAGGCAAAATATTCTATGTATACATAGAATATTACATACACTTAATTGATAATGTAGCAGCAGAATTTGAGAGAATTGGCTCCAATTTTGAAAAATGTTCTACTATGGGCAAAATGCTATCAAGCAGGTTTGTATGCTACAAAGAAATTTTTTTGTGAAAGAAATAGTCAGTTGATGCAGGAATAGTCAATTCTTATTTTAAGAAATCGTCACAGCCTTAAGAAACTGTTACAGCCACCCCACCTTTCAGCAACCATCACCCTAATCAGTCAGCAGCCATCAACATCAAGACAACACCTTCCACCAGCAAAATGATTACAGCTCACTGAAGGCTCAGATGATTAACACTTTTTAGCAATAAAATGTTTTAAAATTAAGAAATATATATTGCCATAGACATAATGCTATTGTGTACTAAAGAGACAACAGTGAGTGACACTAAAGAGACACTAGTGCTTAGTAACACTAAAGAGACAACAGTATAGTGTAAACATAACTTTTATATGCACTTAGAAACCAAAAAGTTGATGTGCCTTGCTTTCTCTCAATATTCAATTAATTGCAGTGGTCTGAAACTGAACCCATAATATATGACTGTATTTCATTATACATTTTGTATAATGAAATAACTGTTGCTAGAAGAGCATCCTTTTTATTAATAGTGAAAAAAACTACTCATTTTAAGTATTCATTTTATATACAGAATCCTAAGGAATATCTCAAAATAGTTGAAAAAGGGTTATTTAAATATTTCAGGGTGAGGTATAGTTCCTGTTGTATAGTCATATCACCTATAGACAATAATTTTTTGGTCCTCCTTTTTGCTGTACTTCTTGTTTTTTGTTGTTTCATGATAAATTGTTTTGTCTAGAGTTTCCAGAAAATGTAAAAACCAAATACACTTGTAAATTAAAAATTAGTATTTTCTTTTATTCTCTATTATATAGAAACTGACATTTATTTCAACCATAATCATCATGTAGATTATTCCTTTAGGAAAGTAGTATTTATCATAGAATAATGTTCTGGATTGAATTGTGTTCTCCTCCACTAATTTGAATATTGTAGTCCTAACCTAACACCCAGTATCTCAGAAGCTTACTGTATTTCAAGATAGAAACTTTAACAAGTTAATTAAGGTAAACCGAAGTCATATGAGTGGGCTGTAATTCAATATAACTGGCATCCTCATGAGAAAAGGAGATTAGGGCACAGACAAGCACATGCGCAGAGAAAAGACCATGTGGGGAAAAAGCAAGAAGGCAGCCATCTGCAAGCCAAAGAAGGAAATCTCAGCAGAATCCGAACCTGCAGACATATCGATCTCAGACTCTCAGGCTCAAGAATTATGACAAAATAAGTTTCCATTGTTTAAGCCATCCAGACTGAAGTATTTTGTTATAGCAGTTCTAGCAAACTATTACAAATGGTATTATCTTTATAGGCAGAAATAATCCAGACTTGAAAAACCGCATGTTCTCACTCATAGGCGGGTGTTGAACAATGAGAACACATGGACACAGGGAGGGGAGCACTACACACTGGGGTCAGTTGGGGGG
>NW_016107471.1:3516688-3558474 GCF_001604975.1 Cebus imitator | reverse complement strand
GGCAGCAAATCACACTGCCACGTGTGTTCCTATGCAACAATTTTGCATGTTCTTCACATGTACCCCAAAACCTAAAATGCAATAAAATAAATAAATGGGGAAAAAAACAAAAAAAAAAAAAAAAAGAAAAACTGGCTTTCAGCACAGATTAGCTCTGTGACCTGGGCCACATTACTTAAGATCTCCATTGCCTGAGGTTCAGGATGAATAATAATTAATAATAATACCTGCCTAAAAGGAGTAATGGGAAATATATTGTTATTAAAAGTTGCTGAATTTTTTAATGCTATTTCAACATGCCTAAAAAGGCATAGAAATATCCCTATATTACATGTAGCCCAGTAATTTTACCCAATGGGAAAAAAAAATGTGGACAAAGATATACACTACAGACATTGATCAATGTATGGTTTATGTTAATTTAAGTAAAATTAACCCAGATATTTCTAAACAGGATGATAATCAAGTAAATAATAACTATAGATAGAATATTCTGTAGTTACAAAAAATCACTGTGATGATATTTTGATACATCATTAAGCAAAAACAATAAAACCTTATTGAGGTATGACCTTAACAAAAGAAAGCACAACTAGAAAAAAGACTAAAAGGAAATAGATTATGCCAAGATAGCAATAGCGGTTGAGCTCTCCCTAAAAGCATAACAAGTGGCATTCTTTTCTGTTTTTCATATCTTCTCTACTATCAAATATCTGTACAATAAATATAAACTCATGACTGTATTGCTAAAGCATTAATTTATATTATGTACAAATAATATATATTTAGTATATAACATTTAAAAGTGCTTATATTTATATTTTGATAGGTATACATCAACTATATTGGCCTATCTAATCTCAATTTTAAAAGAAAACTGACTTTCAGTTCCAATAAATGGCAGTGATATGGTCTTTAGGCCCTTCCAACTTATAAAAATGTGAGTTCCTCAAAAACATGCTATATATCCTCAATAATTTCTGTTAAATCAATAAGTCTCAGCTAAGCGAAATATACTGAGTAGTTGTTGATGTAAGTGAATATGTGAATATGAATATAAATATATGAATAAACAAGTATTTATGGTATAGAACTGACAAAGTACTAATGCAAAGGATTTTTATAGTTTGCTTGCTGCAGAGAACTATTAATTCAAAGGGGCATGTCTGGAAAAGGGATAGATTATATATGCATTTTCTAGTCTTTTAAGATATTAAACAGGCCTACTACAAAAGAAATTAAAATATTTTCTAAAATTTTTGCAAGATTCATATATTAATTCAATGCAGAATATATGTGCACAGATACAAATTTCTTCAAATGTTGACCCTTCTAATGGCTTTTAAGGACAGAAACCGATCACTGAATTTTACTTTGTCAGTAAGAAAAGTGTTTGCAAATGAAAAGAAAAAAATGTGAAAGGCAGTGCACTTTTTAAGAGACTGGCACCATTCAGGTTACAAATTTTCATTTTAAACTGGTAATAGTGACCAACATGTGATGTGTTGCTTTAGTTAATGGGAATGTGATTCTTTTTCTTTTGTCACCCCAAGACAGAGTTTCACTCTCGTTGCCCAAGCTGGAGTGCAATAGCACGATCTTGGCTTACCGCAACCTCCACCTCCTGGGGTTCAAGCGATTCTCCTGCCTCAGCCTCCCAAGTAGCTAGAATTACAGGCATGAGCCACCACGCCTGGCTAATTTTGCAGTTTTAGTAGAGATGGGGTTTCTCCATGTTGGTCAGGCTAGTCTCGAACTCCTAATCTCAGGTGATTTGCCTGCCTCAGCCTCCCAAAGTGCTGGAATTACATAGGCATGAGCCACTGCGCCCAGTGGGAATGTCATTCTTAAGAGGTCAGGAGAAATGCATTCAATTTCTTAGTAGATTTGTTAGATTTTCTTCGCTTATGGTCACAGACTTACCTAGTTCATACACCCACAAACGTATGCCCTTGGATACAAAAGGAAGTAAGATAAATATATGGATAGATGTGTACATCATTTCCACCACTGGAAAACAATTCAGATTACTAAGCAACCAATGTCTTAAGCAGTATGAAAGGTTATTTGGAAAATTCAAAAGAAATAAAAAATGATTTTCTCTTGTTTCTGATCCATGTCTTACAGAATAGGCTAGACTTTCTAAATACTAGAAGTTCCAGATTATACTATTCACTTGGTAAACATCAACATTTTGATCCATAGTTTCTTGGCAAGGTGGAGAAAAAAATAATATTTATATACTGCTAATCTGAGTTAAATTGAGGACATTAAACTTCTGTGGCATTATCTATACATTTAAAATGCACATAGTTTTGACCTAGAAATGTAACTTCTAATTGTTTTTAGTGGTGTATTAACATATACGCATGTATGAAGGTATCCACACACAAACACAGATATTCACTAGAGCAGTTTTATAACAGAATAGTGAAAACTGAAATGTCTACTAACATAGGATTAGATAATAAAATATGGCATCTTTGTTTAGTGGGATACCATGCAGTCATGGAAAGAATCAGAAAACTCTGTACTATTTTAGATAAACCTATTCAACACTTTGAAAAAAGATAAAAGCAAAATCTTCAATTTGTATAATAAAAAGAATATATATGCTGACCTGAACTCTGTAGAATTCCTCTAAAGATTTCCAACAAACTGATAATAGAAATTCCTGCAGAGAGGACAGAGTGACCAAGGGAGAGGAATAAGAGAGAAACTTGTTTTTCATTGTATAGCATGTACTACCTATCCAAAAACTAAATAAAATTTAACTATAAATCACTAAAGATGTTAGTCATTGCCCTGTTTTTATAAGACAGCATCTAATTTACATATATTTTGATAATTCATATGACACGTTCTATAAGTAATGTAAGAAATATAATGATTTGGAGAAATATTTTACTTCAGGGTAACAAATTTTATTACACACCTATTATGTGATAGACTCATATACTAAGAATGCAAGAGATGGAAAGGTTTTGAAAGCAGGCTCTGGAGTCAACTGTTCAACTTGAGGTATATATTTGGATGGCTGTAAACCTGCCAAGTGAGGATTCCACATAGGAGGCTGGATATATTAAAAGGAGAGTTTGAAATGTAGATATCATAGAAGGACAATTTCTCATATTTATCTAGTAATCAGCTAAGATATCTGTCTTCCTTGCTACAGTGAGAACAACTTGAGGACTGATACATGTTCTTCATTGTTTCCCAAATTTCCGATACTCATATTGAAATTATGAGTGGTGGGTCTTCATGGAAGTATGAGTATTCCAGGAAGTGAGAGTAACACAAAAGAAGAGACAGCTATGTATCAACAGGATGTAAGTAGCCTGCTGTGTATCTACTATAGAAAATACGCTGTAGTTTACTGTTACAAGATTTGAACTATATCCATAGCCATATTTGTTAAACAATTTCATCTGTATTACTCACAAGTTTAATAATTCCAAATTACTCTATAAATGCAAAAATAGTTTTATTATTTCTATATCTCCTTTCTTGCCTTTATTATTTATAATAATAGGATTTATAATCATGATATGGTATTAAAAAAATAAGATCACAATGTAATAGAGAAAAGACCACAAAGTAAATAAATTATTTCACACCAACACTGGCAATTTACCAGCACATTAGTATGTAGTCCTTTATGAGTAAGAAATTAATGAGCAGAAATAACATATCATTATTATTTATTTTTAAGAGCACAAGAGTCAAAGTTGAACTGTCATCCTGTGAAAATTGTTAGTCATTAAGTGTATTACTAATTAAAACTCTTCTACAACTTGTGATGTGAATAAATACTGAAGTAGAATTTGACTTGGTTCAACTTAGAATTTTCTTTATATGGCTCTCCATAAACGTATGGTTTTAAAGAACAAAGAATGTGATCATACTACAAATTGCATATTATTAGTTTAATCATGCCAATCTGTGCATAACTGGCAACCGGTTTAGACACATTATTTATAAGAAATGTCAAAGAAAGAATGCCTTTTGTTTCCACTTCCTCAATATTTTTATATTGCAAAATAGAAAAAAATAGTAATAATTGGGGTGATTTGATTCATAAAATTGTGAGTGAGTTGTGCAATAAGGACTACACTAAAT
Organism: Cebus imitator; assembly: GCF_001604975.1. Lineage (NCBI taxonomy): Eukaryota > Metazoa > Chordata > Mammalia > Primates > Cebidae > Cebus > Cebus imitator. The sequence continues at coordinate 3,554,355 of NW_016107471.1, read as the reverse complement.
GCTAAGCAAATAAAACTCACAATTTCCTGGCCTAATGGGGTTGTCATTCTAGTGGGTAAGTCCATAAGTAAAGGAATATAATAAAAATTAAACATTGTGCTAAGTGCTGTAAAGGTGATAGTGAAATAGAAAAACGTTAAGAAAAGTTAATCTATTTAGAAGGTAAGAGAAGCTGTCAATGAGAAGAGGTTGTCTGAATTGAAACCTGAAGAATAAGAAGCCAAACTTGGTAAGATTAGAAAGATAAAAACATCAGTCGATGAAACACCACACTTAAAGACACTATGGTAGGTAGAGCTTAACCCAGGGTGACTCAAGGTTTATGGCCAAGAGGTATGGTGTCATGATGAGATTGGATACATAGGAAGAGGGCAGTAGATGCCAATATTTAGGTTTCATTTAAGATACTACAGGAAGCCAGTGGAGCCTCATGGAGGGAGTGATATGATTAAATTTATATTTTTAATTGATTGCTTTTGTTTGCTTTTTGGGACTAGGTTGGAAGGAAATGGGAATGAAGGAAGAGGAACAACAGTAAGAAGGCTCTTACAGGGATCCAGGCAAGCTACTATGGCATGTTGGACTAGAATGGCAGCCATGGGAATTGAACTTTCTGAATATAATTGGGTCAGAGTTTGCTGATAGAATTGATGCAGGAGAAATTAGGCAAGACTCCTAGATTTCTGACTTGAGCAAGTAGTAAATGATGGGGTCATTAGAAGGAAAAGGTTTTGAAAGCAGGCTCCGGAGTCNATAAGAGAGAAACTTGTTTTTCATTGTATAGCATGTACTACCTATCCAAAAACTAAATAAAATTTAACTATAAATCACTAAAGATGTTAGTCATTGCCCTGTTTTTATAAGACAGCATCTAATTTACATATATTTTGATAATTCATATGACACGTTCTATAAGTAATGTAAGAAATATAATGATTTGGAGAAATATTTTACTTCAGGGTAACAAATTTTATTACACACCTATTATGTGATAGACTCATATACTAAGAATGCAAGAGATGGAAAGGTTTTGAAAGCAGGCTCTGGAGTCAACTGTTCAACTTGAGGTATATATTTGGATGGCTGTAAACCTGCCAAGTGAGGATTCCACATAGGAGGCTGGATATATTAAAAGGAGAGTTTGAAATGTAGATATCATAGAAGTATCATTTCTCATATTTATCTAGTAATCAGCTAAGATATCTGTCTTCCTTGCTACACTGTGAACCACTTGAGGACTGATACATGTTCTTCATTGTTTCCCAAATTTCCGATATTCATATTGAGTGACAGTATGCATGAATGAATGAACACTATTAACTTAAATCTCAGGCTCGAACATGCACATTTTAAATTGCACTATATAAGAATTAATAATCTTACAATGTTTAGACTTTTTTTTTTTCATGCTGCCAAACAGCTGTGTCAACTACTAAAATTGAGATTAAGATCTGGAAAGTGTTTTAAGAATCACCTAATAAAACTCCTCTTTTCACAAGTCAGGAAACTGGGACCTAAACAAAGACTTACTGAAAGTTATAGTTGTTAGTGTCAGGGTTTGGATTAGAACCCAAGTTTCTTATCCCATTCTACTACTTTATATTCTTCTGATCAAAAGCCAGTGATATGGTTCAGTTAGTTTGCACAGCAAGGAGGTAATTAAAAGTTTCACAGAAGATCACAAACATTTTTTAAATTATAAACTTGCTTATGAAACATTCTCCTCAAAAATAACAAAATGTAGAATACTAACACACCACTTTTTAATTTACTCACTCAAAGAACTTCATAAATTAAAGAGAAAAACCCCACATACACATGACATGACTAAATGTTCTTTGGTTTCCAAAGAATTCTCTCACCAGGCCTTAGAGTAGAGGCATTTATGACGGAAGATGAAGTCACTTTTAAAAAAGAAAACATTGGTTCTTTTGAATATAGGGAAAAGCAAATGTGTGTCAATATGCTGCTTGGTCAATCAGACCACAATAACCATAGTAGAATACTTAGTGTTCTCAGACTCCTGAATACCTATTTCCCCAAATTAAGACTATGCCCGTGTGACAACAACAATAAAAACATATACAACATAAACTCTGGCACACTTAAAAGGAATACCACAGGTTCCTTGTTTCTAGAACAAGGTTGGTCAAACTTATGTCGTAGACTACATAAATTGTTCATAAAATATGTAATGCTTTAGTCTCACACTGCCCTTTACAGAGAGCTTAGCAAATACTCAATTCTTCCTACAGGGCTTAGAAAACACAACAAATTTGGAAGTCCACGTATGCTTAGGACACACTTCATGATAGCTAAGATTTAGAATATTGCCATTGAATAGGATTGTTTCAACGATTCTGGACATAGATTAAGAAAACAACAGGGCTCTCTGAAACTGATCTATACTCTACACTCACTATAAATTCAGACGTGTGCTACATCTATTAAGGTAGTCTATCTCTAGGAAGAAATGAAGAAACGCTTGTGAAAGAATTAACTCAAAGAGTGTACATATGCAAGTGTGGTACTAGGAGATCAGCAGCACCATAAATTCAAAACCTTCAGCCTCAATTTGAAACTGAGCAATGACAAAAATCCTATGTTGTTTCCCAATCAGGAGGATTTGTTCATTCCAATCCTCCACGACAATTGCAAACTTTGCTCTCCTACATACTTTAAAATTATTCCCCTCTCCCTATCCCATCTCACATGGCTTTACTTCCTATTTCAAAGGCATAACAGAAGCAATCGGATATGAAAACCCTCAACTTCCCACTACCAAAATCAGTAAACCTATTAGTAACCACAGCCATCCTTTACCCCTTTACTACTGTTTCTAGAGAAATGGCATCTTTTGTCAAAGTCATTTATCAATTAATTCAATAATATGTCATTGTTGAATGTGTTGGATTCTTCTTTGGGGAAATACATACACTGGTTATCTTTCCTTTTTCCCATAACTTTGGCCTCTCTCTACTAAATCCCTCCCAGCAGCATTTAAACATGTTCAAATTAGTCTCATCCTAAAGAAAGAAACATACAAAATAATAATTATTATTCCTTTCCCCCTCAGTCTGTAGTCCCCAGCTCCTGCCCACTTTTGTCCTCTGTTTCCAAATTACTCAAACAAGATACCTCGGGGCTCAGTCTGAGGCCATCTCTTCTTCCCACTCTTCATACTCAATCTAATCAATTTTATGTACTCTTACTAATTGTCTTCCAGTACATGCTAATAACTTTCAAACTTTATCTGCAATTCAGGATTCTCTACTGACTTTCAGCCCTTTCCCATATATCCTTGACTTCCCCAGTTAAAGAAAGTTACCCAAATTAGTTTTTCAAAAGCTCCACCCATCCCCAAACCTGTCACACCATCTTTGTTCCTTAAAAGAGTATATAGAAACGCAAATGAACAAATTACTCAAGCCAGAAATTGAAAATCACTCGACTCCTTTCCATTTCTCATGCCCTCATAGCCAAATAGCATATCCTGAAAATTCCATCTTTTAAATAGCTCTAGAATCTGTATACATTTTGCCGTAATCAAATTTACAGTCATTATTCAACTATTCTACAGTAATAGCTTCCTAACTGGCTACCTTGTGAATGCACTCTCAGTTCTGTAGCTAGATTGTGCTTTTAAAAGGCAATTGCTAGTACATACTTCCCTGCTGGAAGTCTTCAGTGTTTTTTACTTTTACTATATAGATTTGCTTCCACGAACAATAGATAATGTTTTATTTATGTTTTAAAACTTTATGTACATAAAATATATGCGATATATTTCTTTGGAACTAGCCTTTTTAATTAAACCTCTTATTTTTTAATGCTATCCTCGTTAATACATAAGCTCCAAGGCATTTTTTTCAACTGATGAATAGTGTTCCATTGTATGACCAAAGCACGATTTCTTTATTCATCCCTCCACTGAGGGTTGTTACATTTGTCCCCCTTTTTATAACAATGAACAATGCTGTGATTAAGTTGCTTGAAAACGCCTCCTGTGCACACCTGCGAGAGTTTCTTCAAAATGAATACCTAGAAAACGAATTGCAAGACCATAGGAATTGTACATTTTGAGCTTCAGTAGCTACTGTATCATTGCACAGAAATAATACACTCCAACTGTAGTGATCTGGAAAGAAGAGAAGACAGGGAGGAAGAAGAGAAACGGGTTTAAGATTTTAGCTGTAATAAAACATTTTATTTCTTCAAAACTGTTGCTTTTTCCCCAGTTTCTCACACAGCCATTTATTTATTTATTTCATTCTCATCTCTCCGATCTCAGGCTACGTTACTTCCTCAGGAATCCTTTCATCATCCTCTCAGGCCATTTAATTTTCCTTCATTCTAACTTCCCAAAGTCATCTTTACATCCCATTTTGTAGCAACCCTTACACTCCGAGTTATTCGTTTTAACATATATCCTCAAATAATAATTGATGGATTGATTTACTTATTTGTATCTATTATGCCCATTAGACTCTGGGTCTCTAAGGGTAGAAACTGCATCTGTCTCATCAGAAACTCTATTCCCAGCACCCACACAATGCCTAGCACACAGGGGTTCAATAAATAGTCACCAGAGAATGAAAGTATCAGAGAAGTATTTGTGAGTAGTACTAGGTAGCCAGGCAAGCTCCCAGTCTCCTACAAACCTATGAAAATCGAGGGCAAGATTCATGAAATTGTAAAAAAATAAAACTGAGGTCTCATTACCACAGATCTGTAAGACACTGAGGACATAAAGGAGCAAGGCCTTGTGGCACATATAAGTCTATGTGGCTTGGTTGGTGCTGATTCAACTTTCCATATCTGGTGTCAAAGTTGGTGCGGAATGGAACTGGACACACAATTGTATGAGCCACAGGCAGGATCAATAAGATCTGGGATCAAACATTGGACTTTTGAGGGGCAGGAGGCATCGCTGTGACAATCAGAGAAGAAACCAGAATGGTGGAATGTCAAGTCTCAGTTGGGAGCTCTACATTTGCAAGTCTTTGTGAGAAAATGGCAGTGTATCACAGAGGAGGTAGGGGCAGAATCACAGAAATAAAGAACAGTAACTCTGATTGCTGTCTTACCATGCAGACATTTGAATATTTTGTCACTGAATCACAAACGTTAGATAAATAAAATATTTTCACAATTCTGTGTGAGGTAACAAAGCTAGAAAGCGGAGGTATATACTATTAGTTTTATCCAAAATGCACAAATGTGAGGTGTATTAGATCTTCAAATAAGGGCAGATCTAAGGTATAAAGAGATAAAGCTTTTCAAACAATCTATGGGTTTTAATGAAAACATCTGTTTTCCACCTTGTCTGTACCTTAGCAGTTGCTGCAGATAATCTACATCTTAAGGAAATACTTGTTTGTGCTACGTATATGCACAGAGCTAAATAAACACATCTAGAAATATCTCTTCCCCTAACAATCGATTGTAGCAAAATGGGTTGTTTTGTCTCCCTGATCCTAAATCACTGAACTGACTGAACTCCCACATTTCAGTTAGTTGTTTTAGTTTTCCTGTTAACTATTTCATGGTCTTGAATATCACTTTTGTATATAGAGTTGACAAAAATAACAAAAATAAAAGCACTTTGAAGAGGCAGTTTTTTAAAGCTACTAACTCTCTCACATCATTTACTCTTATTCTAGTACTGTGATAAAGCGTATTGTTTTGCTTGCCCTTCTCAGACATTCCTTGGGGCCAATATCCTAGACCCTATAATTCATTCAAGACGATTCACCTATTGTCGAGGCAGCATTTATAACCCAAAAGTTTCCATAAATAATTCATTGAATGCATTCATTTCCAGAAGATCTGTTCAGCTAGGAACCTGGTTATTTCTTCAAGACAATGTAAATATTGCCTCACAATTGAAGAGCTAATTCAGCATGGACCAACTACTGGAAAACCTGAGGCAGAAAGAAAAATTTTAGTATATGAACATTCAAGTAGATTGCAAATACCTGTTTACTTGCAAATTCATTGCTGTCTTCCAGAGCCACGTTTGTAACCACAGGGCAGGAGAGGGAGAAAAAATCCCCAAATTAGGGAAGGAAGAAAAGCCTGTGGGCCCTACGCAGTTCCTTGCAATTTCCCCGGGAAAGAGAGGAGCTGCTTCTAAAGAAGAGGGGGCCAGGATCAGTATTAGACCTATTCCCACCTCTCCAGCTGATGTGCATTTACCTTTTCTTTCTATAGCCTTACTGAAAGTAAAGTAACAACCCCTTCACCTGTCATTCAAATAAATATAATTGCATTCACTTTAACATTCATCAGGTGATTAATACTATGCCTGTCAGCAAAAATAATGACCACTTGTGTGGCTTTGGCATACTACTATTTTCACCACTTACGTCTTTTTTGCCACTGCTGTCCCATCGTCTAAATTCTGGTGTCTGCCCTCACAGGCGACCATAAAGATGAACATTTGACCATCTCACCGTGGTCCCTAGGGGCTGAAGACTTCTGCTGCAAGTCCCAGCCAGAGTGAGGACCTTTAAAGAGGCTATGAGGTCCTGTGTGCCGGATGCTGCATCATGAGAAGCCATACCCTAGTGAAACTTTTGTCACTTTGCTGAACTGGATATAGCATTTGTCAAAAGTATCTTCTCAATCATTCTTTTCAATATTCTCTCTGGTCTAGTTTGAATATAAGCCACGTGAAGATAGAAACCATATCTTTCTTGGCTGCTATGTGCCTGGAACATGGTAGTAATTTACGAAATATTTGTTTAAAAAAATAAATGTTTAATGGATGAATGTGTGGGTAATAGCCAAATACTTTCTTGTGGTCTTTGGGTCTACAAAGTTCAATATTATTTGATATGAACCATCCCAATTTCCCTTCAGAATGAATTTTCTTTTTGTTCCATATAAACAAATGAAATGAAAAAACACACGAATATCTCAATAGATGAAGGAAAGATCTTCAATAAAATTCAACATCCCTTCATGTTAAAAACTCTCAATAGGCCAGATACAGTGCCTCATGCCTGTAATCCCAGCATTTTGGGAGGCCACGGCGGGCGGATCACTAGGTCAAGAGCTCGAGATCATCCTGGCCAACATGGGGAAACCCCATCTCTACTAAGAATACAAAAAAAAAAAAAAAAAAAAAACCAGCTGGGCATGGTTGCATGCACCTGTAGTCCCCAGCTACTTGGGAGGCTGAGGCAGGAGAATCACTTGAACATGGGAGGCAGAGGTTGCAGTGAGCCGAAATCATGACACTGCACTCCAGCCTGAGTGACAGAGTGAGATTCTATCTCAAAAAAATAAAAAACTCTCCATAAACTACATATTAAAGGAACATACTTCAAAATAATAAAAGCCATATATGACAAACCCACAGCCAATATCATACTGAATGGGCAAAAGCTGGAAGCATTCCCTTCGAAAACAGGCACAAGACAAAAATGCCCTCTCTTACCACTCCTATTCAATAAATGATGTCTTCTGCAGTGCTGGGCACGTGCATAAGGAAAAAGAGGGAGGTCACCCTGTTATCAAGCTTTCATATTCTTACAGTAGGGCAGCAACATAATTAGAAGTATGTCTGTGAAAATCTAGAACATAAATTAGTCCTCTCTCAGATGCCTTAGTGTCACTTGCATATTAGCCTTGTTGGCATATGGAGGAAAAAGAAACTTTTAATGCATTTTATATTCTGTTATATTGAGGCTACACATACACACAAATTTCTTTTCTTTTTTGATGATGAATCTCCACTAGTATTTAGTAATATAATACTGTGCATTGAAAATATGTTTCCTGGCTGAAGAATGGACAGAGGCAACATCCTAGGACCACTAAGGCCAAATACCTTATAATTATTATTGATACCATTTTACCTCCAGTCTGGGGTAAAAAGTACATGGGCTTGTACACATACATAAACACTCCCAGAAAACTACAGAAATATGGTACACTTTTTCGAGACCAAAGAAGAAAGCCACCAGACAAATAACGATCTCTCAATGTTAGTGGTACTTAGGAGATAAGCTATTGTAATTTGTTGGGCCTTGTTCTATCTGTCAGACGTTATGCTGAGGATTTTTTTGCCTGTACGGAGAGGGGGAAAATAAAAAAATCAGAAACAAAATTTACGTTGTTACCAGGAAAAAGTAAAAGATAAAGACCACAAGAGGTCTGGTGAGACATGTAAAACAAAGAATCTGGACAACTATCAGTTTATTTATTTGGTGGTTGTTTTCCTAAAATAAATAAATGAATAATTTAAAGAAATGTGCTATTACACTTCTTTAAATTATTTGACCTTCACTATCCTTACAGTTTCAGAACACTGAAAAATCTGTTCTCCTAATTTTGAGCTTCAGCTTGGAGTTTGCAACAGCCTCCAAGGACTTTGTTTTATGCATAAAGTTATTATCCCCTTTTGTATCAGGTCTGTTGTAAATGTTCATTATAATCACTGATGCTTAATTTAGCAGATGGTTGGAACTGTACAATTCTTCTCAGAGGAATTAAATATGGTTATGTCATTCCCCAAGTTGACTTAAAAGAAGTAATTTGAGATCAAGCAATGTTTCAGTTTCAGTATTAGTTCAGAATCATTGCCATAAATGTTTTCTTTTCTCTACTTCTGTAATTTTGAATAACTGTGATGAACTGGGTTGGTCTTCCATTTTCTTAGCCCTTGATGTTCTTCAATAAAGAAATAAAGATGAATAAATTATTGTACCCAAATCTCATGTTTTGCCACATGATTGTTCAGGAGTCCCAAAAGAATTTTCCTATTATATTTGCACAGCACTGTTTCTCATCTGTTGTCAGCCAATACAAGGTGAATAGAAATTATATCTTACACCAAACTGCTGGTATATATTAATTCCACCTCCAATGACAACCTTGCACTAATCTCAAGATATCAGTGATCAAATGTAATTAGCAAGAAACGGAGAAGCTGAATCTAAAAAATTTCTCAGAATCTCCTACCTACTCAGAATGCCATCTATGTCTTTTGTTCAATAGATATTCAATTGGCTAAGAATGGATCATGCATTTTTGAAAGACAAGAGACTAAAAAAAAGAGATTGTTCATAGTTCCAGATCTGTCTCTAAGTAACAGGGTCACTTCTCTTCACCCTGGGGGCTCTTCGAAAAAGGTAGTTTTTCTAAACCAAGATTTCACTATTCATAAGGGCTCATTCTTATATGTTATTCAGCCTCTTTCAACTTCCAATTTCTATGCCCTGCAGCCTCCTACTGTTCCTGTTATACTTACTTTGGACACTGCAGGAAGCAAAGGGAGGGTAATATTTGAGGTTATGAGAGATGGTTGATTTAGTCAGGAAAGTTCATTGCTATGCCATTATGTTCGGTATTTAGAAGCTTTCTTCTGAGGGAGTAAAGGATCTTAATTTCAAATGGGAAGTAAGCTCTGCAATTTCCCTGTGAAACTGGAAATTTATATGAAAACCAACAGACATCTTTCAGAGAATGTTGGGATTATAATGCAAAGTAGTTAGGAGATCTGGGTTTGTGCATGTGTTTGCCACTGCCTAGGACTTTAGGCCCCCGTGGTTTAGTATCATCTTCATAACCACAAATTATGGCCATGAAGATTAATAGCATAATATGTTTACATATATAATATAATATACACTAAGTTTCTCTGTAAATTATGGTGTCTGCGTATACGGTATTTTTACATTGTTATTGTCAGTAACCTCTCCCTTCTCTTCAGGAAAGTTGAGAAAGGAGTGACAAGATGCCATCTGCAGGGTTCTTCTGCCCTGGCTATTTTCACCATAGTGTTTCCCACCTTGGCGCTCCCTCCTCCAAACCCCCCGCAAAGAGATAAAAGAATAGGTGTACACACTCCTCCCTCTGCACAGTCAGCTAAAAGCCTTGTATCCCAATCATGATGATGGCAGCTACAGTGGTTGTGATACCTATCAGCTAAGCCTTGCTGAAGTAGGTATGCAACTCGCTACACAAGACAAAAGCTCTCTGAGCCTGGCAGGAAGCTTAATTGCGATAGTCAGATAAACTCGTTTTCTAATTACCATATTCTCTGCTTATCTACAAACAGTTGAATCCTGAGAGTTACTCAATTCTTGCAATTCTTGTATTCTTGGGTTCTATCTGCTAAATCTGAAAGAATGGAACTACCTTTCAGGATATTAAGGATTGAGTGAGAAAACATAGTGAAGTTTCTGCCATAGTTTTGATTTATTAGGTCATCAGTAAAAGGTGATTTTTGTCTCTGTCTAATCCCCAATTCTTCTTCTACCCTTTGGCAGCAGCAAGAAGCTAACAGGATCATCCACCACAGGCTTCACCCACACAGAAACAGTACTCCCACTCACCACCACAAAAACAAGATTTTCCCTAGAAAAAGTCGTCTACTTTTCTTCCTATAACTTCAAAGAGACTTATTTGAGAAGCCATCTTTTTTAATACTCTCTTGTATGTATTCTCTTGTGATCAAATGTAACTCTCCAATTCATTTCTTATGAGAATTATTACTGTGTTTTGCAAAACAGATGGGGGGAGGGAGAGCTAGAGAGAGCTTATGTACTTTTCCTTTACACTGTAGTATTTTAGTTTAAGTGTTTGTCTCAATCTAAGTTTCATATGAGACCAAGGCAAAGCTTTTCATCTGTAATTCATTCTTTTATAAGGATTTACAAACTTTTACAGTCAGTTTTGCTGTTGATTTGCATTTCTTTTACTTGAGTTCTCTAGTGGTTTTGCCAAAAATACAATCAGTTATGTGATTCAGAAATACATTCTTGCAGCAAATTCTGATAAAAAAGTAACGCTTATTGAAAACTCACATGAAAAATGAGTCAACTCAAAGAATAAGAATTTTTTTACTACATGAGATCTTAAAGATCACTTACTTCAACACTTTATTTTTAAACAACTACCATTATAGAATATTTTCAAATGCTGTGGAGTTCTGAGTGCACCAGATACATTATATTGTTTAATTTCTACATTATCTATATTTAACAGAGGAAAAAACTGAAGATCTGTTTTTCAATGTCAAGGGTTGGAGGAAAACATGGCGATTGCTGATACTTAGCCTTGGCTCGTTGCACTAAGGAATCGTGTGTTGTTTTATGTAAGGGGAAGCTGAGACAAAGGACTCCTAGTTGATTTGAAAAGGATGATGCAGCTACATAGTGACAGGACTGGAATGAGACAACTGGGCTCATGCAAACCCAGTCCAGTCTTCATTTTTACGTGATTGCACAGTAATATATTGTAACATGGGTTGCTGTTATATTTTAATTGAGGTGTTTCACTTAACATTGAGGAATTAAACAAAAACGTTGTCCCCTGTCTTCTATATACTTTGTCTCAATATCCCATTTATATTCATGTTTTCTTTTTTATAATTCTCCACTTCTATTCCCGTTGCATAACTTGCTATTATTACATAGGGCATTTTAAATCTCCTCTACTCCTTATGAAATGAGCAAGGAATTAACAAATGAATAGTTCTATAGAGAAATGAAGAAAGCACAATCAACCTGAGATAATTTAGGGCTATAAAAAGCAGTGTTTTGAATATCAGGTGTTGCTACTTATCCTTACACCCCACATTTTACTCTACTCTATACTTTAAAGCAACACAGGCCACTGGGTCTTCGGAAAGGTCCTGTAAGGCTGTGGCCCATGAGAGGAACCCAGGGAACTTTGGGTACTTTTACCACAGTTGCTCGAACTACCCTCATTTGCCCCAGCATTTTGAACCACTGCATAGCTGGATCCAGGTTCTGATTCAGGGATCTTTTTCCTCACTTTTGATTTCACCTCCAGTGCTTAGGCTTAATGGCCTAGGAAGGTTGTTTCTCTGAGCTTGAGTCCTCCCAGTTTTCCCAGGCCTAGGCTAAGGCACACCGCTGGGGCCTTCTCCCTCTTCCTCCTTCAAGGCCCATTTCTCTCCTGGTTCTAGGCCTAGTCCTCCGTCTCAAACTCCTGCTTTCTGTCCATTGAAAAACTGCTCAAGATAAGACTGTTCTCCCTGTTTAATCACGCATATTCCCCCACGGTGCTGATAGTTTTATCCCTGTCTTTTCATCATCACATTGTTTCCTCATGGCAGCAAACATTAACACAACACAATATAAAACTTTTTAAAATCCAGGAAGTCAGAGGATAAAGAATGTGGTCATCTGGTAAAAGTCTTGTTTATATAAGCAATAACTTTAACCTCGTTCACAGTGAAGGATGTAAGGCAATGGATTAATGTTTAGGATGCAATAGTTTTATTATCTATTTCATTAATCAGAAGCAGAAGGCATGGCTAAGCACTTGATGACTCAGTATCAGAGACCATCTTGAATCCATAGAGAAAACTGCTAAAACTGCTACCCATAGACTTACAGAATGCCTCGTCTGCTGTCGTGGTGTTCCACACAGCATGCCTCTGATCAAGGAGCTCACTTCACAGCTAAATAATTGTGGCAATGGGTCTATGCTCATAGAATTCACCGGTCTTACCATGTCGTCCACCAGCATGAAGCAGCTCGCTTGATAGAATGGTAGAATAGACTTTTGAAGACTCAGTTACAGTGACAACTTGGTGGCAATACATTGCAGGACTGGGGCAAGGTTCTCCCGAAGGTTATATATGTGCAGAATCAGCATCCAGTACAATCTATGGTGATGTTTATCTATCGCCAAGATTTACAGGTCCAGAAATCAAGGGTTGGAAATGAGAGTTGCAGCCTTCATTATTACCCCTAATAACCCACTAGCAAAACTTCTGCTTCCTGTTCCCATGACCTTATGCTCTACTGGCCTAGCTCCAAAGGGAGGAATGCTTCCATTAAGAGACACAACAATGATTCCATTACTGGAAGCTAAAATGGCCATCTGGCCACTTTAGTCTTCTCATGCCTCTGAATCAACAGACAAACAAGGGAACTACTATGCCAGACTAGAACTATACCGTTGGCTGTCTTGGGTCTCCAGTTTGCCAACTGCAGACCTCTTGGGATTTTTTAGCCTCTATAATTGGGTGAACCAATTCCTTGTAACAAATACACACACATACACACACACACACAGACACTCACACACACACACAAACTTGTATAAAACACCCCCACACACATCCAATTGGTTGTTTCTCTAGAGAACACTGACTAATGCACCTACTTAATATTCAATCACTATTTGTCATTACATAATTTTTGTTACACCATTTATGATCTGACTACATGTCCCTTACATGTAAGGATAATGGTAATAGCTATTGTTATTACTATATACTATATTTTTATTATATACTACAATAATTTAATATCAATTATTTTAATTTTAGTTATATACTATAATAACTACATACATCTGCAACAATAGTAACAATATTTAAACCTTGTTTTACACTTAAAATATTCCAGGCATTGTTTTAAGTACTTTATATGTATTAATGCATGCAGTCCTTATAAGCATTCTGAGTTGGATATTATGATCCGAATTCATTTATAAGGAAACTGAGACACAGAAAGGTTATGTAACATACTGAAAAGTACATAGTATCTGCTGCAGCCAGAAGTCGAAACCCAGTAGACTGACCCTAGACTTGTGCTCTCCTCCAGTATGCAAACTATATCTTATCATTCTGTTTTGCAATCCCATAATGGAGAGCAATTGTTTTCTTCATATGGTATTCCCTGCATGTAATGCATCAGAGAAGCAGCTTCAAAGTATGGTAGTAAATATCCTGGAACTACACCTTTGAATATAGATAGAAACCCAACTGTATCGCTTTTAACTGTGTAAACTTAGGCAAGTTACTTCTCTTTGCCTCAGGTTTTTCATCTCTGAAATGGGAATGACAGCAGGAGTATTGCAAAGAATAATTAGGTCAATATATATAAAGTGCTTAGAATTCGATCTTAGAATTTAGTGAGTGCTCAATAAATGCTTGCTTTTATTATGATACTGGTTTCATCCATCACTTTATTCCAATCACTTAGAAAAAGCCATATACTAAGCACTCAATAAATATCTGATAAATTAACAAATATATTTGTTGTCTTACACGTTGTATTATTTTACATGACAACTGTGCTGCCTACTTTTCTTCACCATCCAAAATACCTGTGGCACTGTGCTAGATGCTAGAGTGACAGAGATAAGACATGGTCGATGTCCTTAAGGCATTCACAGTTGAGAACATAATCTAACACAATACATAAAATATAGTGTAATGAGTGCGATGGCATCCGGACCTAAACATTATGGGAGAACAGAGGATGGGGCATCTAACTTGAGTGGAGAGAATGTGGGAGGAACAATGCAGAAGTCCTTCTGCCGTGAACTATTTACAGCAACAAAGAGAAATGGACTGTTCTCATAGCCATTCCCCCAAATATCAAAATGATGCTGCTGGGGATACGAGTTTTTGACTGATAAGCAAACTCCAGTATGATTTTGGCTGTGGAGATATTAGATGGCTACCTAATTACTGTGTAGTGAAAGAATATCAGGATGGGTCCTCTGCCCCCCCACAACTCTCTTTATAAAAATTAAGACCAAATAGGCTGTGCCTGAAGGAAAGAAAGAGGATGTAAGGTCAGCAAAGAAGACATTAGCCTGTAAGTGGCTCAATGCATGCCCAGTGAAGAATGTCTTACAGAGAGGGGTTAATTTTTCTCACATAAGAGGAAGTCTGGCAGTAAGCAGGTATTGGCCTTGCTTCAGCTGCTCAACAATCCTATCAGGGACTAAGGTACTTACCCCTCCTGGTGCTGGCTTTTACTTTTATGTTCATCACTCTCCATGGTTGCAAGATGGCTGTTCTGACATCCAGATTTTACTTTCAAATTCAAGGCCGGAAGGGGAGTTAAGATGCCAGCCCCATATGAAGAAGGCCAAGCTTTTCCAGAATTCCTTCTGGCAGACCTCTACTTGTGTTTCATTGTCCCATGGGCACTGCCAGCTGGATTGGAGCCTGGAAAAGCAAGATACGAGAGTATCACAATTGGCTTAGACCAGGGGTCGACAAACTTTTTTTTGGTAAGAGGCTAGAGAGTAAATATTGTAAGCTTTGCAGGCCATATGGCCAGTCTCTGTTGTAATCACCCAATCCTACCATTGTAGAACAAAAGCAGCCATAGTCAATATGTTAATGATTGAGAGTTGCTGTGTTCTCATAAAATTTATGAACAATGAAATTTAATATAACTTTCACATATTATGAAATATTCCTCTTTTGATTTTTTTCAACCATTCGGCAATGTACAAACCAATCTTAGCTCATAAATGGTGAGCCTGATTTAGCCTACAAGCCCATAGTTTGCCAACTTCTGGTTTGCACTAATGACAACCCATTGACTGGATCTGGGCAAAATGCTATTACACGTAGTGTTTCAGCAGTTATCTATAGGGGAGAAATCAATAGTAGATATGCAATTAACTTGCAATAAAGAGTAGTTCAATTTTCTATATGAAATAGGACTTTTATATAGCATTTGGTATATGGTCAGGGCATAATATTTTAGTTTGTTTCTTCTTCCTGACTTTAAGTATAGAATCTTTTCTTATTCAAAGGCCTTTGAATCAAAGGTTGTTCTCTGCTGCCACATTAGGACTCCTTATATTCCAACGCTGATTTTCAGGTAATTAATTATTAGGAAAGTCTGTTGGAGGTGTAGGTATTTTTCAATCAACATGGGACTGACTACCCCTTACTGTCAAACTTTAAGAGAAAGCTAGAAGCCATGTGTGGTGGCTCATGCCTGTAATCCCAGCTCTTTGGGAGGCCGAGGTAGACAGATCACTTGAGGCCAGGAGTTCGAGATCAGTCTGGCTAACATGACAAAACTCCATCTCTATTAAAAATACAAAAATTACAAATGTTCACCAGGCATAGTGGTGCACATTTGTAATCCCAGCTACTTGGGAAACTGAGGCACGAGAATTGCTTGAATCCAGGAGGCCAAGGTTGCAGTGAGACAAGATCATGCCACCTCACTCCAGCCTGGGTGACAGAGTGAGACTCTGTCTAAAAAAAAAAAAAAAAGGAAAATAAAAAGTTGGAACTAAAATTAAGAATTAGAAACTTCATTCAAGTTTCATAAATGTTGCACAGTTTTCTTCCTGGGCTTCCAGAAGTGAGGGAAATGCAATAGAACCTTAGCACAGAAAAAGAATTTTTGCATTTTGCTTTGGTACGGTCTCATTATATATTCTTCACTTACAGGAGGAAAAAAAAATAGATTTGAGCAAGCAAAAACAGGCTCCCTCTTTATACATCTAATTACAAAGGCAATTTCCTTTATAGCCTACTTACAGGAATACTTCTTAGCATGTTGCCAACAGTATCACAACTTGTTTATTCAAAGGTTATGTGTGAATGAGAGCTTTTTGATATTAATCAAGTAATTTGCTAGTGTTGCTGGGAAAAGGAAAATGTTAGCTTTATCCTGAAAAATGAAACAGCCCATTAATCAAGTTCACTCTATGGAAGACAATTTTATGGAGAGAGAAGGCAAACAGACCTGTCAGATAAGAAATTCTTAAACTGATGGAGCCTTTAATAGGGTTTGGCATAGACTTTTGCACAGAAGGTGATGACGTGAACCAACTTTATTCACCTCACAATTTACATATATTGGGTATTTATGAATTCAAAGATTACTGTTTCTGATTAATTGAACTCTCCCCCACTTACCAAATGCACCAAATTAAAGAGCAAAATTCTTGCATACGGGCTAATTTATTGGTGTTCATCCATGATTTCTAGTTAATGTTAAAAAGGTTCAATAGAATATGTATGTTCTTAAACATTTGTCTCTTTTTTTTTGTTACCACAGCGGCACACTCTTCGTAGGTTTAGGTCTGGGTTTCCATCAATCAGAATTAAATTCTGCAGTAAAAGGCATTTAAAGCTATTTGTATAAATGCAGCCGAATAGTATAAGGTTGTGAGATAAGGGATATGAAAAATAACTATTTTGAGGAACACAGTGAATAAGAAGGGGGTCTTTTTTCTAGCATGATGAATTGCAAAAATCCATTAGCCAAACACCAATGAGTAATTAAGTTTTATGAGCCAGGCATGATATGTATTTGTTTTTTGAGAGAAAAAGAAACAACTATTTCATAATATTGCCTCTTATTTCCCCAATTCATCTCTATACTTTATTGTTATTAAAATAAAAGTTAAAACACTGGTATGATGGAATTTTTAATCCTAAAGAAATTGTCAAATATTTTAAAAATCCTTGGTAACAATCATTTTTGAACATTTCCAATGCACCTTTACAAGACCATGTAGCACAGAAAAAACAGACATGTTAACGGTGGATGTCAAAGTCACCTGTTAAGGGAGGAACGTCTTTGATTAGAGCAGGAGTCTTATACCCAAATGCATCTGAAGGCCAGGTAGAAGCAGGGTATTTGGGACAGTAAAACATGTGAGATTTAAGTCCTTTCTAAATGGAATAGCATCTAGTCCACTAGCCCTCTGTCGCCACATAGAGATGTCGTGCTCAGTTGCCAGATATTTTGTAAATCAAGAAAAGAAAGAACCCACACTCCCCAAAAACCTCCAGATTCCTAAATGTATGCTCACATTTTTCAAAACATGTACAGAGGCTACATTCAGTCTGTAGGCTGCAGGTTTTTAAACTCTGCTTCAGGAAAACACTTGGAAAATTGCTCTCTGTATAGTAGGACGGTTTTGGAGGCCTTTGCATAAGAAGGTAATAGCAGTTTTGAGATTGAAGTGAGCATGGGAGAGAATCCTGACTTGTATGGGCATAAAACTCATGGCAATGGGTAACCAGTGGGAAATTATCATTGACAGCTAGAGGAATATCAAGAACCAGTTTGTCCATTATTCAATTTTAAGTTAGTTGATTAAAACCACTCTGCCACTACAAATCCTAATGTCGGCCTGTGGCAACGATTTCAGAGAAATCAGAAAAGAGTCTATGTTACTCAATTGCTGAATGGAAAAATACAAAGAAGAAATAGCCAGAAGAGGTAATTAGAAGAGGCTCAAGAGTTTCAGAATGCAAGAGCCTGATATTCACCAAAACTGGAAAATAGTACCAGACATCCCATAGAAACATGAAATGGCCCAAATCAGGCCAAGCTCTGCTAATACTTAGATTGCAAAAGAAAGCTTCAAAAGGTACATTTTAAATAGAAGCCATTTAAACTCCCAAGACTGGTAAACAAAGTAAGGTGATTGGACAATAGTGAAATTATTTTTGTGAGCACATGTATCCTTACTTTAGAATGATACTCTCCTTCTTCCTCAACCCTCTCACCATATAGGGATGTAGTTGGAATCAGTCTCCAGTTATGAATGAACATTTTTCATATGGAAACACTTGCATTACATCTGGAACTTCAAAGGCTAAGGGAGTTAAGAAAGGAGGAAGGGCTCCCCTAATGTACTGATTGTGCTCATACCCCTCAATACTTGCTCTAGGTTTAGACCAAAGCTAAACAGGAGACAGAAGATGTGTTTTCATACTGAATGTGATCTTGGGCAAGTTATACAGTCATTCTGAGCTTCTGAATCCTCATCTGGAGCTTGATTTGAGAATTATTATATTTCTCCTATTTCACCAGATTGTTTTAAAGAGATACATATAAGAGATATGAAGCCCTTTGAGAACTGTAAAACACTCTGCATGTAAAAAAATATAATTACGACAGAAAAACATTTCCTTGAGAGTGAAGAAATGAAATCATTAAAACTCTATTCATTCAGATTTCTATCTATGGAAGGGACCCCAGTGTACTGAAATTCCAAGGAGCAAGTTGAATGAAGTTGCCATGTTAGGGGATAAAATGTCACCTGAGGAACTAAAGCCAAAATAGAAAGCTGATATAATTGGGGTCTGCCAGTGGGGTACTCATCAGTACTCAGAATTACCAACAGTTTTGCTTCCTATATTTAAGAATCTATAATTGTTTGATCATTTGTCTAATGTCCCCAAGTTAAAATACATTTAAAATCAAGATATTTGAAGGTCAACTTGGTAATTTTTCTTAAGTGGAAAATAAGTACAAATCTACATTTATCTTATTTCCTCTTTCTCCAAGTGTTATTTTTTTTTTCCTAGAATAGGAAATTACCCTATATAAAGAGTTGGTTTGGTGAATCACAGCAGCAGCTTGATTGTGACAGCATAGGACAATGTAAAAAGAAATGTGCCAAGATGTTTGTAACAATATCTTAATAAATGTCTGCCCTCATCTCCTTCTGACCTTTGATTGTCTGAAGCCAATTCACCCAAGGACAAAGGATTGATCACACTTTATTTCCTCTTTTAATCAAGATACTTCAAATCATGTTTCATTCCTCATAATGACTTCCTCTCCTGGAGGTTCAAATGTACAGATAGTTATGACTGGTTTAGCTATGGACTTCCCAGACATGCAGTGAGGCTTTTTTTTTTTTTTAAATGCGTTTGTGTGCACACATACATAACAGAGAAAGTGCACAAAGTTGGTTAAAGGGAATCAAATAGATTAGCTAATAATCCTAAGTACTTGTAGCAAATGTATTTACTGTTGTTACATTGCCATAGAAAAGTGATATGCTGTTCATATTTTACAATTATTCACTGGGCTATAAAGAGCTTTCATCCAGCTAGTATGATCCAAAAACCTTTAAGTTTACAAAAAAAAAAAAAACCTAAGAAAAGAAAAAAAAACTAACATTTTATCATGAAGGCTCACATCTGACTTGCTATGTCTGGTGGGATCTTGCACATTGCACTAGTCTGCAATAGGCAAATGAAACTTGGACCACTGATGCATCACAGACGGGTCAGAAGATAAACCCAAGCAGTGTTATTGGATCATTGGAAATGGTTTAATCTATCCTATTGCTTCTATGTCTTTTACTTAGACCGGCTGTGTTTGGTTAGGTGTGTTCCATAAATTTGTCCTAAAATTAAGATTTTCTGCCTTTAACCAGGGACCCAAAACAAATTTAGCTGGAGCTGTATGTTTTCCCTCTTCTCTAAAGAAGAGATGATTTCACAAGTTCTGCTTAGTACTGGGCTCTGCAGGATATAACCTGCAGCTACTACCTCAACGTTGGTTTTATGTTACATTGGCTATACTGTGAATAAGTAAGTTTAGCTGTACCAATCAAGTGCCCTAAGCCACACCTTCTCATTTGTATGATGCTTAGGCCAACTCGGTGTCTTCTCTTGCTCTCTGATATTGTGATTGATTTCTAAGAGTATCACTTTTAGGTTATTTGAGAAATAGCAGCAGATTAACTCATCCTCAGCATCATCACTCAAAAAGCAAAAATTTGGAATATTAGTTCATATAAAAACTGGTTCTATAAACAGAAATGAAAACAAATTAACCAAGAAACTCCCTTAACTAATTTTATAAAAAAGTATACGCTTTGCTGGTATAATCATATTTTACAAATATCATCAACAGGGTAATGGGTAATGATGATAAATAGCATCAAGTGGTTCTAATAAAACTTAACATTGTTATACTCTTCCATATCATATAATGCAAAATTATGAAATTTTAATAGAATAATATGTAGTAACATCAAAATATTTATTGGCATAGGCAGTTGTTTAAAAATACACTTTGAAACTGAAATTTCCCAAATTATCATTAATATAGTATATGGCAAAGTCACATTTATAGAATAGTAAGTAATCATTGTAAAGGAAGCATAAAATGTCCACAGACATTAAGCATACAACATCTTTAAAATAACACAAAAAATAACGAAATAAAAACCTCTTGAGATAACTAATTGGCTCTAACTACTCAATAAGTTGATGTCTTCAGAATGAAAAAGCTAATTATGATTAGAGTCAATATGGCCATTATGCTAAGTGAAATTAGAAAAAGGGCCTACATTAAAATTAAAGGTAATCACTATTTCCACACCTTACATGTACACACTTGCTCCCTCATCCCTCATCAATTCTGATTTTCTGGTATTAAATTGTCTTTTATA
Organism: Cebus imitator; assembly: GCF_001604975.1. NCBI lineage: Eukaryota > Metazoa > Chordata > Mammalia > Primates > Cebidae > Cebus > Cebus imitator. Next base: position 3,533,388 of record NW_016107471.1, on the reverse strand, counting down.
TTATATGGGAGAAGTGTCCAGCTGCAAAAAAAGACACTTTAATTTCTTTTAGGTGCTCATTTTTGAAAACAAATTAAATTGCTTGATTTCTCCCTCAATACGTTTTTTGAAAATTTTTATTATAGTCTTTAGTTGTTCAATGATATTGCCAAGAGAAAGGACTCAGAGGAGTTACTTCATTTTGAGTCTACTAGGATGGAAAAGAAAGACATGATAGAAAATGATTAGAAAAAGTGTTTCTACAAGTCCTGAGCTATTACTCGATGTATAGAACTCTGTTCACTCCATCTGAATGGAGAATGGTTGATAGCTTTGCCTTGAATAAGTGATAAATCTGTCAAATCCAAAAAAGGTAGGAGAAAAATTAAATATATTTCCTATCAGAACTGATAGCTAGTTCTAGTCTAGACTTCAAATTAATTGCACATTTTTCCAGCTTCTCCTGTGGTTGTTATTCACTCTTGTGGCACTTTCTTTTCCAATACAGAGTCCCAATCTTGGCAGATTATTGGGAAACCAAAAATAATACAGTCTCCAACTGTTCTAATTAAATCCTCTACCCCTCCAACAAAAGCTTAATAATTATTAAGGACAATTAGCTGTTAATTTTCCATGTGTCTATCCCTTACCTCTCCACCTTACTTCTTTCCTTTTGGGAACCTCCAGAAACTTTTCTCAAACACCATTTTAGATACCATATTAACTTAGATTCCTCCTATAGGTATTTTTAAATGATCTCACCACATTGTCTCACATATTTATAACTTTCTCACTTGGATCCAAGAACTTTCTAGCTAAAAAAGTAGTTAGTATTTCTCTCTACTCTTTGGAAGCAGACAATTAAATAGCGCAATAACATCAGAGAGCAGCTATAAGAAGTTGGGAGATGGTTTTGGGAAACATAGGAGAAAAACTTCACAGGAATTTCAAGTTAACAAGAAACTTAAACCCAGCAGTCCTCCAGGGAGAAAAAGTACATCTCAAATCTCTATAGAACAACAACAACAAAAGGCCAATATGCGGTGAAGTGGCAGATGGAATGAAAGCTGACTCTAAGGCCTCTCTGATTGCATCCTGCAGGAAGACCACCCAAAATGACACAGCAAGTTAAAATTTTAGTACACATGCATCTTTCTCTACTGCAAATCTAAGCATAATAGCACAATTGCATTACCATTCAGCTTGCTCTAGCTTTACAGTGTGTAATGGTTTCAATGCATAAGCCAAATTTTCTGGCAATGTCCCTTTATTAAAATAATTAGAGTTTTGAATAGTAGGAAGCACATTCTATAGTAGTGAAAATAATACTTAAATTGATAAATCATATTACAAAGGTATATACAAATAAATTGAAATTATCATATTTCCTAAATTATTTATTGAAACCCAATTCCTTTCTTTGTAATAGAAAGAACCAAGACTCAGATGTATTTTTTTTCTTTTTACTGCAAAAATATACTATGTGGAAACTGGTATCATTCAGCTGAAAATAGTAAATCAGCAAGTCCCCAAATCTCAACTTTTTTAGAAAGTGACTTTTAAAAAAATCATATCTCATGAGCACATAACAGAATTTTCATTTATGGTATATTTTAGGGTCTTCTATTTAACAATGTGCTAGGTTGGAGAATAATGTCCCCCCAAAATCACGGTCCCTGCCTTCATTGGTTTCCAAGTACAGTGCTCCAATTCAAGTTGAAACTACACCTTTATTAAAAAAATCAACTATATAATTCTTCATATAGCAAGACCTTTTAACAAATTTCTTTAGCCTGGTATTTGCTTCCACTATCAAGTTTTGGGATCTTTGTTAAATCACTTAACTTGTGAGGCTTAATATTCCTCAGGTGGAAAGTAAATGGATTTAACTATGTAAACACTGAAGTCTTTTTTTTTTGGCTGTTACAATCTAAATTTTTAAGTGTTTTAATGAATTACTTCCTTTAATCGTCACAATCATCTGTAGAGAGAGAGGTACAGAATGTGATTTGTAGAAATAAAATTGCTAGAGAAATGCCAAGAAGGTTGATACCTAGATCTTTGGTTCAATGACTGTGTGCCCACATGACCCAGGGCACATCATCAGTCAACCTGGGGATAGGCTTGGGGCTTGCTAGCTTAGTGACATTGGGTAGGTTGTTTCATACCTCTGAGTCTTAGTTTCCTTATCTGTAAAAGTGGATAATAACCTCACACATCCATAGGATGTTTAATATAAAAAACAGTCCTCACAGCTAACTTTTATCCCACAATAGAGGAAATGGGCAATATTCACATGACATAACAATTTTCACAAGACTGCGAATTCTCTGTCACTTTGCACCATGTCTAGAACCCAATGTTTCCTTATAACCGACTCCTGAATGTGCTACACCCACATTTTGCAGCAGAATAGGGCTGTGCTTACATCCAAGACTAGAACTAGAGATTCAGTGTCTTCTAAATACAGCCCTTTTTGCCGAACAACTTACTGAAGCCAGAAACTTCTAAATATGCCCTTCTTGGAAAACTTCATAGCATCTTTTCCCATAGTTCATCAACCAAAGAAACAAAACAAACTTTATCATCTTTTCTAAACATGGTAAACCTGGTGATACTGGCAATGCCTACTTGCATAATAACTTTAAAAAACAGGGATTATTAATTATACATTACCATAATTGTATCTATTCGACGTCCAATCTTCATTCTTTTTAACCTTTCACCTAGTTTCATTAAAATTTCATAGTTTGTGTTGTTGCTGTAGAAGATTTAAACAAGACTTACACAATATATTTGTTATCAATGCTTTATTGTTGAAAACAAAATTGAAATTCTCTGGCACATAAAACAATTATTTCTACAAAAGGAAAGCCTACAAATCTTGATAATTTATACAAATAACAGTTTCTCAAAAAATAAAATTTTAATTTAGTAAACTTGTCTTGTGCTCTATATTTTTAGCACTGTCTGCAATAATCCACCATAAATCCCTGAGCGGAGATATTTTTTGATCATGTTCTAATGCCCCTCCCCACCCTCCCCCCACCAAGTTGGTCAGTTACTAAGTCCAGCCCTATAGTGAAAAGTGTCAGGGACATTTAATTATTAATGATCCGTGCATTTTATGACACAGGCCCAATTATTAATGCTACTTGGGAGCCAGTGTCACAAGAAGTGCCTCAACTGCGCATTCAGTGAACCTGTTAAGGACCAGGTCTTTGAAAGGAGGAACAGTAACAATAAAAAGATAATATGTTAAGACTAGAAAGTCATCATAGGTCAATAACTATTTAAATAAATACAAATGTTAGACACTGAATTAATCTCTATAGGCTTATATTAAATTCCCTTTTTTTTTTTCCACAATTGCCAATGCACTAAAAGATGAATAATATACTTCAACCCACTTGCTCATGGGCTTGCTCATGGGTTTGCTGTTGTTAAATATCATTCTGAAAACACAGTGATTTAATTTATAATTTAGCTTTTGGCCCTTCAATGAATGTTTACAAAATAATATATATCTTATAGAAGGGCTTTCCTATTAATGGCATGAAAAAATCTTTCTCACTACATTTGCCCTTCTCACAAAAACACTAATGCTGTAGGAACACCACCTTCAATTATTTATCCCACTGTATTCAGATACATAGAAAAACATAAAATATGGAGAAAACATAATAAGATGTATTTGCATGTCCAGCTTCCTTTTAATGGAGAGGCTGATCATGTATACCTGGAGTGTGAAAGGGAAGGAGAAACAGGTGATTTTCAGTTGCAAAGAACTGGCTTAATGCATCAAGTTTTGTTATTTGCTATGGTAGAATAATAAATAAATAAATATGTAGGTATAGTATAGCTACTTTCTCTATGCAGAAGTTGATAATGAACTAGTGTTTTATGAAGTTAAGTTTTAGTGGCAAAGTTTAACTGCAAGCCAAAAAATGTTCAATAAAAATGTTGTTCTCTACCTAATTCGTAGTCTTTTTCTTGTGAAATGATCGTTGAAGTGGTATCTAACAGGTAATGAAATAAAATACCAAATTTGCTAGTGAGAAATAGTTTTCAACTGAGAAAAGCACTTGGCAGAAGAACTAGAAACATGCAGGCTAATGCTATACTCTATTGCACCTTAAAATAAGTTGTTTTTGATGCCTTTTGAGAAGAGCAAAGTAAGACAAAAATAATTCCTTGAAAATTTATCAGCATTGCTGTTTAGGTACCTATTAGAAAGTGATTAACATTTGATACCTACTCTTTCCAAAATACAAAATCACTGGCAACCACCATCATACACTCCTTTGCGTAGAGTTGATTTTTTAACCAGCAACATCTGGGAAGCACAAAACACTTTCCCTTTTGTCTAACAGCTGTTGGTTAGTTATTGGAACTGGAAGGCTTACAAACGTCCCTGTCCTTTATCCTTATGTAAGCTTGCACATTATCCAGGAATAGCTATTTTAAAAGGTAATTTCAAAAGAATTAATACAATGAATTCTACCGGGCAGCTTGGTGGAAAATATTGGTGACATTAAAATTTAAAAAATGCCTGCCTGACATATAAAAGGTCTCCCTAGTCCCTTATACAACTCAAGTGTGAAGATGGTTAGCTCTGCTCTCCATATCCTGTTCAGAACATAAAAAGCAAATAATGTCCAAACGAATGAAGCCTCCGACATCCAAATCGTAAAACATTATGTGCACTAGTCAAGAAACAATAGCAGATTTGGACAGATCTTGACACAGTATTAAAACAAAAAAAGTTTTCTAAGCTTCAGAAACTGATAAACAGGCTGTCCCAAAGAGGGAAGACAGCAGCGTTAGGACAACCAGCGGCTCACTGGGACTCACACTACGCCTTTATCACTCTCTAATTACACTTAACCCTAATTGTTTACCATGGCTGAATGGACACTCTGACTTCCTCTCACAGTGTTTAAGGAACAAGATAATTTTGAAATTAGCTTTCGGAAAATGAACAAAATCTGTGACTTATACACCCACCCCTCCCTTTTAAGAATGCCAAAATATTCTGTTTTAAGTGCTCTGGTTTACAGTCTACGGGTAACAATTACATCCTCCAGGAGGTTTCCGATGTTCCTCTTTTTGGTGTTAACAGCTGTGTCAGCAAAGTGGATTCTTCCAGAAGTGGTAGGGACCTCAGTGACCTCTGCCCTGGTCTTGAAGTCCAACACCAGCTCCTGTCATAGCACTGCTGGGAAGTTCGGTCTGCTAAGGAAGCCAGCTTTTAAAACTGGAGGAGGATGGGCTGCTTCTTCCTGTCAGGTTTTAGAAGTCTTTAAGCCTTGTTTTTCCATGATGTTCCACAGTTTGCGGAGATTGGACTGTGTGATGACATCATCTGGTTTGAGCTGCAGGGCCCGCAGGTAGTTCGCCTCCGCCTTCTGGAGTCTGCCGTTGAGGTGCAGAATGGCTCCCAGGTTCATCAGTGCAGCCGGATACTGCAACAAGAGAAAGGAAGGAAAACAATTAGGAGGCCATTTCAAGCTTTCCTTCAGGGAAAACAAAAACCTTCATCCACTTGTGCAAATTATTCCCTTATGTCTAGAGGCATTTTGTGAAAGCAATTTAGCAATTTATACAAATAGATAAAGATAACTAAGAAGAAGGAAAGTTTTCAAGTAGCTGCTGTGTACTCTGTGCTTTAAGAAGGACAGACATCCAAAGAAATAGTGTTTTTTTCTTTAATGAGAAAGCATAGGTAACACGAAAACCTAATAGCCTAATCAGACAGTACTATTTGAGAAAAAAAAAAATGTTTAAAAGTGGTATAATTTCAGACGGAAATAAATTTTTTTTTTGGCCTGGTCACTGAGTACCAAAGAATTTTTAAAAATTTCAATGACCAGAAATAAAAAATAAGTGGCTAAAGCTGACAAATCTATATCTACTTATTCTTTGTTTTCTCTTCTTAGCAATATCCCAGGCTTTTAACACAAAATTAAACTAAGAAATGTTACTGATGTTTTTGGGTAAAAATCCTAACAAAAATGAAAATGCAACCACGAAAGCGCCTCCAAAACCTAAGTAGTTTAACAAGACAAAGTCTTTATTTTTAAAAGCCTGTGTTTAACTTCTTTGACGATGAATGTTTACCATAGAGTGAAGTAAAAACATTCAAATAGATAAAATATGGCAGAGAAAAATAAAACTTTTTTAAGAACAATTTTATATTACCTATTAAAATGCAGTTACATAATTCTCATGGAATTTTCAGTAATGCATAATAATTGCAACACAAAGCTATCACATGGGATAAAAGGTTACAAGTGTTTTTAAAATGGCATGAATTATGTTGCACCAGTTTAATACAAAGATTTTCATGCCCAAATTCTCAGACATCAGTTAACAACAACAAAAGTCCTTCCCAAAGGAAAATATATTTTGCTTGCTCTTTATAAATAAAGGCTGTTTTGCTCCTGTCCCTGGAGCATTCTGGCTAACAGAAAGCAGCTAATATTTTGGCAGTTACACAAATGCATATTTCAAATATCAGATAAAATTAAGGTGTTGACACTATGATTACACTATTTTTCAGACAGTGTCAACTATCAATTGTCCTTCAATTCTGTACTACAGCCTAAAATAATTCACAATTATGTTTAAGATTTGGTATTTTCACAAGATATGCACTCTTCAGCTGAATTTACGTGACTCTACTGTCAAACTAATTATTTCTGAACCAAAAGCAATGCTATGGAGGAGGGTGGAATAGCTCAGAATAAATTGACTTAGGGGATTTGGATTTTTTGGAGATCTTTCTTTCAGTTCTTATTCAACCACTGTCTGTGACTTTGGTGAAGTCCCCTAACATATCTGTGCCCTTCCTTCAATCGTGAAATACTGAAATAACATCAACTTCTTTGCATGCTGTTAGAAAGATACAATGAGAAAATTAAATATACATAGCAGAGTACAGGTATAAATTAGACACTCTACAAATATCAAGATTACTTTTCCTTATCTCGTTTTGCTTGAAGTCTAGCACATACATGTTTGTGATTTTTATGCTGTTTTGCAGCCTTTAAAATTTTGATTTCAATGGCTACATATGTGTCTGGATATATATTCTAAAATCTTAAGTCTTCAACTACTGGGCATTATTTTTAAACTTTCCTATATAATTTTCTCTTTTACAAAAAATAATGCTGCAAACATAAGCTATTCTGACCTTCAAAAACCTTTTTGGTCAGGACAACTCCATACTTATCAAGAAAAATGCAGATGGTCAATTTCTAATTTTAAACACCAATCCAAATAAACATAGCTCTAAATGTCATGTGCAGTAAAAAGCTCTACATTGGAAACTGAAAATAACACCACCTACTCTGTCTTCCTAAAAGAACTTTGTTATCACACCACTGCTATTATCCTGAGTTCCTTGAAGCTTGGACACATTTCTGAATTCTGTCCCCTCACAATGCTTAGCACAACTATCAATAAACAGCCACTAAATGGAGGGTGAAGTGTGCTCACAGCCTGAATTACTAAAGATGCTAAGTAGATACAACGTTCAGACTTCCTGCTATCCTGAGTGGGAAGAGTGGAAACAGGGAGGAAGAGCCGCTGTTGGAGACCATTCCTTACTAACCAGAAATGGAAAAGGCCCAGTGATGAGGTGGAGAGAAAACAGATGGCTCTGTGGGATAGTCATTATTTCTTGAATCACTTTGTGGCCAAAGTGTCTGTACCTATGGTGTCTATATCTATGATTTCAACTCAAAGGGATTATGAAAAACACTCAGAGCTTAACGGAGTCAGGCTGCCTAGGTTCAAATAGCAGCTCTACCACAGAGATGTGGGCACTTGAACAAGTTGGGTGAGAGCTTGTGATCTCAGTTTCCTTTATAACTGGGATACCAGCATTTTATTGCTGTAAATATCATATGAGAATACCCACATTATTGTCTTTTTCCATTTCTTCTTTATCATTCAAAAACACAAAGCAGGACCTCCTTGTTAGTGTGCCTGAAGGACCACTGAACCTAAAAACTGAGGATTTCTGACCTGGCTTCATGTTTCCTAGCTTTCTAGCCTATTTAAGGTTCAACCTGTAAGAGGTAAATGTCAAATGGTTGGTAAAGTCAATCATGCCACATAAATGGACTTTACTATTATTGCTAAATTGCAGCCTGAGGCTTCTCTGTCCTTGAAACACTTATGGAGTGACCTACCCACCATCAAATGATGAAACACATTTTGTATTTTAATATTATTCTAATAAAACTCATCTAGGAAGTGAAATCTGTTCTGTTGAATGAGTTCTAAATGCTAATTGTAATGGGGTTTTTGTAATAACTTTAATTTTGCATTATCCACACCACTGTTACTCATTAAACAAAAAAAAAATCATAGTTACCAGAGGATAACAACTGTCATGAAAGCCCACATAGACTCATTAATTGCTTCCCCTAAGGACTAAAAATATATGAGAACTAAAAATGTGCATATTTAGGAACATCGTTCAATATATTTAAGCAGCTTCAGGTTCAGCTATAACATTTTGGTGTGAATGTAAATGGCTACTCCAGTAAAATAAAACTTTTTATTTCAAAAACCTACAAATGTGCATTACATAATGCTCAAAACATCACAATATCTTCTTAGTGAATGGAAATATGGAATTTATACACAGGTAAGCTAAAATATGACATATGTAATGAATATCATCACTCTAGATAACTGCTTTGAAAGTGTCAATGTTTATTCCAGTATAAAAATTTTCATATATTTATTAAAAATTGATGAATAAGACTGGGTATAGACTCTACTTTTTACAACATGGTTGTTTTTCACTCTTCAAAGACAGGAATTTTATCTTTTAAGCCTGTCATGTCTTCCCTCTATATCAGTGCTAGGGAAGCTTAACGGAAGTCCACTGGACTGAATTCCTTCAGGTCATCTAGCTGATCAACACAGAACCATATAGTTTAGGGAGTTGCATCACCATCACCTGGCAGCTTGACAGAAACGCAGAATTTCAGGCACCGCCTACTGAATCAATTTGAATTTTAAGAAGATCCCCAGGTGCTTTGTATGCTCTTTAAAATTTGAGAAGCACTGTTCTAAAGGTCACTTCTAGATCATAGATTATATCATTTTGTAGCTTCTATGATTAAATTTCCTATAAGAGGTTATAAAGTATAGAACAAAGTATGTCACATAGAATACTTATCCTCCCTCAAAATAGAATTCTTCTCTTGGTCATTCAATTATTTAAGTTAGAAAATGTTCACATAATCTTTATTTTTTAAGCAGAAGCCATAAATGACTAAATATTATTAGAAGGAGAGGATATGAAAAGCCTTTTTAATAACCAAATAAGAACACAAAGTTTTCTAAACAGACTTAAAGAATACCAAACTATAAAACTGAAATGCAAAAATTTCAGGTAACCTGTTTGATTACATACTGGTGTCGCTCTCTGCCAGGTGTAGCTCATGAGCTGGGGAAGAGAAACTCAATGACAACTGCTCAGGTCTTCCCCTACACACATGGTCTTTTATTAAAGACAAGTGATGAAATTTTCAGTATGTTAACCAAAGCAGTCAGTAGTTTGCAGCCCAGTAACATGGGGCTCCTGGTTGTGTACAACAAATGACGCCGTTCCCTACTTCACAGGCTAGAAAGGAGAACCAGACATTCCTTGTTTCCTTGACGAGGACAGATGCTTTACATCAAAGGAGCTGACTGGCAGCCATACTGAAACAGAAAATGATATATTTTTTTTAAGTCTCCAGGGAATTCTGCCTTATTTGTTATTTTACTGTGGTCTTTGGCTTATTTCTTCAACTTTGGAGGAAATGTGCAAAATTAAAATAATGGATGTCTATTGTGGTGGGTAGGGCACAGACAAGATTATGGAGGACTGATTCTTGTTTAAGGCCCTTGAGGCTCTCAAGGAATGCAGCTGAGCTCACAGGGTATCGTGAACACACAGGATTGTAACACAAAATCATTGTTCAGGCCTCAGCTTATCATGTAGGATTGGAAAGAAAATGACAGAGGAGGAATAGTAAGACTCTATGGGAATTTAGGGTTGGGAATCCATGTTTCTATTGGGATCAGGAGTTATGCAGAACTCTGAATAGAGGAATTGAGTGGGGAAACAGAGGAAAACAAAACCAAAAAAGGTTTGGTTGAGATGTTCTATTTAGTCAGGAGTTGGACAGCCATGCAGTAGTTGGGCTCTTTTGTATCCCATTAGTCCTGTGGCCATTTCCCTTTTATGAAGGACAGTCAACAGGCAAGGGGAATTATGAGAAAGATGAAGATAGAGGTAATAGACCAATATTTGTAATTGCTTAAATAAGTTTATTTCCATTCAAAGGGTTTACTCATGTTGCTAAAATTATTCAGACATGCATATTTATTGTGTACACTACATAATTTTTTAAAAAGAGTGCTGGGCATGGTGGCTCATGCCTGTGATCCTAGCACTTTCGGAGGCTGAGGCGGGTAGATTGCCTGAGGTCAGGAGTTAGAGACCAGTCTCGCCAATGTAGTAAAACTCCGTCTCTACTGAAAATACAAAAAAATTAGCCGGGCATGCATGGTGGCAGCCATCTGTAATCCCAGACTACTCAGGAGACTGAGGCAGGGGAATTGCTTGAACCTGGGAGGCGGAGGTTGCAGTGAGCCAATATCGTGTCACTGCACTCCAGCCTGGGTGACAGAGAGAGACTCCACCTCAAAACAACAGCAACAACAAAAAGAGTGACTGAAGTTAGCCGTACCTAGTCATTACTCAATTAATATACAACACATTTTTGGGATATTTTCAAGATAACCACCTTCAACTTTCCTTCGAAATATAATTTTCAAACTTAAATGAGTTTGTAGTCTGAAGTTTTTGATGGATTCTCACTCTTTTTAAAGTAGTTATCAAACAACTTAATGAAGGCTGCACACTGGCATTCAACTGTATTCAGTTGAAATTGCTTGCCCAACTGAATTTACTGAAGCATCAACTGTACCATGATGCTTAAAAATGAATAGTCTAAACATTATAAGAAACATATTAATGAAAAGGCATTTATGCATACATTTAGTGGATCGCTTTATATTTATTTGTGCCTTATGCATGGCAGATATTCAATAAATAATTACTGAATTAAAGTTTTTAAGATAAACTGTTAAGCTTCAGGAAAAAAAAAAAGAATGTTAAATACCTTATTCCTTTCACTTTCAACACCACTCTCCTTTGTTTCATTGGCATGCTTAATGGTTTGATGCAAGCTGGAAACATACATAAATTATCTTGGATTCCTTGTCTCCCCACCCATACACATACTCACATCCAATTATTAAGTCTTGATAACTTTACTCCCAAATCGCTCTTAAATCTGTCTTCTAATTATATCCTATCCCTTTCTTCCAACTTGGTTCAGGCCTTCATCATCTTTTCTTGGATTACTTAAATAAAATTATTCTGGCAGAAATAAAAGAATAAATGAATAGGCAGATGAACACATTGATGGCTGATTGGCAAAATGAATAAAGAAACATGTGACTAAAGTCATATGCAGGTTTTTTCTTTATATTTTAGGCATATAAAAATTTCAGAGAATGTAACAAACACTGTATAGTTGCCTAACAAATATAACTTTATAAATACAAATGAAGCCCCTAAATCTCTCCCTATCCTATTCCTGATTATCTGCAGGAGAAAACTACCATCCTGAAATTGGTACTTAACAGTCCAGTACGTGTTCCACATTTTTACTATTTGTACACCCATGGCAAATGTAAATATCATTTGTAAGTTTTGAATATATTAGGCATCATCAATCATGGAATACCATCCTGCCAAATACCCATCTGAAACTTGAAATTTTGTTCAACATTTTATTTTTCAGACTTAGACATCTTGATATATGTAAGATTTGTTATTTCACGTTAATTACATTAAATACCTTTTCTTAATGATGGAATACAAATCCTTTAAGAGAGGGCTGCCATCAATTCTTGTGCATATGTCTACACATGCTTAGGGAAGTGTTTCTAGGAATGGAACTGTGAGATCACAGAGGTTCTTTGACTTTGCTATTACCAAATTGCTTTTCAAAGTAGTTGTATCAAAATGTACTAATACAAACATATAACAGGAGACCCTTTATTCTATATCCTTAATAACAATTGGTATTGTCTAATTTTTAAAGTTTTTGTTGAATTGAAAGTTGCAAAACAGTGTAAACTGGCTATCCCAAATCTGAAAATCTGCAATCTGGAATGATTCAAAATCTAAAACTCTTTGAATGCAGACATAATGCTCAAAGAAAATGCATTTTGAATTTCAGATTTTCAATTCTTAACTGGTAAAAGTATAATGCAGACATTCCAAAATGTGAAAAAGCTGAAATCAGAGATTGGGATTTTTAGTCCCAAACATTTTGGATAAGGAATACTCAGTGTGTACATTTTTGTGCGCTTAATTTCTTTTCCCTTATTACTAGAGAGGTTAGAAACATTTTCATAAGCTTATAAGCTTTTTATGTTTCCTCTTTAGTGACACACCTGCTCTCAACATTTGTACAAAATAAGATAACCTAACATTGTACAAAATATCACCTATACAGTAATATTTGAAAGGTAGAAACACAGAGTCCCTACTACTTCAGAAGTGGTCCTCCATAGGATTGCCTGCCTTGTTGCTTCCCAATATTGGGAACTAGACAAGCACTGCTTCTAAAATGAAAAATCTGTTATAAACAAAATAGAGAATCTTTGATATAAGTTCACTTAAGGTGATGATAGAAATCTGGGCAGCCAGACAGTGGACCTCTGGGAGAGGCAGTGAGATCTCCATGGATATCTCAATGGTAACTATGGGAAATCCTGGATGAATGTATATGGGAGGACAGCAGCTCCTAGTTAGCCAGCATGCAGAATAACATTCACAGCCTTTCTGTATCCAGAATCCTTGCTTTCTTCTTAGTTCCTTTTCCAGGGATAACAAAAAAGAATTAAGATGAACAGTATGTTTCATATTTTACCTCTCTTTACTACCCTCCATTTCTACTGGCACCTTGTAAATTTAGCATCTCTTCCCACTCTTTAACCTCCATCAGCCTCCTATAATTCTCCCTATCTTCAGTCTCTTCTTATCCCAATCTATCTCCCACCTGATATTTATCTTTCTAAAATGCAAATTATGTTTCAGAGGTTTTGTCTTATGCCTGTAGAAAAGGATCCAGACTCTTCAACTAGTATTAAGAAGCCCCTTTTGTACCTGGCATCCAAAACCTTCCCTCAATGTACATTCTGCCTGAGCCACCTGAAACTTCTATTTGTGTCATTGGCTCATTCCTTATCATAGACTGCTCCTCTGACAGAGTCCTTCTTCCACTCTCTCTTTGACAAACTTCTGCTCATTTAAAAAAAGATTTTAACAATTTCTTATTCATAATTTACTTCTTTATATTTCCATAGTACTGTCTACCTGCATTAATTGCTATACTTACCAGAGTGAATTATAGCTACTTGTTATAAGTGTCTGTCTTCTTTAGTGGAAGATGAAAAAGCCAGTGAATTTATCTTAATTGCCTTTATACTGCTTGTGCTAGAATTTGGCATATAAAATAAACTCTCAATGAATGTTTGCTGAAAGAAGACAAATTTGTATGGGCTAGCAAAAAAACCTGATGTAGGAGTGGTAAATTTTATACCAATCTCAGTGTAATTTAACAAATATTTATTGACCACTTATCATAGGTCAATGTCTCTGCCTGACAATGGATACGCAGTAAACAAAAGATATGTGTTTTTAGTCTGTATGTAGCTTTAAGTAATTTTAAGTGCATGCTTAGGATCTACTACAACCTATTAGGAGGTATAACTTCATTGTCTTGTTTATGCCTGTCAGACGGAAAGAGGGAGGTGAAACTGTTATCCATGCATCGATGTAAGCAGTATAGTAGAGGATGACACAGAGGATGGATTCACTGCCCTCAAGGAGTTTACAGTCTGGTGCATGAAGACAAATCCCACTCCAAAGGAAGAATCAGGTGTGTCTACAAAAGAGATACTAAGACTGAGCTGCGGGGGAAAGGGGATATTATTTCCTTATGGGTATGAGAATATTAGACAAGATGCATTGTCAGGTTGCTTCAAGTCTCTTAGACTCCCAGAATGAGAATATTACATGAACTTTTGAAATCGGTGGGAGGCATCAAAATCAATTTGTTACTTAAAAAACATTTTTAGCTGACTGCTAAGAGCAGAACCAGAAGTGAAGAGTCCCCTAATAGAGAGGAGTCTGCATTTCAATTAGTTTGGAGATTAAGCTGTCAGCAATGATATTCATAATGTTAACCCTTCTGGCACCAAACCAAAATGAAAAAATAAATCCTTATTTAAAATGCAAGATAGATTAACACAATTAAACAAACGATCTTCACAAAATGCTATCATGAAACAAAACCCCATAAGAATGCAACACTCTCAATTCAGAAATGACAGTTCTTTGTAGTCTTATTTTGACTACAGTCATATTTTGAATAAATCAAAAAGATTTACTAAATTGAGACATTGCAAGGGGAAACAACACAGGAAATCTAGCAATGGCAAGGCAAATTCTGACAGATCATAGAAATGATTCATTTTGATTCTCAGTTTCAACGCAGTATTTGTGTTTTTGGAATAGCTTTGAATAAAACAAAACAGAGATGACAACTAAGACAACAAAGCTGTATAAAGGGAGTACTTTCAATTTGTCAGAGACACATTTTATCCTGTGTGCTCAATCCTTCCCTCCTACGTCTGCCTTGTCCCAGTGGGTGTTACAAGAATGTTCATTTAACTTTTATGATGAGTGTGACTGTCACAGTATTGGGTGCTATACATTTCTATGGCTATCAAAATGCCAACAGTTGTGGCTTGGGGATAGCAAACAGTGACTGTAACAGAACAATTTCAAAGGTGGTGGTTATTTCTAACAGACTTTAAAGTGCATGTACTAACTTAAGAATATTACCCTAGAAATTATTCTTCAGTGAAGATGATCCTATTTCAAAGTTGGGTTTTTTGATGTCTTTAATGTCACAGGAGCATCTTTCACGTGACTCAAATGGAAAAACCTAGAGAACTGACAGAGCTCATGGCAGATGGGATGCAGGACTGGATTGCAGCTCCGACCTGGACACAGCAGCGCGTGGAGGCTCGCTTGTTGAATTTTTGCTCCAGAACAACTGCAAGAATAAATCAGGAAACCCGAAAGGACCCACAGACCCTCTGAAGGAAGCAGATTGCTCCTGCAGGACCCAGGAGACACCCCAAATACTGTGAGTGCCCAAATTGTGGATGTGGGAAAAGAAGGTCAACCACCCCCGAACAGACACCCTCACTGGCAAAAATGAAGATCTAGATTATGGGAGAAGATTGTGACCTTACCTGGAGCTGAGTCGATTTAGAGAGCTGAGTGAAATACAGGGCTAGAGGAAGCAGCAGAAAGAGCCCTATGCTGGGCTCCATAGCAAGCCATCTCTGCCAGGACTCACAGGGGTCCTTCAGGAGGATGGCCAGAGGCCCCAGGGAGAAGGAAAAGGCCCTAGAGAAGGAAATCTCCAGCTGAACTTTGTAACAATTTGAACTGATCAAGAAGTCTCCTGGCCAGAACTCGAGGGAGTGCATAAATAGGTGTGCGGACTCCAAAGGTGGGGGAAGAAGGAAAGCCATACTTGCTTTCACAGCTGAGAAGCGTGTCGCACGGGGTAAGTTCTCAGCCTTGCTTGCCTACTGCCTGGAAATAGACTCAGTGCTGTTGGGGATGGGGAAATGGTGGGAGTGAGACTGGCCTTTTGGATTGTGTGGGAGCTAGGTAAGGCCTGTAACTGCTGGATTTCCCCCACTTCTCTGAAAACCTGCATGACACAACAGGGGCAGCCATAATCCTCCTATGAACATAACTCTATTGACCTGGGAACTTCATTCCCATGCCCCACAGCAGCTGCAGCAAGACCTGCCTGAGGGGAGTCTGAGCTCAGAAATGCCTAGCACTGCCCCCAACCAATGGTCCTCCCCTGACCACCCTGGTAGCTGAAGATAAAGACAAACTCTTAAGAGTTTGAAGACAAACTCTTAAGGGTTGTAGGGCTCTGCCCACCACCTGTTCCTCCCAATACTACCACAGCTGATGCTCTCTGGAAAGCGCCACATCCACGAAACCAAACAGTACAAAAAGAGTGCATTAAACCACCAAAGCTAAGAACCCTCAAATAGTCCATTTCATTACCCCCCCACCACCTCCACCAGAACAGGTGCTAGTATCCACAGCTGAGAGGCCCACAGATGGTGCACATCATAGGATGCTGGGAAAACAACACCCAGTTCCAGCAAGGAGCTTGGTAGACTTACTGGGTGGCTAGATCCAGAAAAGGGATAACAATCACTACAGCTCAGCTCTCAGAAAGCCACATCCATAGGAAAAGGAGGAGAGTACTACCTCAAGGGAACACTCCATGAGACAAAAGAATCTGAACAACAACCTTAAGCTCTAGACTATTCCCGTGACACAGCCAGCACAAATGAGAAGGAACCAGAAAATTAACTCTGGTAATATGACAAAACAAGGCTCTTTAACATCCCCCAAAAAATCACACTAGCTCACCAGCAATGGATCCAAACAAAGAAGAAATCCCTGATTTACCTGAAAAAGAATTCAGGAGGTTAGTTATTAAGCTAATCAGGGAGGCACCAGA
>NW_016107471.1:3513092-3516647 GCF_001604975.1 Cebus imitator | reverse complement strand
AAAAAAAAGATCCAATAAGTGAAGGAGAAATAGTCAATGAAATAGATAGCATTAATAAAAGACAATAAAAACTTCAGGAAACAAGGACATTTATAGAAATGCAAAATGCTCTGAAAAGTCTCAGCAATAGAACTGAACAAGTAGAAGAAACAGAATCAGAGCTCAAAGACAAGGTCTTTGAATTAACCCACTCCAACAAAGACAAAGAAAAAAGAATAAGAAAATATGAACAAACCCTCCAAGAAGTCTAGGATTATGTTAAACCTCCAAACCTAAGAATAATCAGTGTTTTTGAGGAAGAAGATAAATCTAAACATTTGGAAAACATATTTGGGGCAATAATCAAGGAAAACTTCCCTGACCTTGCTAGAGACCCTAGACAACCAAATACAAGAAGCACAAAGAATACCTAGAAATTCATCACAAAAAGATCATCACCTAGGCACACTGTCATCAGGATATTTAAAGTTAAAGGAAGGAAAGAATCTTAAGACCTGTGAGACAAAACTTCCAGGTGACCTATATAGGAAAACCTATCAGATTAACAGCAGATTTTCTAGCAGAAACCCTCCAGGCTAGAAGGGCTTGGGGCCCTATCTTCAGCCTCCTCAAACAAAACAATTATCAGCCAAGAATTCTGTATCTAGTGAAACTAACATTCATCTATGAAGGAAAGATATAATCTTTTTCAGACAAAGAAATGCTGAGAGAATTTACCACTACCAAGCCACCACTAAAAGAACTGCTAAAGGGAGATCTAAATCTTGAAACAAATCCTGAAAACACACCAAAACAGAACCTCTTTAAAGCATAAATCTCACAGAACCTATAACACAAAATACAAGTTGAAAAGCAAAGACAAAAAACAAAAACAAACTACACAGGCAACAAATAGCACGCTGAATGGAATGGTGCTTCACATCTCAATATTAACATTGAATGTAAATGGCCTAACCGCTCCACTTAAAAGATAGAGAATTGCAGAATGGATAAGAATTCACCAACCAACTATCTGCTGCCTTTACGAGACTCATGTAACACATAAGGACTTGTATAAACTTAAGGTAAAGGGGAAGAAAAAGATATTTCATGCAAATGGACACCAAAAGTGAGCAGGAGTGGCTACTCTTAAATCAGACAAAACAAACTTTAAAGAACAGCAGTTAAATAATACAAAGAGGGACAATATATAATGATAAAAGGCCTTGTTCAACAGGAAAATATCACAATCCTAAACACATATGCACTTTTACTGGAGCTCCCAAATTTATAAAACAATTACTACTGGACATGAGAAATGAGATAGGCAGTAACACAGTAATAGTGGGGGACTTCAATACTCCACTGACAGCACTAGACAGGTCAAGACAGAAAGTCAACAACAACAGCAACAAAACAATGGATTTAAACTATACCCTGGAATAAACAGACTTTACAGATACATACAGAACATTCCATCCAACAACTGCAAGATATACATTGCATTCCACAGCACATGGAACTTTCTCCAAGATAGACCATATGATAGCCCACAAAATAAGCCTCAATAAATTTAAGAAAATTGAAATTATATCAAACCCTCTCAGAGCACAGAGAAATAAAATGAGATCAACTCCAAAAGGAATCTTCAGAATCATGCAAATACAAGGTAATTAAACAACCTGCTCTGAAATGATCACTGGGTCAAAAATGAAATCAAGTTGAAAATTAAAAAATTCTTCGAACTGAATAACAATAGTGACACAATCTACCAAAAACTGTGGAATACAGCTAAGGTGGTGCTAAGTGGAAAGCTCATAGCCCTAAACACCTATATCAAGAAGTCTGAAAGAGCAAAGACAGACAATTTACGGTCACACCTCAAGGAACTAAAGAAACAAGAACAAACCTAACCCAAACCCAGCAGAATAAATGATATACTGAATGGGAAGAGTTGAAAGCATTCCTCTGAGAACTGGAACAAGACAAGGATGCCAACTTTTACCACTCCTCTTTAACATAGTACTGAAAGTCCTGGCTAGAGCAATCAGGAAAGAGAAAGAAATAAAGGGCATCCAAATCGGTAAAGAGGAAGTCCAACTGTTGCTGTTTGCCGATGACATGATTGCATACCTAGAAAACCCTAAAGACTCCTCTGGAAAGCTCCTAAAACTGATAAAACAATTCAGCAAACTTTCTGGATACGAAATTAATGCACACAAATCAGTAGCTCTTCTTTACACCAGCGACCAAACTGAGAATCAAATCGAGACCTCAGCCTCTTTTAAAATGCTGCAAAAATAAAAATAAATAAAATATTTAGGAATATGCCTAACCAAGGAAGTGAAGGACTTCTACAAGGAAAACTACAAAACATTGCTGAAATAAATCATAGACAACACAAACAAATAGAAATGCATCCCATGCTCATGGATGGGTAGACTCAATATTGTGAAAATGATCATATTGACAAAAGCAATCTACAAATTCAATGCAATCCCCATCAAAATACCGCCACCTAATTCTTCACAGAATTAGGAAGCACAATTCTAAAATTCACATGGAACCAAAAAAGAGCCTGCATAGCCAAAGCAAGACTAAGAAAAAGAAAAAATCTGGAGACATTACAATATTTGATTTCAAATTATAAATAAGGCCATAGTCACCAAAACAGTGTGGTACTGGCATAAAAATAGGCACATAGACCAATGTGACAGAATAGATAACCCAGATATAAACCCAAATACTTACAGCCAACTGATCTTCGACAAAGCAAACAAAAACATAAAGTGGGGAAAGAACACCCGGTTCAACAAAGGGTGCTTGGCTAATTGGCTAGCCACATGTAGGAGAATGAAACTGGATCCTCATCTCTCACCTTACACAAAAATCAACTCAAGATGGATAAAGGCTTAAACCTAAGACCTGAAACTATAAATATTCAAGAAGATAACACCAGGAAACCTCTTCTAGACATTAGCTTAGGAAAGGATTTCATGACCAACAGTCCAAAAGCAAACGCAATAAAAACAAAGATAAATAGCTGGAACTTAAATTAAACTAGAGCTTTTGCCCAGCAAAAGGAACAGTCAGCAGAGTAAAGAGACAACCCACAGGGTAGAAGAAAATCTTCACGAGCTATACATCTGACAAAGGACTAATATCCAGAATCCACAATTAATTCAAACAAGTGAGTAAGAAAACAATTCATCAAAAAGTGGGCTGAGGACATGAATAGACAATTTTCAAAAGAAAGATATACAAAGGGCCAAAAAACATATGAAAAAATGCTCAATATCACTAATGATCAGGGAAATGCAAATCAAAACCACAATCCCATACCACCTTACCTCTGCAAGAATGGCCATAATCAAAAAATCAAAAAATAGTAGAGGTTGGTGTGGTTGTAATGAACAGGGAAGACTTCTACACTGCTGGTGGGAATGTAAACTAGTACAACTACTCTGGAAAACAGTGTGGAGGTTCCTTAAAGAACTAAAAGTAGAACTACCATTTGATCCAGCAATCCCACTACTGGGTATCTACCCAAAGGAAAATATATCATTATACAAAAAA
>NW_016107471.1:3458607-3513082 GCF_001604975.1 Cebus imitator | reverse complement strand
AAAAAAAAAAAAAAAAAAAAAAAAGAAAATACTTGCACATGCATGTTTATAGTGGCAAATTCGAAATTACAAAAACGTGGAACCAACCCAAATTCCCATCATAAGTGGGAGCTAAGCTATGAGTATATAAAGGTGTAAGAATGACACAATGGACTTTGGGAAGCCAGGAGGAAAGGGTGGGAAGGGAGTGAAGGATAAAAGACTACAAATAAAAAGGATGAGATGGGCAGATCACAAGGTCAGAGATCGAGACCAGCCTGGTAAACACAGTGAAACCCCTGTCTCTACTAAATATACAAAAATTAGCTGGGCATGGTGGTGTGTGCCTATAGTACCAGCTACTCAGGAGGCTGAGGCAAGAGAATCACTTGAACCCGGGATGTGGAGGTTGCAGTGAGCTGAGATTGCATCACTGCACTCCAGCTTGGGCAGCAGCTTCATCTCAAAAGAAAAAAACAAAGACTACAAATAGGGTACAGTGTATACTACCTGGGTGATAGCTGCACCAAATTCTCACAAATCACCACTAAAAGACTTACTTATTTAACCAAACACCACTTGTTAGCCAAAAGCCTATGGAAATAAAAAAATTAAAAAAAAAAAAAAAGTTAAACCTAGAACTGAAGCCACCTAAGTTTCACTCAGTTTTTATAAAATGCAATCAGTACTCCATCTTAATTTTCAATAAGCATGCAGTTCACCATTTGAAGTAAAACTGGTATATAAAGTTCTACATAAAATATCTGATGTCTCAAAGTACATACAGAATAGAAAAAGAATAAAAATAAGTAGAAATTAAGAAATTTAGAAAAGAATATGCACACCAGGCAAGCATCATCTATCTCTCTAAAACACCAAGAGCTATCTGCCCTTACTAATCTAGATAGCTGCTACAAAATCCTACAGTATCTTTTTTTTCTTTCCTTTGAATCAAATTACGATTTAAGCAACGTAATTCATTCTACACTTTGTTTGTTTTTAGCATGAAGGGGAAGGAGGAACATGTGCATGCTTTCTCAATCATATTCGTATTACACAGAAGGATTTCCAGCTGTACAGCCCACCCAACTGTGTATGTGTGAGGCATGAGTTTAAAAATATATAATACATGACTGCTCATTCCAAGGAATGGGAATATGTCACTGGAATAGTCATATTCTTGTTAAAATATATTTTAGAGATACGTTGAAAATTGAGACTTGTGCTTATAATATTTAAAAACTCAACTGTCATGGAAGACACAAGCAGAGAATCACTTTCTTCCCTTAGATTTTTTGCTACACAAATGGATCTGACATATATATGTAAATACATATTTTTATATATAAATGCATACACACATACATATATACACATGCACAGATATCTATCTGAAGACAGCCATAAGTATAGACATACTACAGTGTACATGGACATAAAGCCATAGTGGATTAATGACTCAACAGATGCCACACAAGCAAATTCAGAAGAATTTTTTTAACCTATATATATAGCTTTTCTAATTAATGTCTATGTTTGCCAATAAATAGCTGTCTGATGGAGATCAACTAAGATATATTAATTTATATATTGTGTAAATTACAGATTTTTCCTAAGTAGGATTTACTAAAAATACTTATTTTAAAAAATTCCGGAAATGATCATATCAGAGATATCCAATAGCAGATTTAAACAAAAATTTAGGGTTAGTCACACATATTCTAAAGATGGTTTCTCAGTCAGTTCTGGCTGCCATAACAGAGGTTCAAAACTGGGTGTCTTAAACAACAAACATGTATTTCTCACAGTTCCTGGCGTCTGGAAGTCCGAGATCAGGCTGCTAGCATAGTCTGGTTCTCGGTGAGAGTCTCCTTCCTAGTTATGTTTTTGCATGGCCTTCCTTGGTGTGTGCAGGCAGCGAAAGAATCCCTGTGTCGCCTCCTCCTCCTCTTCTTTTTTTTTTAAATAAGGGATTTACTCACATCTTGAACACCACACCCTCAAGACCTAACCTACTCTAATTATCTCCCAAAGGCCCACCTCCAAATACCATCACATTAGGGATTAGGGATTAGGGTTTCAGGGTATGAATTCTGGAGGAACACAAACATTCAGTCCACAGCAGATGTGTGAGACAATGTTTTTTCATCTTCCAAAGCAGATGGGGACTATGGCGTGAACGGGCAGGATTAATGCAGGAATGACAGTTTCATTCAAAGCAATCACATTTCAACACGACATTAGAAAGCAGCAACTGCCCGCTTGCAGAATGAATATGAAGAAATATGTTTCACTGAGCGAATTTCCCGCAGCCTTCTTGCACAAAGCAAGTGGAAAGTATTTTGAATGCTTTGAGTTAGGATGACCAGATCAAACATAACAGGCAGGAGTGCAGCAATTTCTCCAGAAATTATAATCTTTCCAGGGACTAAAAGTAAAATGGAAACATACTGAATGATGCATGGCATTCTATTTGCTCTTTTATAGGGCCAAGACTTTGTTGATACATGCCTGGAAAAATAATGATGCGATGTCTTCACACATAATAACTTCATAAACTATTCCATCAGGACACAACAATCAAGGTGAAGCCAAGCTGTACTCTAAGCCATGACACTTGTCATGCCTGCTGAAAATGCAAAAATAAATAAACAAGGCTTGTGTGTCTCTAAGCTCATGACAAATCAAGATAGGTTTAATGGCAGAACTTGTGCTACTCACATAGTAAAGGTTCACATATCACCCTCAAGATCTCTCCATTCTACTGCGAATTTTGCCTTTATTTCTGATAATATCTAAAATGGCCACAATCAGACTGCATCTAGTATCTCCTAAGTTAAAGTTTTTATCTATAAGAAGCACGTTTTAATCAACAGGGTTTTAAAGACTGGCTCAATGGCATTTTCTGAGTTACAGCTTCTAACTTCTTATCTAATTCAGAATTTACATAGATTTTACCTAATCTACCAATGTCTTATCTCGTCTTTGAACAGCCCTATTTTTGAAAACCTAATGTCCTTACCTTCCTTGTTCTATCCTGTAAATATAAAAAAGGAAGCAAGCAAGTAACTAGCAATTAATAATAATAACTAGCAATTATTAAAGCAATCACACAGCAACTGCTGGCCTCGAATATATTTATTACATACTTATTCACCCATACTCACAAATAACAACCAAAACCAAGCTTGAAAAAGAAGGCAGAACAAAGCAAATTATTTCAAACCCAATGATTAATTCTCAGATACCACTCTGATTTCTTTTAGACTCATCTTTAATACCAAGTTAGGAGATCATAATGATTATAAGGTATGTGTCAAATACGTTTACAAAATCACAAAATGACATTTTTAACTACTCAAAAAACATAATTTTGTATTGGAATCCAACAACTTTGAAATAGTGATCTAATATTTGACTGAACTAATGCCTGGCCACATATCACCTCTGCCTATGACTCACGTCAAACAAGCAGAACAAAAACCACTTCTCTAGGAGGACAGAGAAGGGACATCTTTTCAATACTTTTATGTAAGAAACCAGAGGCAAGATCCTTTTCTGCTATTACATATTAGTTATTCTTAAAATGAAGTATCTTACGAATACTTCACTATCTAATTAAATTGTAGGCCATTTGTTTCATAAATGTTTAATGCCCACTGCATATAATAATTAAATCCAATTGCATTGTCTTGAAATGGCTGATGGAAATTAGACTATGCTCTAATGCTTATAATTTGACACTTTTATTTACTTCAGTAAAAGAAGTTTAAAAACTTTGTTAACTTCTTTGGTTCATCCAAGAGATATAGAAATTAAAGGTAATTTCTTAGAAAAATGAAGTCTTGGATGCTAAATGAGCATGCTCTCTTGTAGCAGCAACCTCCAGCAGAGATGTAGGCGTGCATGTGGCTAGTCTTCAGGTCTAATCAACTGTAAAACATGCTCATGGGAGGAGAGGAAGCAGAGGACTGATACACTGAGGTACCTCTTACAATAGAATATATAAATAGGATTTAGAAGAGATGAAAAAGAAATTTATAAAAATGGAATTTAAAAAATGGAGTAAGATGAAAATTTTAATAAGAAAGTCACTGAAACAGTCTTCTTTTTTTTTGAGACAGGGTCTCACTCTGTTACCCAGGCTGGAGTGCAGTGGCGTGATCTCAGCTCACTGAGACCTCCTCCTCCCTCAGCATCTGAGAATCCTGAGTATCTGGGATCACTGGCATGTGCCACCATGCCTGGATAATTTTTTTGTATTTTTGTAGAGATGAGTTTTTGCCATGTTGCCCAGGCTTGAAGGAGCCTTTTGTAGACTGTAAATAGTTAAATTGGCATCACTCCTGTGGTCCTCTGATCATAATTTTTAAAATAAAATATAATTTGTCCCATCAACCATACCCAATGTTCTTAATTTTTCCTTTTTAAATGTAATTGGCTCACTCACTCATTCGTTCATGATGTAATGACTGAGTATCTATTGATCCAGCAGTATGTAACAGAGTCAGAAACTCCAGTCTCATGGAGCTTATATTTTATTTGTAAGACATAGATAATAAACAAAAAGAAATAAGTAAAATACCTGACACTTTATATTGTGATACACTTTAAGATAAAAAAGAAAGGAAGAGTTTACAGAAGGTATGGGAGAGGTCAGCTAACTAGTTTGTGGGACACATCTGGCCCACTGCTGACCCTTTTGAGTGAAAACCCTGAAAAGAATAATACATCATGACATGTGAAAATTGCATTATATGCAAATGTAAATGGCCATAAAGTATTTGAACATAACCACACTTATCATATATGTACTGTCTATGACTACTTTTATGCTACAAAAACAGCTGAGCAACTACAACAGAGAGCTTATGGCTACAAAACTTGAAATATTTACCATGCAGCCCATTACAACAAAATTTTGCTGGACCCTAGTTTACAACATTAAATGGAAAGACCTAGAAAGGTCTTAGGAGAAGATGGCCTTTGAGTAAAGAACTGAAGAAGTGAGAAAGTGAGTTGCACAAAGTGCATCATTGGACATGCCTTCGAAGGGTCACTTTGAGGGATGTGTTAAAAGCACATTAAGGAAGAAGGAGCATATTTCAGTATTATATATGTGAGTGGTGACGGTAATGTCTTTTGACCAGGATAATAGCTGTGGAAGTTGGTTTATAAAACTATATTATAAATTATAGGTCAGTGGTGATGGTAATGTCTTTTGACCAGGATAGCAGAAGTGGAAGTTGGTTTATAAAACTATATTATAAATTATAGGTCAGTGGTGATGGTAATGTCTTTTGACCAGGATAGCAGCAGTGGAAGTTAGTTTATAAAACTGGAAGAATGAAGCCGTTTATTGCAATGGGAAAGACCATGGGAAGGGAAGGTGTGGGAGGATGATCAGGAATTCAGTTTAGTAGCCTGACAGGCCTCTACATGCGAAGACACTAAGCAGACATCGGGCAGATTAGTTTGGATTCCAAGAAAAAGACCTGGGTGGGAGATAAGGTTGAAAGTCATCAGTGTCTCAATGTCACTTAATGCCATGAAAGAGGGCAAGATCCCTGAGAGTTTGGGTGTGAAGAGGGTTAAAGAGAATTCCCAGGTTAAAGACACTAGATTGATGGAAAAGAATCAGCCAAGGGGGTAAAGGACAAGAGGCAGTGGAGTTAGGTGGTCACAAAGGAGAGAAGTTTCTGGAAACTAAGGGGAAAAAAATGTTTCTGGGAGGAATGATTAATCATCTGTGTCAAATGCTGCTGACAGGACAAATAAAATTAGAACTGAGAACAAATGTATCTAACAATGTTGAGTGTTGTACTTACTGGTCAAAGTCTAGGAACTTGGGTAAGAGCAGTTTTGGTGACATAACATGTCTGAGTGGGTTGAAATGAAAATGCAAAGCTATAAGGAGAAGGAGAAAAATTGAGGGGTATTTAGAAGGAGAAATTAGCTTGAGAGGCTTTTCGCTGTTCAATTCTAGTAGAAAAAACATATTTAAATGCTGATGGGAAAAATCTGGCAGAGAGGAAACATTTGTTAATTCCAGAGAGACAGTGATAGAAAGAGAGGAAGAAGTGGTGTAACTGCTGGAGTAGTGTCCTTTAGTAGTCAAGACCAAAGGCATCTAGTGAAGAAATGAAGAGGTTGGTTTGAGTTAGAAGCATGAATAATTTATCTAGAATAACGGAAGGAAAGGTAGCATTGCAGATGTTAATAGATGGTTAGATGTAATGATGGAAGCGGCTGGAAGTTCTCTGTGATTACTTCTATATCCTCAGTGACAGAAAAGCAAGCTCATCAGCTGAATATTATGACAGGGGAAGAGAGACTAGAACTTTTAGAGTTGAGAATAAGGTATGAATAAATGTCTAGAAAAATGTTGAGATATAACGGTTTAGAAAACTACAGTACGATTGCCACCCAGCTTTGAGGACTCACATGAGGTTACTGATAAGGATTTAAAGTGAGTCATACTTTTCTTTAGTCATGTTTAGCTTCAAGATGCAGGCATGGAATAGGCAGAGATGGACTTAACTGGGTATTGATTTTTGCCAAGTATATATGATAAGGCAAAAAGTGGCAAAGGAGTAGAGGTTACATAGGTAAGAGAGCAATTATGATGGATGTGAGAATTTAATCTAAAAAGGGATGTGAGTCATAATGTGAAGAACCATGAAACACTGGTGATTTCCACAGACTGTAAGTCCTGGGTGTGGCTGATGAATTTGGGAAGTTGGTGCTAGAGGTGGAGATAGTAGTCAAGGAAGAGATGTTCGAAATGAGATCACAGAGGTGTTGTGGAAGAGAATACCTGGTAAGAGAGCTTTCTTGAGAGACCAAACTTAGTGAAATATTTCAAAAATTGGGGAGTGACTGGTTGATATTGTTTGGATCTGTGTCCCTACCCAAATCTCCCTAACCAAAGAATGAACTAATACACTGGTGATGCAGAAAAAAGAGAGATACAGTCTTTTGGGCATTAGATTCTGGGGAATGAGAGATTATTTGAGAGAACTTGGCCTTTTGGGGTAACTTACATGAACAGAGATAAAAAACATGACTGATATTAGTCCTCATTGTACCAAGGAAGAAAATAACACAGTTTCATTAATAAATATTAGTAAGAACAAACTTGAGCTAAAAAAGCTTTTTTAGTAAAGTTAACTTTTAAAAGATAATCTTCACTTGTTAGCACCTAACTTTAATCACTGAAGCAGCTGTTGCTTACAGTTTGGGGATCTTTACCAAGAAAGCAAACATAGTACAAACAGCAGGTCCTAAGATATTCTAATAAATGAGTAACACATTTATTAATGTTACTGTTGGATTGTTCCAGTCGTCTTGTAGTTCACATTTTATAATGTTAATTTTTCCTGTACTTTGGTGGCTAACTAAAAATAATACTGATCACATTTTTACTTGGTGTCTATTCCGTAGATTTTTAAATAATTAATTAATTAATATATAAATCAATTAAATTAAAAGAACTATGTACTTAATGATTAGTAGTATTACTTTTCATTTAAAGACTGTATTAGTCCATTTTCCCATTGCTATAAAGAACTGAGACTGGGTAATTTATAAAGAAAAGAGGCATAATTGGCTCATCGTTCTATAGGCTGTACAAAAAGCATGGCTCGGGGGGCCGCAGGAAACACAATCACAGCAAGAAGGCGAAGGGGAAGCAGGCATGTCTCACATGGCCAGAGCAGGAGGAAGAAGAGAAGCGGGAGGTTCTACACACTTTTCAACAACCATATCTCCTGACTATGACAAGAACAGCAAGGGGGGAAATCCAACCCCTTGAGTGAATCACCTCCCACTCAGGCCCCTCCTCCAACACTGGGAATTCTATTTCAACATGAGATTTGGGCAGGGATGCAAATCCCGATCATATCACAGACTAAACATCAAGATTCAGTGTGGTGATTCAAACAGTGATTATCTCTTGTGGGTGTAGGAGGTCATAAGGATGGGACAGAAAAAGATGTGCATAGGTAGATAAAAGTTACCTAAAATGGTTAGTTTTGGAGTTACATTATATGTTCACAGGTTTGAATTTTATGATTTTTTTATTATCCACCTTTACTTACATACACATCTGTTGCTATGGGTTGAAAGCGTCCTCTAAATTTCAAGTGTTGGAAACTAAATCCCCAAATTCATATGTTGATTGGAGGTGAGGCCTTTGGGAGGTAACTGGGATTAGATAAGGTCATCAAGGTGGGGTTCCCATGAGGGGATTCATGATTTTTTGAAGAGAAGAAAAGTGACCTGAGCTAGCACATTTCCTCTGTCTCACCAAGTGATACCTCCTGTCATGTTCTGATGCAGCAGGAAGACCTTCACCAGAAGCCGAGGAGATGTCTGCACCATGCCCTTGGACTTCTCAACTCCAGAATTGTAAGAAACAAATCTCTTTTCTTTAAAAATTACCCAGGTTGTGGTAATCTGTTGTAGCAACAAGAAATGGACTAAGGCATATGTTATTATATGAGTTAGACATATTTGATGTCACAAAGATTTACATTTACAAGTATTCTATTGTAAGATCACACTTCCACTGGTCTTCCCTGTTGGCATGAGTCCAAAGTCCCACAGGCTCAGAGAAAACGTTCCCCTGAGCCACACAAACATCCTCAATCAAAAAAGGGTACACGAAAACTGTGTATTTCTGGCAAGATGCCTATGTCATCCTCTGCCCTAACATTAACCACAAAAAACATTATACAAGGTTCAATGTCATCAGATTATACAAGGTTTATTTAAATTTTTATCATTAATTTGCTGTTTTGTTTGCTCACCATTTCTTGTCACGTCTTAGATTGCCCTTCTGAAGTTATTTTTATTCTACCCAAAGTATATGCTTTAGGGATTTCTACAGTAAAAGGCTGCTGATGGCAATATTTTTCAGTTTTTTATTATCTAAAAGTCTTTATTTCACCATCATTTTGAAAGATAATCTTAAATGGTAAGAGAATGTTACAGACATTTTTTTCCTAACAGCTTAAAGTGATTATTCTATTGTCTTCTATCTCTCATTGTGCATTTTATGTGCTCTTGGTGGAACTGCATGTCTTCATAGGTAAGTTTTGTGTGTGTGTGTGTGTGTGTGTGTGTGTGTGTGTGTGTGTGTGTGTGTGTGTTTGAGACAGAGTTTTGCTCTTGTTGCCTAGGCTGGAGTGCAATGGCATAATCTTGGCTCACTGCAATCTCCAAGCAGTGAGGTTCAAAGAACTGGGTTCAAGCAATTATCCTGCCTTAGCCTCAGCAGCTGAGATTACAGGCATGTGCCACCAAGCCCAGCTAATTTGGTATTTTCAGTAGAGACAGTGTTTCACCATGTTAGTCAGGCTGGTCTTGAACTCCTGACCTCAGGTGATCTGCCTGCCTAAGTCTCCCAAACTGTGTCTTTTAACTACCCTAGAAAATTCAGAGATAAACACTATTTTATATTTTGGGGCTGAAAATAGACATAGGATCTTTTGATATTCAGTTTCTTAACTTCTCTTTCATATTCCTGATTTTCCTTCTCTGTGGGGCCTCCTATGAAATTTGCTCACATATATCTGATATTCTCATTTGTGGCTTACCTATTTGATTTCATCATTGAGTTTTGATTGCAACAGTATTTTTCCTTTCAAGATAATTCTATTGTATATTTCTTAAATATTTCATACAATGCTATTCTATATTATGTTTCTGATAATTTCATTATCTGCAGTCTTTAGAGGTCTAAACTTTTTATTTCTGCTGATTCTCATTCACGGTGATTACTTCCCTGGGGTCTTGCGATCTCTGTGTTTTCTTTAACAAGTGGCTTGATCTTACTCTGAGGAATTCAGCAGGTTTAAATTGTGGGTACTTTTCTCTTAGCAGGATTTGTATCTGCCTTTGCAAAAAGCCAGAGAATACTATCACCTTGATATAGTTTGCATATTTGTCCCCACCGAAATCTCACGCTGAAATGTAATCCCCAGTGTCAGAGGTGGGGACTGGCAGAAGGTGTTTGGGTTGTGGATGGATCCCTCATGGCTTGGTGTTGTCCTTGAGATAGTGAGTACTTGTAAGATCTGCTTGTTTAAGTGGGTGGCACCTCCCCCTCATTCTTTCCTCCTCCTGCTTTCACCATGTGAAGTGCCAACTCCTGCTTCATCTCCTGCTATGAGAAAAAGTTCCCGGAGACCTCCCAAGAAGCAGAGCAGATGCCTGCACTATGCTCCCATACAGCCTGCAGAACTGTGAGCCAATTAAATCTCTTTTCTTTATGAATTTGCCAGTCTCAGGTATTTCTTTATGGCAATGCAAGAATGGCCTAACAGAAAATTGGTAACAAGGAATGCGCATTGCTATAAAGATATCTGAAAATATGGAAGCAGCTTTGAAACTTGGTAATGGGCAGAGGTTGGAAGAGTTTGGAGGGCTCAGAAAAAGACAGGAATACGAGGGAAAGTTTGGGAATTTCTTAGAAACTAGTTAAATGATTGTGACCAAACTCCTGATGGTAATATGGACAGTGAAGTCCAGGCCGCTGAGGTGTCAGATATAAATGAGGAGCTTATTGGGAACTGGAGCAAAGGTCACCAATGTTATAACTGTACTGTGTCCACGTCCTAGAAATCTGTGAAATATGAACTTCAGAATGATGACTTAGGGTTTCTGGTAGAAGAAATTTCAAGAAGTGGTCTGGCTGCTTCTAACAGCCTACTCTCTGATACAGGAGTAAAGCAATGACATAAAGTTGGAAGTTACGTTTAAAGAGGAAGAAGAGCATACAAGTTTGGACATTTTGCAGCCTGGCAATGTGGCAGAGAAAGAAAAAGGGTGTTTTTGGCAGAGAAATTCAAGCAGACTGTGGAGCAACCACTTGCTATAGATATCTACAGAACCAAAAGGGAGCCAAGTGCTAATATCCAAGACAATGGGGAAAAGAGACCTTAAGAGCAGCTCCTCTCATCATAGACTCATAATTCTAGGAGGAAAGACTGGGTTCAGGAGCCATGCCCAGAGCTCCACTGCCCTGAGCAGCCTTGGAAGACTGATCTGTGCATCCCAGCTGCTCTGGCTCTAGCCTTTGCTCAAAGGGGCCCAGGTACAGCTTAAGCTGCTACTTTGGAGAATGCAAGCTGTAAGCTTTGGCAGCTTCCACACAGTGTTAAGCCTGCAGGGAAGCAGAGTGCAGGAGGAAAAGCGTGGCAGCCTGTACCTAGATTTCAGAGGATGTATGAGAAAGCCTGGGTGCCGAGGCAGAAGCCTGCTGCAGGAGTGGGGCCCTTACAGAGAACCTGTACCAGAGAAGTGCCAAGGGGAAATGTGGGGTTGGAACCTCCACACAGAGTCCCCCACTGCCGAGTGGAAATGTGGGAAGGAGATCATTGCCCTCTAGGCCCCAGAAGGGCAGATCCAGTAGGAGACTGCACTCTGGGCCTCAGAAAAGGCACAGGTACTCAAAGACCTGTGATAGCAGCCTCTGGGCTGAACCCTGCAAAGCCACAGGGGTGGATCTGCACAAGGCCTTGGGAACTCATCTCTTGCACCAGTGTGCCCTAAATGTGGGACATGGAGTCATAGGAGATTATTTTGGAGCTTTAAGATTTAATCACGGCCCCACTGGGTTTTGAACTTGCAAGGGGCCTGTAGTTCCTTTTATTTGACTGATTTCTCTTTTTTGGAATGGGAATATTTACCCAATGCCTATACCTCCTTGGTATAGAAAATTGTACAAGGGAATAACTACTTGTTTTTTTTATTTTACTTGGAAGTCACTAACTTGTTTATTTTCCAAGCTTATAGGTGGAAGAGATTTGCCTTATGTCAGATGAGATTTTAGACTGTAGATATTTGAGTTAAGATGGAATGAATTAAGATTTTGGGGGACTGTTGAGAAGGCATGATTATATTTTGGAGTGAGAAGAACATGAAATTTGGGGGATCCATGGGCAGAATAATATAGTTTGGATATTTGTCCCCACCCAAATCCCATGTTGAAATGTAATCCCCAATGTTGGAAGTGGGGCTTGGTGAGGGGTGTTTGGGAAATGCACGTGGATCCCTCTAAGCTTGGTGCTGTCCTTACAACTGTGTGTACTTTTGAGATCTGGTTAAGTGTGTGACATCTCCTCCCTCACTCTCACTCTCTCCTGCTCCTGCTTTACCTTCCACCATCAGAAAAATGTCCTTGAGGCCTCCCGAGAAGCTGAGCAGATGTTGGTGTTGTGCTTCCTGTACAGCCTGTAGAACTATGAGCTAATTAAACCTCTTTTCTTTATAAATTATCCAGTCTCAGGCATTTCTTTATAGCAATGCAAGGCCAGCCTAACACACACTCAAAACTCTACATTGAGTGTTGACCCAGTATTGGGAGTTATAGGCTCTGCTTCACTACATTGGTGCAGGTACAAAGTTATTGGCTGGCAAGCAGGGCTGCTATTGGACCCTATCCTCAGGATATTGGACCTCCATCCTCAGGTCACTTCTACAGGTGACCCACCACTTAGATCCCAAACTCTAGTTTGCAGCAGTTCTTTTTTCTTTTCCTTCCCTAATGCTGCCAACCCCCTCTTTTTTGCCTTCGGAAGGGTACTTCTGATCTCCCACTTGAAAGCCCAACATTTAAGAACATTATTCTATCCTCTGCCACAGGAAAGAATCTAGGGGAGAGAATCTTTGCGCATTGCTGTGCTAACAGAAGTACTTATAAAAATCATTGAAATTTTGATGATCTTAAGAGTTGGCTTTGGAATAATTTAGGTTAGCCTCTTAACCTAAGCTTGGTTAATGACAATTATGGAACTGCATCTGCATCCTAAGTACATCACAGTTCTAAGTTACAGGGCAGTAAAAAGGAAAATAGGTCTTACTCTCAAATTGTTTTCAAACTCAAGACAAGAGAGGAAGTGACACATACAGATAAGCAACATAAACAAAACATAGAGAGCTATGAAGCACTCTGACATCCATCTGGAATGCTATTCACTGTTGGAAATACTCCACTTTGTTTAGCTGACAATTGAGAACCATGATGCAACCCACAGTTTATTTATCAGAAGTATCAAAACACAGTTTATTTTTTATTATAAAGAACACTTCTCACATGTATGACTGTTTTGCATTTTGACATAATCCCTTTCTGATAATACAGGGAAATTTCATTTTGATGCTATGTTTTCAGCAAAGCAATTCTACCTCTTACCAAAATAAAGTCTAATTTCATCCTCACAAAACGAGAAGGAAGGAATTTGCCTTCCTTTGACTATCCTCTCTCTTTATCATTAAGCAGCAAATTATGGAGCCCTATTTCAGCATAAGCACTACTACTTCACAGACTAAGTATATTTGTTCCTTTCTTCGTGTATAGAAAGAGTAAAAAATAGAGTATCTTCTCTGCTGCCAGTACTGATATTGACAGGATGAATAAAGAACTCATGTGTCTACCTTTCTTGCTATCTATGCAAAATGAAACTTTTTCTGCTGTGGGGGCAAATGCACTCTCAGGCATATTTGCACCCTGCAGGCCTTAAACTGACAAAGGTCTACCCAATTCCAAGGAGATAATGCCAATCTCTAAACTAGTCATATGTATTACTATCCATCGTAATATTTTGGAATAATCTTCATAATGTTAATTTATTGCCGGCTTTCCCCATGCAATTTCCATAGTGAAAACAGTTGGCTGCTAACCTTTAAAGCCAGACAAGTCTTTTTTATTCTCATGCAATTACCTGTCCAATATACATTGTATACAAAGCCCCTAGATCTTCCTTTATCTTAGTGGGTCAGAAAGTCTGTATTCCATTACTTACTTGACAGGTACCTTATATTTGTTTACTACTTTTATACTTTTTGAAACATATATGCTTATATGATCTCAACTGATCACTGTAATTGACCCAGAGAGATCTGGACCATAACAAAGCCAGTAAGCAGTACTGTTGGGTCCCAAATCCAATTCTTCCCATTCTGTTTCCTCTTCCCTTTCCACTCCATGATTCCAATTTATTATGATGTGATACAACAGTTTTCATTTTAGTAAACACTGGTGGTGATTCACAATGTTGATCACAAGTATTTGGATAGACTGGATTGACAATATTCTATAACTATAATTTAGGGGCATAAGGCTAACTGAAAGAGAGGAGAGACAGAGTTCTTGAGAGATGCTGAAAATCTATTTGCATCAACATGAATTTTCTAATTTTTCTGAAATATATTAAAAAGTATTTGGAGGTCTATGAAATCATTTTCAGTTTAGCCTTTAGTTCCTGCTTCATCCTTTTTAGGAAGGAAAGTAAATCAATGCTTACTTGAAGAAACACAAAATTTATAGCTTTGCAATTGGCCTACTGCTTACAAACAGTAGGGTTAATATTGTAATGCTTAGATACTGAAAAACAAAACACTAGTGGTCCAAGATTATTTAATCCCATCAAATGCTCAATTGAAATTTTGTCCTTAAATGTAAAATAATGTCACAAGCAATCATGCTGTATGCTTGTGTTAATGTAATTTACGTGACTTATAAATGTATTTCCCATTTGTCAAGTTCTATTGAGTGAAGACATTTAAAATGTGATCAATATTGTTTATAGCTAGCTGCTGAAATATGAGGAAAACTAAGACCATAAAACATGAACTGGAATGCTGCTAACACAACCCAATCATAAATAAATGTGCTAATTAGAAGCATTTAGAATATGTTGTTAGTGCCATGCTTACTTTCTGAGAGAAGGTTCCAGAGGCGATAAACTATTCCAGTGTTTACTGGGTCTCATAAGTGGAAAGATTATCTTAATTGCAGCTCAGTTTTGTTAGTATTTGTTAATGACAAAAAAAAAAATAGTTTCTCAGATAAGTAAAACAGAGAATAGTCCCGCATACATTCTCCCAAGCTGTTTTATCTACCTAATTTTACATTGCTCAGACAGATCATTCTGCTGGAAAAAAGTCTCAGATTATAAGGATATTGATAAACTTATCAAATGAGGAGAAATGGTTTCAAAGACTTATTTCAAAGCCATATATGTATGTCCAAAATGGCAAGTGGGAATAATTCTGGATTAGGATGAGAAGATCTGAATTTTAATACTCACTCTACCATTTTCTACCTCTGTGACTATGAAAAAATTACCTAACATTACCAAGTCAGTTTTCTAAATAAAAACAGAAACAAAAAAACTGTGAAAATAGTGGTCCAGCCTCCCTTAATAGGTGTTATGAGGAATAAGTATTAGAGGAAGTACAGAAAAAGTTTAAAAAAATTGTAAATCTTGAAGGTGACTCAGCAACACACTCACAGGTCAAAAACTCCGAGAAGGCTCGGTGTGGTGGCTCATGCCTGTAATCCTAGCACTTTGGGAGGCTGAGGTGAGCATATCAGCTGAGGTCAGGAGTTTGAGACCAGCCTGACCAACATGGTGAAACCCCATCTCAATTAAAAATACAAAATTTAGCTGGGCATGGTGGCCGGTGCCTGTAATCTCAGCTACTCGGGAGGCTGATGCAGGAGAATCCCTTGAACCTGGGAGGTGGAGGTTGCAGTGAGCTGAGATCGCCATTGCATTCCAGCCTGGGCAACAGAGCAAGACTCTGTCTCAAAAAAAAAAAAAAAAAAAGTATATATATATATATATATATATGTGTGTGTGTGTGTGTGTGTGTGTGTGTGTGTGTGTGTGTACATGTACATATACATATATGTGTACATGTACATATGTGTGTGTGTGTGTGTGTGTGTGTGTGTGTGTGTGTGTACATGTACATATACATATATGTGTACATGTACATATATATATGTGTACATGTACACATAACTTTACAGAGATATAAGTATTATTTTACATATTCTCAAAATAAAAGCTATAATAATTCAGTAGTAATGTGAAAGCTTCCAGATGGTACTTCTTTACCAGAATAAAACAAGATCAAGAGTGAGAATACATTATTTATAAGGGTAAGGTTACCCAAAATTGGAAGAAAAGCAACATTACAAAAAAGTGTAAAATGTAAGTTCTGTTTTGTGATTTTTTTTTTCAGTTGATGAAGAACAAGAATAGGCCTTGGAGAATCTCTTAATTTGGCTTCTCAGGAGGCATCTCAGGAGACATAGCATCCTTGCATGTAACACATATACAAATATATTTAAGCACAAAACTGAAAATCTGGTTTATACACTAAAATTTGTTTCCTAATGCTGGACAAATTTAGACTCTTGGAAAAAGTAAAATATATTAATAACAGCACGAGAAGATTCAAAACAGCATATGCTTAAACTTTGGCTGTAAATCACAAGTGTACATTTAAAATGCAAAGTGAGGATACAGAGAAGATGTGCACAGTAAGAATTTTATTACAGAAAAAATTAAATGTTACTCATTTGTTTGCCTATGGGTTGTTTCTATTAAGTTTGTAAATTTTCATTACTGTTATAAATCTTTACCATAAATGCCAAAGAGTAACACCTACTGTGTAAGAAGGAAATTAGGCTTTTAATCAAGAAGTTAGGAGCTCCCTGGGAAATAGCTGAAAAAGGCGATTACTTTATATTTCATTAATTTGAAAAGCAGAAAATTCTGTAAAATTTTGAATCTTTATTGAATATTGGCATTCAGAACATCTGATGATTATGAAGAAAAAGCTATTTTTCAGCAATAGAAATGGATATCTCTTTCTCTCACGTGGCCTAGTAGTTCATTGAAAGGCTATGACACACCCACATTTATCCTAACAAGTCTTCTCAGTGGATATTGTTTCTATTTTTTTTTGCCATGAGGAATAAGAGAAGTACACAGAGATGGTATTTGATACAGATTTTCAAAGACGGATTCATGG
This sequence comes from Cebus imitator, assembly GCF_001604975.1. NCBI lineage: Eukaryota > Metazoa > Chordata > Mammalia > Primates > Cebidae > Cebus > Cebus imitator. The sequence continues at coordinate 3,496,270 of NW_016107471.1, read as the reverse complement.
GGCCAGGGAGAGCAGCAGAACATATGGCCAGAAGGAGAATTTCAAAGGAATAGAAGGGTAATATGCATGAAATCAGAGCATGTTGCACTCAGCATGGATGGTGAGAGATGCTGGGAGGTCAGGATGTAATGAGAGTTGCAGTGCATGAGCATGAAGGTGGGGGTCGGGTCCCCCAGCTCGAGCTTACTAAGAGCTCATCTACATATTTGGTTTCTGATAAAACTTGTGTTAAAAACATGGCCTTGTTTCTGACACACAAAAAAATGTGAAAAGAATTGTCAGCAATGCGACGTCAAAGGGTATTTTTAAGAGAAATGTGACAAAAGTTGTGTTTTAGGAAGCTACAGCTTTTGTAATAGGACTGAAGAATAGATTTGAAGGACTGAAGACTTGAGACAGAGAGAACAGTTAGCGATCTCTTATAACATTTCACTCAAGGATTTATGGAACTCTTAAGCTAAGGCGGTGGAAGGAGAGATGAAGAAGAAACATTGTTACAAGCCATTTTGCTTTATTTTGTTTATCTGATAGAATTTAATGAACTGCTGATTAAGGGTAAGGGAAGAGAAAAAAAGTTGAAGGTAACAGATTACTGGAAAAGCTGCTGGAGGGGAAAGTCAATGTAATAAGCAATATGAAGAACTTACAAGAAAGAGGTGTGCTGGGCTGATAGGCTGCAGTCAGTTATTCTGAATGTGTCATTTCTTCCCATCTGTATATAGGACTAAACTCTACAGTATGAACTACTGCAACAGCCCATTAACTGTTTCTCTGCTTCCAGTTTGTCCCTCAAATCCATTCTCCATAGAATAGCCCTCAACATCTTTGTAAAATGCAAATAAAAGTATTTTACTTTCATGCTCATATCATCAAAGAGGCTTCCGTCTGCACTTAAAATAAAATCCAAAGTGAATGCCATCTTCCACTGCCAATCTCTCCAGCCTCAGCTCCTGCGCCTCCTTCTCTCTCTCATATGTTACTTCCAACTCTGGCTTTCTGTATGCTCCAAGCTTCTTTCCATCTTGCCTTTGGGCCTTTATACAGGCTGTTCTTCCTGTGCGTGCGCATATATTTGCATGGCTGAATCTTTTTATTTCTGTCTCAGGTTAAATCTCGTTTTTTAGAGGAGTGAAAGAGTGATTATACATTTTAAAGTATGCCTCCCTCTTTATGTTTATTTTCTTATGTCTTATAAATATAGCATGCATCATTTGATTATATATTTTTTATCCCTCTGAGAATGAAAATCCTTTTTACTAAATAGAAGGGACTTTACTTACTTTTTTACTGCTCATTCCTAACACCTAGGGTAGTCTTGACAGTGAATAGGTATTCAATAAACATTTGTTAAATGAAAGAAAACATGCTGTGTTTGAAGTGGCCCATGGTACAACTATGTGCAAAGAGCTAGGAAGGAGTTTTGAGCCCAAGGGAAAAAGAAAGCCTGGAGAAAAGAGTTACAGAAATTAGGTACAGTTGAACTATGTCTGATTTATGGCTTTTTTTTTTTTTTTTTTTTTTTTTTTTTTTTTTTTTTTTTTTTTTTTTTTTTGAGACGGAGTTTCGCACTTGTTACCCAGGCTGGAGTGCAATGGCGCGATCTCGGCTCACCGCAACCTCCGCCTCCTGGGTTCAGGCAATTCTCCTGCCTCAGCCTCCCGAGTAGCTGGGACTACAGGCGTGCGCCACCATGCCCAGCTAATTTTTGTATTTTTAGTAGAGACGGGGTTTCACCATGTTGACCAGGATGGTCTCGATCTCTTGACCTCGTGATCCACCTGCCTCGGCCTCCCAAAGTGCTGGGATTACAGGCGTGAGCCACCGCGCCCGGCCTGATTTATGGCTTTTAGGTTCAGCTCTCATTTGTGTTTGCATGGGTGAGTATGAGCTTTTCTGTGTGTGCATATGTTTGAGAAGAACAATTTTCCCTTAATGATTACTTGCAAATAACTTCATTATATCCTTTTCAGGACACAGATGCAAACTAAATCCCATCTCTCCTTTATCTCCCTTTATATGACCAATAGCCTGAATTGAGACCCTAGTTCTGCCACTTGATAGGTGTGTGACTTCAGGCAGATCATCTAGCTTCACATATTCACTCAACAAGTATTTATTCTGCACTTACCACGAACAGACACTGTGCCACATGTTAAGAATGTAATGCTGAAACAGATAAACATGGACTCTACCTTCAAGAAGCACTTGTGAGGGTAATAAATAATCAATAATCATACAAATACATAAAGATTAATGATGGTAAGAACTATGAATGTAAGGCAAAGTGTAGGGTACAACTAGAGCTCAGGTAAGGTGCAACTAGAGTTCAGGAAGGCTTCCCTAGAAAATAATTGTTGAGGCTGGGCGCGGTGGCTCACGCCTGTAATCCCAGCACTTTGGGACGCCGAGGCGGGTGGATCACAAGGTCAAGAGATTGAGACCATCCTGGTCAACATGGTGAAACCCTGTCTCTACTAAAACTACAAAAAAATTAGCTGGGCATGGTGGCGTGTGCCTGTAATCCCAGCTACTCGGGAGGCTGAGGCAGGAGAATTGCCTGAACCCAGGAGGCAGAGGTTGCAGTGAGCTGAGATCGCGCCATTGCACTCCAGCCTGGGTAACAAGAGCGAAACTCCGTCTCAAAAAAAAAAAAAAAGAAAAGAAAATAATTGTTGAGATCAGATGAATGAGTAGAAATTAATAGGTGAAGAAGGCAGAGGTAAGTGTTCAAAATCTCGAGTTGGAACTGAGTATGGCATGTTTGATATAGTTTGGCTGTGTCCCCACTCAAATCTCATCTTCAATTGTAGCTCCCATAATTCCCTTGTGTTGTGAGAAGGTCCAGGTGGAAGGTAACTGAATGATGAGAGCGAATCTTTCTCTGGTTGTTCCTGTGATAGTGAATCTCATGAGATCTGATGGTTTTATAAAGAGGAGTCCCCGTGCACAAAATCTCTCATTTCTCTCTTGTCTGCCACCATGTAAGACATGCCTTTTGCCTTCTGACATGATTGTGAGGCCTCCCCAGCCAAATGGACTCTAAGCCCTTTAAACCTTTTTCTTTATAAATTACCCAGTCTCAGGTATGTCTTTATCAGCCAGCAGCGGGAAAACAGACTAATACAAAGTCCAAGATGGACAGAGAATCATGCTGATGAGTGATCATGGAACAAAGGAAACAGAAATGTGATATGTGATGGCAAAGATCAGCCAAGATCAGATCATGCAGGGCCTGAAGGCCATGTGAAGGCTCCAGTGAATGAAGGAGACCGTACGTGCTGCCATTCACTGGTAGCTTCATATTTCTCACACTGATAATATCACATATATTTTGGTATATGATTATGGAAAACTTATTGAATGTGGTAGAAAACATATTTCAAACTGTGGCTGTAAAAACTATAAATATAAACTATATACTCTGCCAAATATGTAAAAGGCATATTTGAATAATCTGTGAAGTGCCTGTAAAGTGAATTGAATTCAAGTAATCTATGTTTGCATTGCTTCAAAAGAGTAAATCTTTTACATTTGCAAGAGGTTTCTCCCATTCACATACATGCTCATGATGTCAAATTTTTATAATAGAAATAAACTATGAGTTCTGATTTCTAGAGGCAGTCTTCCTCATCTGAGCTTAAACTTCCATTTCTAATTCTGAAGAAAAAGGATCTTGTTAAGCAAATTAATATTGTGAAGAGGATTTCTTGGAGGCCTTGGAGGCATATTTAACCTAATTGCAGGGCCAACTACTTTATAACAGAGGGCTTACATGCAAATGAAAGTTACTAAATATAAATTAGTTTGTTTATTACAGTGATCTAGTAAGGCTCAGAAACATGTTTTCATTAGGTAACTTACTGTGATAAACTGGTAAAGCTACAGTTCATTAATTCATTCTTCCACTCACTCATTCATTCACTCACTCAATCATTTACTCACTCAATAAATCTCCTTTTGAGTCTTTCCCCATCTCAGGATATAGCAATTCCATCCTTCTGAAAGTTTCTCAGGCCAAAGAACATGAAATTTTGGCTTTTCTCTATCCCTCAGACCCCACATCAAACTTTCGTCAGCCAATACTGCAGGCCCTCCAGCTTAAAGACACACATACAGACACGTGCACACACACAATCCTCTAACTTCTTGAATAATTCCCCTGTAAGTTTCCCCAACTGGCACTAATAGTTCAAGTGTTTTAAATATTTGTAGATCACAGAATTTCCTGGTATCTCTTCAGGAACTTTATGTTTAGAGCATCTATTTTAAGTGTTCTGAGTTCTATACAGTGACTTTAAAAAGTAGGCCTTTGTATCTCCATCCCCAAACCTCCTCTAATCTTCAGTTGCATGACAGACTTCCAGAATATCCAATATTCAACTTTAACACATTATCTTTCCCATAAGATATGTTTGACCTCCAAGATTCCTAATCTAACTAGTACCAGAACCTATTTAGCCACCCAAGCTAGAAACTTCTCTCTTTTGATTACTCTCTTGTCTCTGTTAAGAAATTACCAAGCACTATCTATTTTATCTCCTAACTACTTTTAGTAATTAATTTATTATTATTATTTTTGAGGCAGAGTCTCACTCTGTTGCCAGGTGCCAGGCTGGGGTGCAGTGGTGCATTCTCGGCTCACTGCAACCTCCGCCTCCCGGGTTCAGGCAATTCTCCTGCCTCAGCCTCCTGAGTAGCTGGAACTATAGGCGCATGCCACCATGCCCAGCTAATTTTTGTATTTCTAGTAGAGACGAGGTTTCACCATGTTGGCCAGGGTGGTCTCGATCTCTTGGCCTCGTGATCCGCCCACCTCAGCCTCCCAAAGTGCTAGGATTACAGGCATGAGTCACCGTGCCCGGCCTCCTGAATACTTTTCAAATATACCTTTTCCTCCCTCTTGCACTGACTACTGCCCTAGTTCAAGTCTTTTCTCACCTGGAACTGCAGTAGCATTGGTCCTTCTTTGCCCAACCAGTGCCCACAAAATTCATCCCCTATGTCACAAGTGGAACAAATGTCTCTCAATTGTATTATTTTCTTTCTAACCATCGAAGGATCCTTTTAGTGTGGCAGGTGGGGCATTTGATAATCTCGCCACTGATTTTCATGGTTTAGCCTCTTCGCCTATCACTATAGATGTCAAGATTTACAATCTTAAAACACAGAGGGGCTGTCATTTCCTGAACAAACCACAGTATTGTCTACACCTTCCTTCAGAAGTGAAAATGCTTCCTATAGCAGGTACTGCTTGGTTAAATCCTATTCCTCTTTCAAGGCTCAGCCTAGGCATTCTCCTTTCCTAGGACAGCTTCTCTGGTGTTTTCAGCCTTCTCAACTGACTGGCCTAACCCATTTGTTGCCCTCAGTGCCTATGAGGATGTTGAATCTACAAGACTGCACTGTCTACTTCTATGTAAAGAAGTGTTTTTCCCTTTCACAAAACTGTGTGCTCCTCAAAGGCAGGGACCACCGCTCTTCTATCAGGACACCCTGTTTTCCCTGAATGGTGCCTGGCACTGACACACTCATTTACTGAACAGCCAAGTCTACATGAGTTCCCTCCATTCCACATTCTCAGAGCAATATGTATACGTGTTTTTAGCCCTCAGTATGGTTCGTATTTCCATGATTATTAATTATTGTCTCTTTCCCTGCACTAGGTTCAAAAGTTCATGAAGGCAAGTAGGACTTCTTTCTTTAACTCTTAAAGTCCCATTTCCTAGAAGAATGTATGGCTCATAATTGGTACCCAGTGAGTATTTATTGATTGAACAGAGGAAAAAAATCATCTTCAACTTTCAAACATAAGACAATTCTGTTCTCTTCTCTCTACTGTTGGATTTAGAGAGCTTATTAAATCTCTAATTTCCTAGACCATAATTTACTTCCTGTGCTGTTCAAGAGAAGAGTCCATCAGAGAGCTTCCCATGCACAGATTCAGCAGGGGATTACCATACCAGGTATTGCTCTAGACTTTCCAAGAGACAAACCCAACAATAAGCTGACAATTTACTTAACACACAGAAAAAGTGTGAAATAAGATTTAGTGCCTTTGCTTGCCTGTTTTGTACAACACATTTGGGGATTCATTCATAGTGCTGTTTCAATCACTGAAACCAGCAGTTTCAGCTTTCGGGCACAAAAGAAATAGAAAAGTCTAGAAACATTTGGAGGGTTTGACTTTTTTCTCTCTCACTTTTGCTCTTTTTCTTTTTTGGTCAAGTTCAGACAGGGCAGAACAAGTAAATATATATATATATTTCTTTTTTTTGAACAGAGTTTTGCTCTTGTCACCCAGACTGGAGTGTAATGGCGCAATCTCGGCTCACTGCAACCTCTGCCTCCTGGGTTCAAGTGATTCTCCTGCCTCAGGCTCCCTAAGTAGCTGGGATTACAGGCATCAACCACCATGCCCAGCTAATTTTTTTGTATTTTTAGTTGAGATGGGGTTTCACCATGTTGGCCAGGCTGGTCTTGAACTCCTGACCTCAGGTTTCAAAAAGTCCAGCCACCTCGGACTCCAAAAGTGCTGGTATTACAGGTGTGAGGCACTGTGCCCAGCCAAAATATAATTTTAAAATGCTACTTTATAGACTTGATGACAAGAAATTTAGCTGTGCATCTTATGTGTGAAGAAATTTTCTTTTCTACTGTTTCTTATTCATTATGTTGTAGACTAGTCCACATGCTTCTAAGGTAGGAGAGACTTTGATAGGGAAACACGTGAATGTGTGCATGCAAACGCATGTGCACATGCACACACAGAGAGTGACATCCTGAATCGGCCATAGAGTTATTTACATATCCTGCAAGGGAGAATGTGGGGAGCTTTCAGAGAAAAACTATTGGAGAGACAGCACTTTGACACACAGTGATATTTCAGTACTGAACACATGTCTCAAAAATGTTGCTACATTACCACCAGTAAATTTCAAGACGGCTTTCAAATATCTATTTGTGTAACCATAGAGGGAAGAATCCTTCCTGCTTTTATTCAGCTTTGCCACTGGTTTATTTCTCAAGTCAAAGGACACCCAATAATTTGCATATGTCTCTTTACAGCTGTAGTAAATCTAACTTGACACTATTTGCTAGAGGGGTACCTGATAAGAAACAAATGATAAGACAGTCCCTTTAATCATGGAAGCAAGAACACAGATGGTATTTCTATTTGATTGAACTATTCAAAACAACCTATTATACACAGAAACTTGTATGTAAAACGGTAAGAGTAAATAATGAGAATAATATAAATAGTATGATGGAGACTGCTGATTGGTTTCCCAATACAATCTGGTTTCCGTTTTTCTCTGGGTACATGCTAGCTAGATGGAATATTTCCTAGTGTCTCTTGTGGTTAGGTTCAGGGGCATAATTATATTCTCACCAATGAAATGTGACCTGAATGGATGTGTGTACCCTCCATTAAAGGAAACTCTTACCCTGAACGTCCTTTCTTTTGTTCTCCAACACACTAGGACAGAGACACGCTTGCAATCAGCTGTGATCATGCAGCAGAGACCAGTGCTCTAAGGGAGGCAGGATGTCAGCATGGAAGGAGGAGATCTTAAAGCTCTATTTGAGGCTGGGAGCTGTTGGGCCTGGCGTTTGTATAAGAGGAACACTGCTAAAGCACACCTTGTGGGAGAAGGCAGGATTATCTCTATAACACAATGGCATCCCGGAGGCCAGGGAGAGAGTAAGAGGCTACTTAGAGATGCCCAGCAAGAAGAAGAACACAAATATATACTTCAGAAGAATGTTAATAATTTCCATTTCTTCCTTCCCCTGCAAAACGATGTGTACACAGTGGTACTTACCCTCTCGTCCCCTTCCTCTTTGTGCATATATGCCAATAGTGTTTAACTACAGGGATAAATCTACAACTTGCATTTTCACTAATCACATATCTATTTCTAGATGAAAGCTTAAAAGCAGAGTGTGTGCTTCTTAATAGCTGTGATATAATCTCGATATGGCCTCCATCTAGAAACCATAAAAAAATAAACTCTATATGAATTAAAAATCTAACTTAAAAAACAAAATATCAGCATGAGGGAGGCCTTCTTAAACAAGATAGGTAACTCAAATGCCACAGTGAAAAAGATAGACATCTTAATACAGTAACAAAACTCACTAGAAAAATGTGCAAAAGACATGAAAATCAAGTCTCACAGAGACGCCAAATGATAATACATAAATAAATGAAAATATGTGTTATTACCATGGTAGTAGCCAAAAAGATGCAGCTTGAAACAATAAGATAGCAACTTTAATTCTTCAGATCCATAATAACATAAAAGATGGACATTATTCAAAGTCGGCAATTGTGCCAGTGGGAATGTGAACTGCTATGCTTTTTGGAAAGCAATCTGGCAGTATATAGCAACTATTAAACATTTAAAACTCCCATCTTTGACTCACCAATCATAATTTTGGAAATTTATCTTAGAGAAGTAAATAAATACGTAAGGAAATATGCAAAAGGAGACTTTCTTCCACATTGTTTATAATAGTAGTTTGGAGAAAAAACAAAAAGAAATAAACAAAATAAATGTGTATTAACAGAGTAAAATTTGACAAAATGGTGATAATATTTTGGGGTTTTTTTTCTTCTTTAAAATGATCTTTGGTTATGCTTCATTCAGCATCTTAAAATGTTTAGTTCAATGCCAAAGACTGGTGTCACCTGTGCCAAAGGGAGTTAAAAAGGGGATTTGGGGTCAAAGCACGGGATGAAGGGAGGGCAAAGTATGATGTGCTGGGCTTTGGAACACAGCAAGTTTAGACAGAGGAAGGCTGGTTATGGTGATTAATAAACCACTCAGACACTTAAGTAGAACATACAGCTATTTTTTCTAGGTTCCCTAAAATTATGTAAGTGGTAATGTTCAGCTACTGAAATTTATATATTGAAGGCAATGTGAAATTGACAGTCACAGTATGTTAAGGTCCTGGGCTATCTTGTTTATGTCTGATAGGCCTGGATATATTTGTTGATTTATGAACAGTTCGATGTCTGGAGTGCTGGTGTAAAAGGAATCTGACAAGTGTGAACTTAATTCAGGAGAGTGATGTAGGTAGAATTACATTTTAGAAATATCACTGTGCAGCAACCCAGGAAATGGATCTAAGAAGGACGCAGGCAACTGTGCAATGGTAGGAGCATGGGGAGGACCAGTACAAAGGCGATGAAGCAAAGATGAGGAGGCGGAAGACAGGTTTGAGAAATGAGAGGTAGAGCGCCTAGCAAAATGAAGGAATTGGGGCTGCTTCTTGAGTCTCTTGCTTCAGTGTCTGGGCAGATATGGTACCATTCATAAACTCTCGGAATTCAGGAGAAAGAGCTGATGATAGAAAATCATCATAGCCAAAGAGGTTAACTTTATGCAGAGACTTGTGATATGTCAGCTGCATGACTCTTAATGCATAACAATGAGAACAGAACCTTCAATATTAAATTACAGCAAATGAGTTTTCTCTCTAAAGGGCCTGAATGTGACACTCTTACCAGGATATGATGTTAAAATAGAGTACTTTAGTGATTATATTTCATTTGATTTCTCTAACTGTAATTGGTTTCCTTCTTTTCTCCTTCACTCAGTACATGGATTTATGTAATATCTTCAAGACACAAACTAAATCTAGGAAAGTATATCTACATCTAATCTTCCTTTTCTAAAGCTTCTGAAAATTAGATACCTTAATGTCACACTGAAAACACCCTAACTATAGTAACAATCTCATGGAATATTATGACTGTCTATACCTTTCTGATCTTCTTATTAAGAATTTGGTGTAAAAATAAAGATAGAAAAAAATGTTCAATGTAGGAACTAGAAGACACTTGCATTTTCTGTCTGCTATCACGAGTCAGTTGGAGCCCATGAGCTCCTACAAAATGCAATTCTATGATATATGCACTAAATTCTGAAAAATATAAGAGTACAGACAGCATGTGCAGAAGGACAAAAATGAGATTAAAATACGTCTTTTTTTGCTATTATCAAGCCAATGTATGTGACTGAAAACCCTGAGTCAGCACTGCCTACAAAAAGGGCATAGCTTAATGGATATCCACATTTGGAGCTTTGAGAATCTCCTGCTGCTCACCACTGTCCAATGCTTCCAGCTGAAATTCTCTCCGTGAGACTATAAAGATTCTAAAGATTAGTACATGGCTTAGGTTGTGGTTCTTATACTCCCTACCTAGGAATCATGCTGGCTAAACAGCAGGCTGTTAGTATTTGTTTGGTTTAGTTTTGGGGTACTTATGGTACCCTGGTGATTACTTAGTTTGTATAAAGGTGCATAAAAAATACAAAAATGTGTGTGCTGTATTGTGAATTAGTTAACAACTGAAACACCATAAAGCTAATAATAGCCATAGTACCATAAAGCTAATAAATGCAATAATTTTAGTGACATTTGTTGAGTGTTTAATATGTGCCATTTGGTTTTCTTGAATAATTCTCACAACAACCCTTTGCAATGGATACAATCAAGAAATCAAGTTAATTTGTGTAAAATAACACTTAAGTTGCTAAACTAGAATAAAAGCAAACATTTTATTGAGTTTTGTAAAATAGTACAAATAAACAAATGCTCCAAAAGAGCATAAGTTATGAAGTTGTAGAAAAGCAGCTTATTGCCCGGCAAGGGTGATACCATTTTGAAGTGAAATCACCATGATGACTGATGTTTGACTCTTACAGACCAAAGTGTTCTGCAGCACGGTCTTTAAACAGTGCTGGGAGCACAGTTTATAAAGGTGCTTATTCAGTCTCCCCAGTGTTCATGATTTTGGCAAGAAAGCATGAGATATGACCAGCTGCACAAGCCTTTGCCCTAAATGCTTGAGAACAAAAAAGGTATGTTCTGGAGGGTAGGTACAGGCATCCCATATCTCGTGGATGCCTGAGATATCACTTCTATTTATTTGTAAGTCCCTAATAAATGTTTCTTTCTGAGAAACTGGACTCATGGGCCTCTTTCTTCAGCCTCTTAGCTCCCTTAGCTTTTGGGCATATGTGTGTCTATACCGGCTCACCCTGGAACAGAAGTCTTGCCATTTCAAATGTTTTTATTATTTATATCTGTCCTGATGATCTGTGGTCGGTGATCTTTGATGTTATTATTGGAATTCCTTTGGGGTGCCCATATAACACAGTAAATATATTTGATAAATGTTGTGGGTGTTTTGAGTGCTCAATAGACTGGCTGTTCCTCCATCTTTCTCCCTCTCCTCCAGCCTCCCCATTCCTAGAGACACAATAATATCGAAATTAGGCCAATTAATAATCCTCTGTTGGTCTCTAAGTGTTAACGTAAAAAGAAGAGTCGTACATCTCTCATTATAAATCAAAAGCTGGAAATAATTAGGCTTAGTGAGGAAGGAATGTCAAAAGGCAAAACAGGCCGAAAGCTATATCTCTTGTATCAAATAGTTAGCAAAGTTGTAAATGCAAAGGAAAAGTTATAAAAAAAATTCAAAAATCAAATAGTTAGCAAAGTTGTAAATGCAAAGGAAAAGTTATTAAAAAAATTCAAAGTGCTACTCGAGTGAACACACAAATAAGAAAGGGAAACAGACTTATTACTGATACAAAAAAGTTTTAAGGGTCTGGACAGATCAAACCAGCCACAAAATTCCCATAAGCCGAAGCTTAATCAAGAGCAAGCCCCTAACTCTCTTTAATTCTATGAAGGCTTAAAGATAAGAAAGCTACACAGAAGAAAAGTTTGAAGCTAGCAGAGGTTTGTTCATGAGGTTTAAAGAAAGGTCCATCTCTATAATATAAAAGTGCCAGATGAGGCAACTAGTGCTGATACAGAAGCTGCAAAAAGTTATCTTGAAGATCTAGCTAAGACCATTGATGGATGTGGCTGCACTCAACAAATTTTCTGTGCAGACGAAATCATCTTCTATTGGAAGGAGATTCCATGTAGGACTTTCATTGGCAGAGAGGTCATTGCTTGGCTTCAAAGCTTCAAGTATAGCTGTCTCTCTTGTGAGGTGATAATGCAATTGGTGACCTTAAGTTGAGCCAGTGCTCATTGATCATTCCAAAACTCCTAGGGCTCTTATGAATTATACTAAATCTACTCTTCTTGTGCTCTATAAATGGAACAACAAAGCCTGGTGATGACAACACATCTGTTTACAGTATGGCCTACTGAATACTTTAAGTGCACTGTTGAGACCTACTACTCAGACCAAAAGATTCCTTTTGAAATATTACAGCTCACTGACAATGCACCTGGCCACCCAAGAGCTCTGATGAAGGTGCACAAGGAAATGAATGTTGGTTACATGTAGGCTAACAATATATCCATTCTGCAGCCACTGATCAAAGAGCAGTTTCAAATTTCAAATGTTATTACTTAAGAAATAATTTTTTAAGGCTATAGCTGCTATAGATAGTGATTCCTCTGATGGATCTAGGCAAAGTAAATTAAAAGCCTTCTGGAAAGGATTCACCATTATAGATGCCATTCAGAACATTCATGATTCATGGGAAAAGGTGAAATGATCAACCTTAACAAGAGTTAGGCATAAGTTAATTCCGACCCTCATGGATGACTCTGAGAGGTCAAACTTTCAGTGGAGGAAGGACAGCAGAAATGGTGCAAAGAACAAGAGAATTACCTTGACCCTGACGATGTGACTGAATTACTATAATCTCAGGGAAAAAAACCTGAATGATGAGTTGCTTCCAGTGGATGAGCAAATACAGTGGTTTCTTGATATGGAATCTACTCCTGGGGAAGATGCTGTGAATGTTGCTGATATGACAACAAAGGATTTCGAATATAACAAATTTATTTGATAAAGCAGTGAAACAGTTTCAGAGGACTGACTCAAATAGTAAACGAAGTTCTACTTTTGGTAAAATGCTATCAAACACAGCATTGCATGCTACAGAGAAATCTTTTGTGAAGTATCAGTCGATGTGGCAAACTTCATTGTTGTCTTATTTGAAAAAACTGCTAGAGCCAGACCAGCTTTCAGTAAGTATCACCCTGATGGGTCAGCAGCCATAAAATTGAGGAAAGATGCTCTACTGGCAAAAAAAGATAATGACTATCTGAAAGCTCTGATGACCTTTGGCAATTTTTAGTGATAAAGTATTTTTTTATTTAAGGTATGTATCCTGTTTTCTTAAACATCATGTTTATTAAACACTTAATAGACTACTGTATGGTGTAAATATAAGTTTTATATGCACTGAGAAATCAAAATATTTGTGTGACTCTCTATTGTGAAATTTGCTATACTGCAGTGGTCTGAAACTGATCTTGCCATATCTTTGAGGAATTTTTATGCTATTAATTAATACCTCATTTGACAGATGAGGAAACTAAAACACAGAGAGGCTATGTAGATGCCCAAGGTCATATAGCAGTTTACTTGGAACTGGATAACAGAACCAAAGCCCATCAAGAACAGAATGCTGTGCCTTAAACCAGAGGTCCTCAATCTTAGCTATACATTAGAATGACCTGAAGAACTTTAAAATGAGAATGCTGGGCTGTCTGTGACCAATTAAAATCGGAATTGCTGATAAGACTTAGGACTCAAAAGGCTATAAGTTCCCCAGATGATTCCTGATGTACAGCCAAGGTTGAGAACCATTTTATTACACAAAGGCAAGACTACTATTTATATTCCCAACAAATAACATTTGTGCTCAAGGTCTATGACAGGAAGTAGATTTAAAAATCAGCAGTAAATAATAGACTATTGCCTTTGCTGTGGTAGGAAATTTATTAGCATTGATTGTAAGCAGAAAAATTATAGATAACTTAAAGAGTCCCAGAGTGGATGTAGTCTTGAGTTTATTTAATGAATGTCAAATCTGACTTTCTTATCAGTCTTAATTGGATAGTAAATTCACCCTATTATTTCCACACACAGTTCAAGAAAACCATGTTGCAAAAGGCCTTAAAAGATCTTTTAAAAATTGAGCTCAGTTGGTTAATTCTCAAATGCCAATATTTTTCTGTAGGTGTTATTTTTCATGGCACTTTATTTTTGATAGCACAGAGTGCAACACTTTCAAAGCAAAAGAAATGCTACTCCTCATACAAGTGAATATACACCTCTATTTGCCCATTTTACAGCTTGGGTTTCAAAACCAAATGAAATCTGAAAGAAAAATCTTGGATGAAAAGTGGTTTGTAACATCATGGAAACTGTCTCCAACTGCAATTAAAAAAGTAGGCCCTTTCTCTCTGGGGCAAATAAAAAGGCTATGAAAAAGGGTAATACAGATAAAGGGTAATGCTTGGTAAATCTTGTCTGTCAAGGGAAGTTAGAACAAACATTGATTTCATCAACACCGTTTCTCAAAGGCATAGTTAGCAAAATGTAACCAGACTCCTTGATATTTCCCCCCTTATTTTAAAATTCTTCAACCAAAGGGACTCACAGAACAAACAGCCAATAGAAATTACAGACAGGATTAAAATAGAGAGCTCTTTACCCATGACGGAGTGTTGATTCAATGACCCCATTAAATATAAAAATCATAACCAACCCCCCCTGTGGTAGAGTCAACACTCTGGATCTTGCTTTACTTACCCAATAGATCCATGACTAAGTTAGTCACACTGACAGCACAAGATCTGGAAAAACTACTCTACCTAGAAAGCACGCAGGCATAGCTGATTTGATAATTATGTCTTATAAAATTATTCCTCAACCACAGTCAGATATCTAAAAGTGCAGGGCATTTCTCTTTTAGAGTCTATGCCTTTCTCTCAGTCTTATGGTTGACACAAAATCACTGATTTACATAGCTATACTTTGACCTACTAGGTACTTTGCATACCGTTCCACTCAGTATAGGTGCCTCGCTGGTAATATTTTCAATTCCTCCCTCACTGGTGTTTTCCTCTTATTATGGCTCCAAATGTCAAGTAGGTCATCCACAGACAATAGCACAGGAAAACATGTTACAAATTCTAGTCTTTATTTCTCTTCTTATAAAATCGACTGATAGGAAAACTCTGGCTCCTTATTCATATCCTAAAATTTTTCACATACCCTTGTATTTGGCATATAAATTTTTCTATCATTATTTTCTTTTTTTAAGAAATTTTCTGTGGGGCAAATCACCTGTTGAGTGAGAGAGATGTCCATTTGGAATTTTCATTGAAAACGATGGGCAAGTTTTTAATAACTAAGGGAATATAATCTTTATTATGTAAATTAGGTTTTTAAGAGTAATAGGGGAGTTAAAAAATATGTATGCCATTAGGCCAAGGAAAGTTTAAGAGTTATACAGCTTTTCTAGATAACACGTGCATTCTATTTAGCATATACAACTCTACAATAGCTGTCCCAAAGATTCATATCCATGTATTCCATTAGACGTGCTATTACTTCTACTATGGGCTGTGTTTCAGAATCTAAATTTATGAACACTTAACAGGAGCCCAAACTGAGTGATTCTGAATTTCGTGAGAGTATGAATTCATTTGAAATTAAATAGAGCTCCTGGTTCACTGTGACCATCATCTCCTCACACTCACATAGAGAGACCAGGACAAACAAAAGAACATGAATCCCAGAGGATACATGTCAGGGGTAAAGAGAGAAGATTTCAAGCTTCTATATTCAGCAAGAGTTAAAAGTCAACATTATCTTGGAAAATCTCTTAAAAATCACTTGAATTTCCCTTGAAATAAACCTTGAAGTACAGCCTCTCAATGTGCTCTTGGCAGTCAGTTTTGTTGTGTTTTGATTTTATTTCCAACACTGTAAAAGACTGCTGTCTTGTGCTGAGCATCCCATGTTGTGGTTGGCTTGCATTTAGAGCCCTCGTTTAATTGAGGGGAGTGGAGGATGTAATTTAATCATGTTTAAAATGTTAGAACCACACTCAGTGCTGCAAGATGTCCATCCACCCTGCGAAAGCACAAGAAGCTGGCATGAAGAGGACAACAGCTTCCTACAAATTCCTTCACAATATTGACTGAGAACCTTCAGGCATGAGTCTACATGCTAGGGAAAGCAATGTGAGAAGAGCAATGTACCTGCCATCACAGAGTTCAGGTTCTAGAGAGAGAAGGCAGATAACACAAATATGCAAAGAAACATACAGACTGTCAATGGTAATAAGCACCAGAGAGAAAAAGTACAGCAGAAAAAGAGAGGGTGTGTTGGAAATACAAAGTCTCACTGACAGGAGATGGTATTTGAGCAAGTATTTAAGTCAGCGCTCCAGCAAGCTATGCTGTTTCTTGGAAGAAAAGCATGGCGATTGCAGAAAAAAAAAAAAAAAAAAAAAAAAAAAAAAAAAAAAAAAAAAAAAAAAAAAAAAAAACAGTATAAATGTCCTAAGGAAGAAGTATGTTTGAACCAGAGATAGATAATGCCAATCTGCTCATTGTCTATATAGCTTGGCAGGTGGAACTGACTTCTTTAAAATTCATTCTGTTTGAAGAATTTACAGACAATTCCTGTAATATAAACAATTAAGCACTTCACTTCCTATGGGCCAGGCAGCATTCTAAATGCTTTCTATGGGTTGCTGATTCCTGTAAAAAGCCCTCTGAGTCAATTATCATATTACAGACTTCCATTTACAGAGTGGATGAATGAAGTCTAGGAATGTTATGCAGCATACAGAGGATTCCAGAGCCAGAAGCAGGTGAAGCCTCATTTATGGTTTAACCCATTTAATTCCAGAGCCTAAACTGCTAGGTGGTATTGCCTACCAGGGCATGTGAATATGACACAATTCCACTGGAAGTTCACTGTATAAAATGCTTTTCAAATAGGGGACGTCACTGAGGCATGCTATTTATAGCAACACCTAGTAAACAGACAAATCCTATGTGCTCTACGCTTCTCTATAAATTTAGGAAGGCAAAGCCCCAAAACCCAGTTTCTTTGTGAAGTGTTATGCTGGGAGTGAACAGCTTTTTTATATGCTGCCATATCATGAACAGAATACAATACATGCTTAAATATTTAATAAATTTGATGCTGTTACTATACATGGAATACATTTCATTATAAAATTTATACTTTTGAGATACAGCATATACAAGCTAACCTATGGCTATTACTGAAAACATAGTATTAATTAAAAACTTGATATATATCTGAAGGTGCAGTCTATATTGTCAAGGATATAAAACTCTCTGCACGAGTACTTTATCAAAACATTTAGTTCAAAATGGGCTTTAAGGACTTGGATTTCGATCGTCAAACTTCAGGGACAGTGTGTATCATGATGTTTTGTTGAACGGATTACTCCTATGGTCCTTTCTCGAGGGACCCTGACTTGTCTAAAGCCATCACAAATACCTATCTGGCAGAGTGTGGCTCTTCCCAGAGCTTAGGCTCTGAGAGGATAGGGGGTGCTTTAAATGATACAGCACACACATTTGGGGAGGTAACAAATTTGCATTAAAGCAGAGTTGAAAATTCAAATGATGTTTTAAAAAGAATTGAGTCATATGATGTCTTCATGCTCTAGTTCCTACTACATAAACATCTTCACCATATTGAGCAGCCTCAATCTAGATGAAAGAAGTACTATGATCAAACAAATTTAATATTAGGGACTAAAAGTAAATGTTATAAATTCTGAAATACCCAGTAAAAGCTTTTTGTTATAATACTCTAATAATAAAATTTCCCTAAAGCCATTTCAATATTTTTTAGAGATAGGGTCTCTGTTACCCAGGATGGAGTGCAGTGGTGTGATCATAGTTCACTGTACCCTCTTAACTATGGTCACCCTGCCTGGCTATTTTTTTTTAAATTTTTTGTAACAGCAGGGTCTTGTTACATTGCTCAGGATGGTCTTGAAACCTTGGTTCCAGTGATACTCCTGCCTAGGACTCCCGAAGTGCTAGAATTATAGGCATGGGCCACTGTACCCAGCCCAATTTAGCATAAATTCCTAAGTAGGTTATTTTTTCCCTTCTCAGGGAATTTTCTCAAAGGTGAATGTCTGTTGCTTTATCTATATGTAGGGGAATTTTAGGTTTTCGTGCATTTAAATATTTTTTACCATTTTTGAAATCATCAAAGCTTTAATATATAAACACTTTCTCAACTATATCTCCAGATTTATCAAAATAAACATTTATAGTAGAAAGAATATCCGATATGATACATCCAGATCATTCTCTCATCTCTTTTTATTCAGTAAAAAAAGGCTTCCCAAATAATCGGCCAGGTAAGGAGAACTTACTATTAAAAGTATCTGGCCTTCCAAATAGTAAGCCAACATTTCATTACATCATTTAGCTTGCTTCAGCTTTTCTGAGGGCTTGTTAAAGGAAATAAATTATTTTTATAAAAATGTGAGAAGCATATTTAGTGTAATGATATGAGTCAGGCCAGGGCAGAGTCATCAATATGTTTCATGCAATAATAAATAATTATTTTACTGTTTGTTATGTTTCTTGAATTTCCTAAATAGTCTTTGAAGATACAACAGGAGAAGGTGATTGAGTTCTTGCATTTTTAGGCATTGCTGTTTAAGCTGTTGAAGATGCAAATTTTACAGGCTTCTAATCTTGATAAAATACTCATAAAAAATGATGGAACAATGAAAGGCTAAGACTTTTGATTGTGATATAAGTGCATTTGCCATCTCTGAGAGGATAGGGACCAAAACATCGTTATTTCTCCTTATATCCATAGGGCCTATTTTATAAACTGACATATATTTCACACTCTGCTTGTCTGGCTTTAAAGTCTGTGTCATTTCCCTTTTCCAGTGTTTCTCCAACAGGAATCCATAGACCATGTGGTGTTGGGTGGGTTATAGGCAAATATTCAAGGGTCTGTGAATTAACCTCAACAATTTGGCAATTTTGACAAACAGCACTTCTCCACTCCAATGACTTATTAGTCATTAGATGCTCTGGACAATTTGGATCACTATATTTTAGACAAGAACTGTCCAGTTATCTCAGTGCCCTGAGTTTTATTTATAATGGTTATTATACTTTTGGTAGGTAATTTTACACATGAAGTAGGAAGTTTAGACACAGGTTCTAAAACCCAGCTGCGTGGGGATTTGTATTCCATTTCTGCCACTAGCTGTGAGACCCCAGGCAAATTACATTATCTGTTTCTCCATCTATAAAAACTGGGGAGACTTTTAATGTTTAATCAGTGCAGATGCTGTAAGGCTGACATTTCCTCCTTTTTTAAATGACAATTTTATGGTACCCAATATTATGCTTATTCTACAAATTACAGATAGAAAAAATCTTAGGTAATAATTCATTACACACACACACACACACACACACACACACACACAGAGAGAGAGAGAGAGAGAGAGAGAGAGAGAGAGAGAGAGACAGGTGAACCTGTAGTACTAGTTTGAATACACATTATCAGTTTTGACCCTCTCAATACTATGATTCCCATTTAGGTGAACATTTGCTTATATATCACTGTGTAAAAAAGATTCCTAACTTTCAAACATGGAGATACAGTTTACACAAATTCAAGGGTAATCATAATAGGTTTAAAGTAATGATCTGGTACTATAGTGCTGAGAGTATAATCCATCATCTGTTCTTCATTAAAGTTCCTTAGCTATAGAAAATGGTTGGGAGTTACTGTGTCAATCAGTATACAGGAAAATAAAATGATAATGTTGTACTACGTAATGAAAGGCAAACTAAGCATACACACATGTTTCTAGTAAAGTTTTCCAAGACTAATTAAAGTACAGAATCTTCCTTCGGTAGCAAAATATAATTCCATCCTCCTGACCTGAGGAATCTATTTCTCTCAATGTTAGCCTAAAGAACTATATAAAAAATGAGGCAGTAATGTATAGAATGGTAACTCAATATGGGTAAGAAATTATAAATTCTTAATAATCTCTTTTCTCATAAGAAAACTAATAAATTAAGATAGATGTCCATGATTTTGGATTTGTTGTTTAAGTAGAGTGACCTACAGAAATGCATTTTACAAACCTTTTGGTCTTTCAATTTTGTATATTGACACTTTCCAAATACAGTTTGTATAACTTCTGGTATTATCTTAAAAGTGTATTCCATCAGGATTGAGGAAGTGGCAATGCCTATTATATATTTATTTGTTTTTGCTGATCTAATTTGCTAGTAGTTTCATAGTATACGTGTGGTTACAAGTAAAAGCAGAGACAGTTGTAGAAGGTAAAATCTATTATTACAAAAATACAATAAATGGTTTAACAATTTGGGAAATGATAATTGAACTGTGTTAAGAAAAAGGGAAAGCAGCCATTGGTTCCTGGAATTATAGTTGAAAATGTACTATCTATTGAAAAGAAATAATTTGTCTCAGGAAAACAAATTCTTATATTGGGAGAAATAAGATGTTTGTTTTAGTGAGTTTTATTAGAATCCTTACGCTATAAATAACCAGTGAAAATTACAAATATAATCAAGGAATAAACTGTAGTATGCATATAGATTCCATAGGGGAAGATCTGCTATCACCTACGTGATTAAATCCTTAAGTAAATAATGATAGAGCAACTTGGACTGATGAATAAGAAAAAAAAATAACGGATAGAAGTAGCAGTAATGTTCTAAATGTATCAATTCTAGAACTTGATGAGACCTGTGATTTAAGCAATTAATTTTTTATAGTTATTAATTGTTGGAAGTAGCTTATACATGTATATTATTTTGTAAATCATTCTAATGATTTCTTTTTTTCAAAACTGCTTCTCTCTTTAAAAGTCAGCATTCCTAAGCTGAACAATTTACTTTCCAAGTAACTAATTTAGTAAGTAAATAATCGTTTCTAATTCTTTCTTGTCACGAGGTCTCTAATGTCACTGCATTTGCCCTCCTTAGCTTGTCATTTATCTTCAAAAAGAAAACGTAAATATGTTGTAAAGCAGCATCTCAGAGTCATTTCAGTATAGATCATCAAAGCAAGTGACAGAATAAAAAAGTGAAGACAAAAACCACCTGAGAGCTGGTCAAACATAAATGTAAATAGAAATTAAGAATACTTAAAACATAGAATTACATATAGTTAAGAAACTGATTTCTCTGTAGTTTTACTTTCTTGGTATCACCAAAAATGCAGGTTCACTATTACTTACAAAACTGTGAATATTACACCACAGCAGATATTTGTTGGCATTTGGTATCTAAGAAAATAATAGCTGTTTCTAAGACAAAAAATGAAAAATTTTGCAGCACATATTTTTTCCCTCTTAATGATGTCACTCTTCTCGGTTCTCTTCTTGGGCTTATCAAACAATGTTATGGCAATATATTTTACCAAATCCTTCTCAAGGGATAAAGAGCAACTGTTTATTCTTACATTTTCCAAGGATAAGGAGTTTTAACAATTTAGCAACCCAGTCTGAGAAAATTAATGTCCTAGAACAAACTTTACACAGGCTCCTCTAAGTCTGGATAAAGGCTTGGAGGACTAGGCCTCATCCTTGAGTCTTGTCATCAGCCTGGCTAGTTCAGTTGCCATGAAAATTATGCTAAGTCAGTTTACCAAGAATCCCCCCACCCTTGATATCTGATCATCTTCGTTTGTCTTATCAAATTTCTTATCCACCACCTTTTGATATCTGATCACCTGGTTACCTTCAGTGAGAACCCTGTTAAGTCAATTTAGCAAGAATTCTTCTACCCTTGATGTCGTCCCTTAGTAATTTTCCATTCACTGATCTTTCACTATGCTAGTTAGGTATTGTAGGGGAAGAAAAATATCTTTTCCTTCCATCTACCTTAGGTTCACTTGCTGAAGCCCATGTTAAGAAAAAGACCAGTTAGGCGCGGTGGCTCACTCCTGTAATCCCAGCACTTTGGAAGGCCAAGGTGGGAGGATCACGAGGTCAAGATATCGAGACCATCCTGGCCAACATGGTGAAACCCTGTCTCTACTAAAAATACAAAAATTAGCTGGGTATGGTGGCGCATGCCTGTAGTCCCAGCTACTCGGGAGGCTGAGGCAGGAGAATCATTCGAATCCAGGAAGTGGAGGTTGCAGTGAGCCAAGGTCACGCCACTGCACTACAGCCTAGTGACAGAGCAAGATTCTTCAAAAAAAAAAAAAAAATTAACATGTTAAAGAAAAATTAGATAATAATTCATATACAATGAAGCCACAGCTCATAAAAGAAAAAAGAAGAAAAAATAAAAAAAATTCATAAGACACACAAACTTATTTAATGTAAGTTTTACATAATATGACAGCCTTCATAAGAAAATGAAGACATCTGTATAAACCCAAGTGTGTTTTATGGTAGGTCTGATGTATTAGAAAGCTGTGGAGAAATATCAAAGGACAGAGGGATATAAGTGTGAGACACTGGGGGAAAACCGGGCAAGGCCTGTTTTTTCAGGTTCCTCTCCATCTCATTTCACCTTCGGAGATGAAGCTCCTATCCTCCAGGTGCAGCATGGGCACCATGCCCATGAGTGTCTTATGGCTGCCTCAGTGGAAGATCACACGGTCTTCCTGCACATGCCATTTCTGAAATTCCTTCAGCTGAAAAAAAGTCAGTATGCTAAGATGCCATATTTTGGGGTAGCATTTTCTGAACTCTTTCACTATAAATTCCCAGCTGTATTTGCTATAGAGTTGAGCCTAATTTCTCTCCCCTATCACAAGTCTTGACCCATCTCATAATACTCTTTAATAAAATCTTCTTTTTCATTAAAAAAATCTCAGAATAATTTTTCTTTAACAAGGAAATAGAACTTTCAATAGAAATTAATCTATCAACCTATAAATTTAATTATGTGTCTAATGTTTATTTGCCTTAAGATAAGGTATAATATAGATTGGGGTTTAGATAGTTAATAAGGAGTTAGGAGTACAGGGAAGGTAAAGAAGTAGAAAAAGAGGGCTGGAGTGTTCCAAAAAGAATTAGAAGCAGGAGGGAGAGAACAAAGACTTACACATGTAAGTGACTTTTGTTTACTGTTTCGTGTATATTTATAAAAACATAAATACCTGTGAAATAATAGAAATGGGGGAATCTGACTATGGGAACAACCAAGGAGAATTATAAAGAATGTGGTGACTGGTGCTGGGGAAAGGGCATAGCCCTCCAAAGTTGGCAGCCACTAGTCACCCAAACTGATACTCCCAGGTAGGAATGTGGGTCAGTATGGTTACATCAGCTGGAATTTCAAAAAAATCAGTTATCTGGTTTCTTTGCAGGAGAAGAGACTAACTGTAATTTTAGCGTGTGGTCCCACAGTTTGAACAATTATAGCTGTAACTCCATGCAAAAGATACCCCTACAAAGAAATGTGAGTAAAAATAAATACGTGGGAGTCAGAGAATATAATTAAGTGAAATTTCCCAAAGGTTTTCATGTTCCCTGAATTACAATACTGAAGCTGATTTTCTTTATAGCAGAGAGCTACTTACGTTCCGGCTATGCTTCAACTCCCCTGATCTTTCTGGTTGTAAATCTAAAACACACACTTATACATCGAGAGTATACAAGTATATATTGAAAAAATATTCTTTAAAAATGATTGCATGTAGATTGTGATGAATAACAATACCCTGAGACTGGGAAAACTGTAAATTTAGTATAGGTCAGTATGACAATCTGACCTCAGCCTAGGCTGCAACTTGCCCACACCAATAGCTAGTAAACAAGTGGGCTGTATTCGTTATCCTTCCATAAGCATGGAAACTCAGAGAGAAGAAAAACAGTAAACGCTTCAGAAATATAGTTTTTTTTCTGGTTTGTCTAAATTTGCAAAACAGAAGTACAGCGCAAAGCAATTAAAATCTAAGCAGAGAGAAGTGAATACTAGTTTCTGTAGTGAATACACCAGAAACTAGCCTTCCAACCTGTCAGAAGAAAATAACTGCAGCATGAATGTAATTTGGAAAAGAGGCCTAAAATGGAAAGGAATTTGAAGACAGATATGATGGGCAGGATGGGACCGAAATTGATCCTGACATAACTGAGGTTGTCAGGGAAGTAAGCATTTATCTTGCTGGAATTAGGTATTTGATTTCTACTGACGTGTGCAAAAATATACGTAATGACAATGTGATGAAGTGTCTATGAACTGAAGTAGAAGAAGCATTTGAGGAGTTAATTTGGGTGTGAATAAACTTTAAGATCCAATGAGCAGCGAGATTGAAATAGTAATTTAAAAATTACCAACAAAAAAAAGTCCAGGACCAGAGAGATTCACAGCAGAATTGTCTGCCAGACATTTAAAGAAGAACTGGTACCAATTCTTTTGAAACTATTCCACAAGATAGAGAAAAAAGGAACCCTCTATAATTCATCTTATGAAGCCAGTATCACCCTGATATCAAACCCAGGAAAGGATATAACCAAAAAAGAAAACTACAGAC
The DNA here is from genome assembly GCF_001604975.1 of Cebus imitator. Classification (NCBI taxonomy): domain Eukaryota; kingdom Metazoa; phylum Chordata; class Mammalia; order Primates; family Cebidae; genus Cebus; species Cebus imitator. The sequence goes on along the minus strand of NW_016107471.1, from coordinate 3,471,921 downwards.
CAATATCCTTGGTGAACATTGATACTAAAATCCTTAACAAAATACTAGTTAACCAAATTCAGTAACATATCAAAAATATAATCTACCATGATCAAGTGGGTTTCATAGTAGGGATGCAGGGATGGTTTAACATACACAAGTCAATAAATGTGATACACCATATAAACAAAACTAAAAACAAAAATCACATGATCATCTCAACAGATGCAGAAAAAGCATTCAACAAAATCCAGCATGGCTTTATGATTAAAACTCTCAGCAAAATTGCCATACAAGGGACAAACTTTAGTGTAGTAAAAGCCATCTATGACAGACTCACAGTCAACATAATACTGACTGGGGAAAAATGGAAGGCATTCCTTCTGAGAACTGGAACAAGACAAGGATGCCTACTATCACCACTCCTCTTTAACATAGTACTGGAAGTCCTAGCCAGAACAATTAGACAAGAGAAAATAAATAAAGGGCATCCAAATCAGTAAAGAGAAAGTCAAACTGTCACTGTTTGCTGATATGATTCTTTTTCTTGAAAATCTTAAGGACTTCTCCAGAAAGCTCTTAGAATAAAATAAATAAAAGAATTCAGCAAAGTTTGCAGATACAAGATGAATGCATACAAATTAGTAACTCTTCTATACGACAATAGTGACCAAACAAAGAATAAAATCAAGAACTCAATCCTTTTTACAATAGCTGCAAAAAAATTAAAATACTTAGGAATATACCTAACCAAGTAGTTGAAGGACATCTACAAGGAAAATTACAAAACATTGCTGAAAGAAATCATAGACGATACAAACAAATGGAAACACATCCCATGCTCACGGATGGGTAGAATCAATATTTTGAAAATGACCACATTGCCAAAAGTAATCTATAAATTCAACACAATTCTCATCAAAATACCACCATCATTCTTCATAGAATTAGAAAAACCATAAAATTCATAGTGAACCAAAAAAGAGCCCACATAGCCAAAGCAAGACTAAGCAAAAAGAACAAATCTGGAGGCATCACACTACCTGATTTCAAACTATATTATAAAGTCATAGTCACCAAAGCAGCATGGTACTAGTATGAAAACAGACCAATGTAACAGAATAGAGAAGCCAGAAATAAACCTAAACACTTACAGCCAACTGATCTTCGATAAAGCAAACAAAAAGATGTAGTGGTGAAAGGACAACCCGTTCAACAAATGGTGCTGGGATAACTGGCTAGCCACATGTAGGAGAGTGACACTGGATCCTCATCTCTCACCTTATACAAAAATCTACTCAAGATGGATTAAGGACATAAACCTATGACCTGACTATAAACTATAAACTATAAAACATAAACTTTAAAAATTTTAGAAGATGACATTGGAAAAACCCTCTAGACATCAGCTTAGACAATGATTTCAGGACAAAGAACCCAAAAGGAAATGCAATAAAAACAAAGATAAATAGCTGGGACCTAATTAAACTAAAGAGCTTTTGCCCAGCAAAAGGAACAGTGAGCAGAGTAAACAGACAGTCCAGAGAGTGGGAGAAAATCTTCACAATCTATACATCTCACAAAAGACTAATATCCAGAATCTACAACAAACTCAAATCAGTAAGGAAAAAACAAACAATCCCATCGAAAAATGAGCTAAAACATAAATAGGCAATTCTCAAAAGAAGATATACAAATGGCCAGCAAACATACGAAAAATGCTCAAAATCACTAATGTTCAGAGAAATGCAAATGAAAACCACAATGAGATACCACCTTATTCCTACAAGAATGGCCATAATAATTAAAACAAAACAAAACAAAACAAAACAAAAAACAGTAGATGTTGCCACGGATGTGACAAATGGGGAACAATTCTACACTGGTGTTGGGAGTGTAAACTAGTACAGCCACTATGGAAAACAGTGTGCAGCTTCCTTACAAAAAAACTGAAAGTAGAACTACCATTTGATCCAGCAATCCCACTACTGGGTATCTACCCAGAGGAAAAGTAGTCACTATCTGAAAAAGAGTCTTGCACACACGTTTATAGTGGCACAATTCACAATGGCAAAATTGTGGAACCAACCCAAATGCCCATCAATCAACAAGTGAATAAAGAAACTGTGGTATATGTATATGATAGAATACTATGCTGCCATAAAATGAATGAATTAACAGCATTTGCAGTGACCTGAATGCAACTCAGGAATGGAAAACTAAACATTGTTTTGTTCTCAATGATATGTGGGAGCTAGGTTATGAGGACTCAAAGGCATAAAAATGATACAATGAACCTTGGAAACTTGGGGGGAAGAACGGGAGGGGAGTGAGGGATAAAAGACTACAAATATAGTGCAGTGTGTAATCCTCGGGTGATGGGTGCACCAAAATCTCACAAATTACTACTAAAGTACTCATGTAACCAAATACCACTGGTACCCCAACTTTTGGAAAAATAAAAAAATAAAAAATTAAAAATAAATAAAATATGCAGATGCATTTGTAAATGAAAAAAACTAGTCAAAGTGGAATATATATGTGCAGTATTAAAATAAATCTTACTCATAAAGTCAATCTGGTGATTCTGGGATCCACATAAAATCAATGCCTAAAAGTCAAGAGACATATGGTATGCAGTATTCCCACATCACAGAGGCTTGTGGAAAGTTTTGCAAGAGGCGTATGGCTCCTCCCCCATTTACAAGCAGAAATGTGGTTTAACTGCTTCCCAGGCAAATTATTATTAACCTTGTCAATATTTTCCAACAAAATAATAATCCTTTATATGGTGAAATCCGAATCTGTGCCATTAAACTTGGTTTTATGGGTTTTTTTTTGTTCTAATTAGGGTTGAAGAATATCTTTCCCATTAGAACATACCTATATATGTGGGAAATTTTATATCCCTTCAATTAATAATAGCTCAATTAAGTAATTAACCTTTTCCCTCAGATCTCAGTCTTAGAGGTTATTTCCACTCCATAGTTATTCCTCTACCACCATATTCACCATAAAAACTATACTCCAAATTGAAAGTAATATATTACAGAATATGCGGACTACCTTTAACACAGCTGCACTTTGTCAATAAGCTCATTTATTTGAATCTTCTCTTCCCATATTTCCAACTTTAATTTCTGACATATAATCATTGCTAAAGAGTCCAAATGGATAATATTGGCTTTGATTTTATAATAATGTTCTGATATAATTTAAGTTCTAGGTACCTGGGAAAGGTATAATACATACATGAAGTTTTCTATAGGATAATATAATCCTTGAAAGATATTTTCCCTTTAATTCACATATACTAAATACACATTGAATATTTGTAAAATATTCTACATATAAGAAATGCAAAGTGCAAATACAACATTTAGCATAAATATCAGAGAGCTGAGTCAAAACTAGAAGTAATCTACCAGTCATCACAAAAACAATGTGTTCTCATGGATACTTATTTGTCCCATGTAGATAGTACAGGCCTGAATCAAATATTACCTACTGTGCTCCTCAGAACATGGAGTTGTTCAGAAGTCTTTAACATAAAACTCTATCCTTTTTTTCCCCACAGCATTAGCAGATAATCAAATGAGCATAATTAAAATAATTTACCACCTAACGTTACCTCCCCTCTATTTCTAGTTTTTTTTTCTCTCTATATCTTCACAGTCTCCTTTTTCTTCTTGAGTCACTGCGGAGGACGCAACGCTTAAAGATCTCTGATATTTCCTTTGCGTCCCCCTCACCTTGGACACATTTTCAGTCTCATATTTACATGCATAGGCACATTTTTAGTATCCTATTTAACACCAGACATAAACATTCAACATCTATCTTTAATTTGTAAGAAACTCAAACTTAATATTTATTTTCAAACATCATTACAGAGTAAGTCTTATACCGCTCACTTCCAATTCTCCATTTCCTTAACTGCTCGCACCACTTGTGTGAAACTGTACTCCCAGAGGCCACAAATGTCCTTACTCTTGGAAGTCGATGGACTTTTTCTGTCCCCTGCTCATCAACTTTCCTTTCCATGTCCTGTCACTGTCTTGGCTGCCTTCCTCATCGTAAATTTCAAATGTAGAAATTCCCAAATGTCTGAAATAGGCTCTCCTCTCTTCTGCATATTCCCTCCTTTGGTGATCTTATCCACTTTGGTACCATTTCCTTTCTGCAAATGACTCCCACATCTCTATCCCCAACTATGGCCTTTCTTCTCACTGCCTTCTTTAATAGGAATGCTCCATTACAAAATTAGAGTAAGCATATTCTCTCACTCAGAATTTGCTCAGTCTAAACATTTTGTTCTTGGAATAAATATAGCCCTCTGATTTGATTACAATATTTATCTTTGTGGCGTTTCTTTTCTTCCAAGTTACCTAAAATCAAAATGTTGGAACACTTACAGTGGCTAATTATCTTACTCAAATCTTGTGAAATAATCTATGGCTTAATTTATCTTTATGTTCTTTTCCATTCCTCTCCATTTCTGTACTTTAATCTCTCTGCTTTATGCCTATACTATTATCGTGACCTTTTATTTAGCTTTCCCAAGGCTGTATCTCCCAACTCTATTTCCTCAAACACAACCGTCATTTTTCATTCCACCACATAAATGGCCATCCTAAATTACTCTTTTCATTATGTCACTTTGCTTAATAACATTTTAAAATGCAAACTCCAAATTTTTAGTATGGTACTCACTGCCTTTCCTCTGATTTTATGCTAGTTTCCAGTTCTATCTTCTCCATACCCTTCCTCTCTGTACCCTGCCCCTTGCCCCGGTTCATGTGTACAGTTCTATCTGCCAGAATTCTCTCCTTGTTCTTGCTAAAATCCTCACCTGTAAGCATCCTATCATTTCAAGCTTCTCTTAGCTTGTCAACTGTGACTCAGTGCCTCTTCAGCTCAATCCAGCTTAAAGTCATTTCTCTCTCCTGTGCACTTTGCTTATACCTAGCTCGTTTGTCTCACAAAGCACTTATCAGATGGCATTATTTATGGCCCTGATGTTTGATTGGGATTGGAGGAGAGAACATAGGAACCCCAATCCCATGCTCTCTCCTCCGCTCCCACCCCCATTAGATTGTACATGTCTCAAAGACAAGGTTAATTTTTCATAACTTTCAAATCCTACTGCCTTTAGCACAGTCTTACATAAAGTTGGAACTTGATAAAAAATAAATTGAATGAATTCATACTAAAAACAATTACATCCCCCAAAATATAAGATGTACAGACCTATCATTGCTAAGTACCCTCTCTTGACTCTAGAGTTTACTAAAGCCAAGTAAAAGCAGGTGACTTTGTACTATGCAAATTTCCCATTCTTCACATTAACCATTTTTTAAAAATCCATTAGTTAATGTAGAATTTGGCTTAATTCCCACAGGAAGAACAAAGTACTTTCATTTAAATGTCCCCTACAGTCCTCCAGAGTCAGCATTTTTGATGCGCATAAGTGAGAGAGAAGACAGAGAACACTGTTGTCTATTTAAAGTAACCTCCAAAGAAAGGTCAATTTATTTAAAACAATAGAAAATTAAAACTATAAAAACTTAAAAAGGCAATGTTGGTAAGTTTTCTTACTATAGTAACATGTTTTAATCTGTTATAAGGTTTAATTTTAGCACAATCAGCCCCAAGAATCAAGTAAATAAAACTTTAAAATGGTAATGGTATCTTTTTTAAATAAACAGACTATGTATTTTGGTAAATGACGAGGTATTGAACATCTCTGACGAAGAGACAACATTAGAATCTAAAACTTATTTTGGGCCAGTTAATGTAGACATCTTTCATTATTTTAGTATTTGATCACTGGAATTCTTTATATATAAAATGATGCAAAAATTCAATTAACAGTTTCAAAGTAAATTATGTGAAAAAATGTGGCTTTCACAGCATAGAATAAAGAAAGAAATTCATCAGGGGACATACTGAAGAAATGGAATAGGTATTTTATTAAAAAAGAATATCCTGCAGACAATTGGCAGTTTTTTAAATATGACTGTAATAAGTGATAGTGTACAAAGGTTGCAGCTTCATATTTTACTTTGTATAGTCGGGACCTTTAAGAATCTCCCGCATAAGCTACTGATTGTTACCCTTTCGGGGGCACTTAAAAAATAGAAGACAATACTTTATAAAAAATAAGAGTAAAATTAGATTACTTTGTAGGAGAGAAAACTAGAAAAAACAATGGAACTCTTAAATAGAAGACTGGAGTTGAGGTCTGTTAGCTATGCTCTCATATAGGCAGATAACAAATTTATTAAGTTAAAAGCAGAAAAATAACAAAGAATGTTTTTTATGAACAAAGGTAATAAACAGCTATAAACAGGAAGAATATTAAATGAATGCTTTAATTCAGATCAGAGGTGTAATTGCTAATAAATCATTACATGGGCTCTTGTTTAAATAGGTCTCTTCATTTCAGAACGGAAATTTATATTACAGCCATGGTTTATATTTTATCACTCTTTCCTCTGTGCTGTGGTGTTTTACTCACCTAGATCACATACTGTTAAGTCAAAATACAATTCTGAAAACAGATTAGGAAAATATCATATCTGTTGATGCATCAATTGTAATACCACTTATTTACTGTTACATATGAACATTTTATTCTATCCCACCCACTTTAAATGTACTGTTGCCAGATAAGGTAAGTATCATTTGAATAAACATATTTTCAAAGGCAGTCTGCAGTAGGTTTATGAGGAAACACTTTGAAGGTTCAGAAAAGAATGGCTTTGAGTTGGAAATTAAATATTGATTTTATGATTTGGTTAGTCTTTTAGTATTAACCATTTCACAAATCAGGCTCAAATCTTGTAATGCCTGAGTGTCTTTCATTTTTTAGTTCAGGTCAGGTAAGTCAGGTAGCTCTTCTCTCACTAACCCATTATAATATGCTGAAGATGAATCATTTCACCAACCACTTGACAAAAAATAAACATGACACTTAAGTGACTAGTACTCAAAAAACAATTGCACTTAAGTATCACGCATTATGTGTGTTTAGAGCATTCTATTAATGTGAAGGTAATTAAAAAAAGAAAACAAAAACTCTGATCTCTGCCTTTAATGAAGTTACAATAAGTTTAAGACTTCAAATTCAACTCTTTTCCTAGAAATACTGCACAAAGCTGCCCACCTTGGGCATTTACAAAGCCATGCCTGTTGCACGCCACCCCCTTCCCTGCCGCAACTCCTAACCCACTTGGGCTGCTCCAGCTTTCTCTAAGGCACTTATCACTCACTGTCTGAACATACTACTAGCTCCTTCTCAGACTAGACTGTGAGCTCCTAACCATTTTGTTTACCGCTGTGTAGCCACTGCCTAGAGTAATAGCTGGTACTCTGTAAATATTACTGAATAAATAAATAAAATGACTATCATTATTTAGATTTTCCAAATTTCTGGCTTGCCTTTTCTCTCTAAGATATGGCTGCGTTTTTTCAATCAAGACTTCTCTTATGCATTCAGTGGCCTCAGTTACGGTGTGATTCCATTTGGTTTTGATGGTGGGTGAGTTATTGACTTCTCAGCCCTTCCACAGAATAGGGATCACAAAAGTATCTGTCGGTTGTTGTGAGAAATGAAGTAGTTAGCATAGTGCTTGGCACGTAATAATAAGTGCTCAATAAATTTTAGCTGTCATTGCTCTCACCATATGATTATGAAATTATTTTCTTCTGTTGCAAACTGCTTATCAATTCTTGAAACATCTCATAATTAATGTCACAGGGTTCAGAACAGCCACTCGAAAGTATAGTTCCTTGTACTATTGAGTATTTTAAGCTGAAGGAAACAAAACTGCAGAATAAGAAAGCTCACTCTATGACCTTCTCCCTCCCTTCTCCCGTGTAGTAGTTAATAAAACCCTCATTAACACCTTATCTCTGAATACACAGGGAAAATGAGAAGAAGAAAAAACAGGACTTTCTAAGTTCCTGCCAATTTATTACCATGAGATCATAACATTTTGTCTTCTAATCATACCTCTGCATGATGTCAACAAAAAATATTTTCCTGGGTCATCATTTCTGAAGGCTCCCATTTCAGGTAAAATGTATATTAAATACATTTCTATGCTTTTCTATTGTTAATCTGTCTTTTGTTTTTTGGGGTCTCAGTGATAAGCCTTAGGATGTTTAAGAAAAAGATATTTTTTTTGTCCCTCAAATAAAACTGAAGAGGCATTGAGATTCAGTGCTAAGGGTGCAAGTGGATGAATCTCCTGGAAAGAAAAATAGCTACCTCCCACATAGGTCTCTTTCAGGGAGCATTAATCCTCCTCTTTTGTGCTCTCAGAGGACTGTATATACCTCTGTATAAGAATCACTACACTGTATTTCAATTAGTTGGTTGTGTGCAGTCTTGCCTGCTACACTGTGTGGTCCTTTAGGATATGAGATCTCTGTATTCTACCACAAAGCAGGCACTCTATAGATACTTGCCCAATGGATGAGTTACTGTAGAGAAATGAGACTGATCCCATTATTTGCACTCACATCACATGTGCACTTTCATTACTGTTTCAAAATTACATTTTCCAATAGACGGTCTTGATGTGAAGAACAGGGTAGAAGATTTTAGTATTGGTGAGAGATGCAGAATGTGTATGAAAATAAAAGGAATGCCCTGGAGTTCAGAGATGTGTTGCAAATAAAATGTGCTTAGAAGACCGAGACAAAGCCAGTTCTTATTTTCTCATAAATGGTTACTCTATTTCAATAGGAGAGATCTAATTTATACCCATCTTACTTTATGGAAGTGTGATTACCCCGAGAAAAACTGTAATGAAAACATTCTTGATAAAGTTGAAAAGCACAACTATTAGAAATGAGGACTGTGGAATAGAAAAGGGGCATACAGCTTGAGGTTTGATGATACATGAAAATCAAAAAATAATAGGTATTTAATGCCACAGCCAAAAAAACCTCCAAGGAATTAATTTTAAAAGTCATCCAAATACGAAGTATTTAGTAATGCTAATGTCTGTGTTCAAGTGATAAAAATCTTATGGAGCTTTACACAGGCTAGAAAGCAGCAAATCTACCTCTAGAAAAAGAAGCTTGAGACTGGAAGATTTTATTGTTGAATCAGCTGTTTAGCAGGTATTCAAAACAAGAGATCAGAGAGAGAAAGAAAAAACAACAACAAAAAAAACAAAAAACCAGTATCACGACGCTTCTTTGTCTTAAATCTACTATATGCTTTGAGTCTATCCCTCTGAAAATGTTTCTCACTAGGAAAGTACTTACATTAGGCCTCAGCCTGGCTGCCAGATCGTAATACTTCTCGGCTGCTTCATTGAGGCTAGCCTGTCTGTAAAAAAAAAAATAATAAAATACAACTATAGCATTTATTTTAGAATAACAAATAGGATCATTGTGCAGCAAAATAACGTTAATTTAAAAAAATTCTGATCACACCAAATAATACGTTGCCCAAGCAGAAAAAGACTTAAAATTTGAGTGTTTGCATTGCACTTGTTATTGTATTCAGGGCATTATAAATAGTATCTTAACATAATCCTATTCAGTGAGTGTTCTTATTTTACATTTACATATTAGGAATTAGAAAAGTTATTCTCCTTTTCCATGCAAAAGTAGGTAATACATTATAGTGTTGGGGTTTTCCAGCATCGACATCATACCCTAGAAGAATCTCAATTCTAAAAATAAATTGTCAAAATTAGTAATTAGTTGCTTTGTTTAATGACAACAGTAAACATCTGCAGGATTTTCAAAATTCCACATCTGTCTAGAAACACTTCTTTTCTTCCAGCATGGAGGGAACTTTCCATGGTGTGTAGTCAACAGAAAAAATAAAGGCCAGATTACGTCTCCCCTTGGACTCTGGCCACCAGGATTAGCACATGACTTAACCTCAGCTAAATGGATGTTCTCCTTACTTAGGAGTTTCATTCCTAAGTGACAAAACGATAAAAGGATGGCCAGAATTTACTCACAATGGTAGAAGCAATGGGACTACTTACTAGCCAGACTCCTCCTTATAAAGAACTGCCTTTGTATATCTCACTGCTGGGCCACTGAGGCTACCTTGTTTCCTGTTGATTTAAGCCTTCCAGTCTACAGTGAATTCTATAGCTCTCATACCCTTCAAATAGCTACAGTTAGTTTCACTTGCTCACAGCCACCAAATACTGTAAGTAGTACAACTGACTTGTACAAATAAGATGTGCACCGAAATTTACAGATAGATTTGTTCACTGCCTATTCCTGTAACTCACAGCAAAGACCTAGGTTCAGCCAGCTCATGACCAGAAGCAGGGTTCTAAGGAAGTCCAGTTAGTCATTCTTTAACAAACAATATATATTTTTATCATACCATTCTGCTTCAGAAGACCTTCTAAGATGGCAGGTAATAAGATCTAAGAAGCTCATGGAGGTTGAGCTGGAATCTGGTGACAGTATTTGAGTGGCAGAGAAAAAGTGCTATAGGAAAATGCCAAATTCAATTTTGGATGATATATATGGTATATCTATGATGTGACAACAGTAGTAAATGACTGGGGGTCCTGCAGTTAAAATGGTGGAATAGTCTCTTGAAGCTGTGATGTTATGAAGCTTTTGAGACAAGAACAGGTCAAGGATGAAGAGAACACAAAAATTAACTTTCTCAATTAGAAAAACATATTCAAGTTTTAAAAGAGAAGGTTAACTAGCCATACCAATAAAAATGAATTTGCACTTTGGTCAATCCAAATACAAACTATAAAGACATACCCCATGCAACCATATAAATTATAGAAATAACTGAAGATAACATCTCTCTGGGGAGCAGGACATATTTTTCTAATTTTTAAAGGAAAAATAATTAAAAACACTGCTATTTTTAATAGGCGTTATAAAGAAAGTAAAAACCCTTGACCTAAGGCTCTACTGGACCCATGACATGTTACAATGTGCTGTTGCAATTTATATTCTCATAAATGTTAAAGCTCAATTTCGCTATGTCAAGAGAAGTACTTTAGTCTGGTATGAAACAGTAAAAATTCCCTTACTAGGGTATTTAATGAAGGTTCCCCCCCCCCACCAAATTATAGAATCAATTTAGTGCAGATTCATTTGGAAATGTGAACCAGAATTCATTAGGTCATGCCCTGGAAAAGTTCTCTCCAGAGGAAAAGAAAAGTCATGGAGGTAGGAAATCGGAGTAACTTAATACTACAAAGAAGTCAGTTACTTGGAAGTGAGATCAACCAATAGATGTCTAATATGGAAAGTATAGCTACCATTAATGTTCCTCTTTATGGACATTTAATTCATGAGGTAGATAAGGATCAGAACAGAAACTGGGGAATTCATCAGATAAAATGCCTTGAAAATAACAATAAACTCAACTTTTAAAAGGTTTTACTGCCCCCTAAAATGTTTATTAGTTTTTAAAGTCTTCATATTATTCAGTGCTTTAATTCCCAAAGGAAATATCTAAGTTAGAAGACCTAATTTCTTAAGCTAGAAGTAGAATTGATGAAATTCTAATGAAGTGGTAAAAAAAAACCCACTAGGATTTATTGTCTATGTCATATAACTATGCAAATTAATTTTCACTGTAAGACCCTTTTCTTCTGATACTAAATAGTCTTTATAAACTACTAATCAGCATGCATTTACGGTAGCACATGGAAAACTGTAGGGAAAAGAATATGTCAGTTATACCCACAGAATGCTCATTTATATCCTCATTTTATTCTCTAGACAAAGGAGAATAACTCATGAAGAACTGTCCAATGTCCATTTTACAGTGTTTGCTGTATTTCACACATGCCTCTGCATACAGCATCTCGGGAGTACTTAATAAATCTTAATTGTATAGATGATTGAATCATTAATCAACATTTGCAAAGTAAAGAATTCAGCAGTATTCTGCCAGTTGCTTAGGGATTCTACTAAACATTGTCAAGAACTTCAATTATAAGATTGTTAGGGACTGATCGCAGGACTCAGGTTCTCAAGACTATACAAGCAGATGATAAAATAACACTTCCTGCATACTCGTATCCCTTCTTCCTTCCCTATTTCTTTTCTGGGACAGAAAATTTCTAAATCCTCTATTTAGGAATTGTTTCATTTACCGGTTATAATACCACCACGAAGCAATAATTATTATTAACCAGATTTTAAAGATGAGGATAATGCAAAAACAGTGCTACTCACTTTCTTACTTCCTGAAAGCTCTCATTTTTAAAAAGATCACAATTAGATATAGTGGAAACATTTCCCAAGGGTTCAAGTATTAATAGAAGACTTTGAAGGTAGGTGAAGAAGAAAGCAGAGGCTCTGCAAGAAATATGCAGGCCAGATGTAAACAGCTTTGCGTTCTAGCGGAAACACACTTTACAAAGCCAGGAATGAGGTGCTGAGAAAGAAAAATCATTCATACGAGGAACCTACAATGGATCCAGAGGGGCAACTTGCCCCATTTAACATGCCACCCTAGGAGTCAACATTGTTATGTCACATATCTAGAACATTAAATATTCAATCACCATGCCAGCAATAGACATCAACTGGAGACTCTGATGGAAGCGACTTTCTCATTACCAACTCCTACCCATCATAGCTGTTGGGCCCTCCACTCTTCACATTACCTCCAGTCTCTCAGGGCCAGGAAGCGTAAGGAAGAAGAAAAAAGTCCAGATAGTATTTGTGAACTGGTCTAGGAAGTAAACCCTGAATTGTCAGGAAATTGCTGGAGTGAGCTGATTATATTTTAAGTCTTTAGATTCAAGGTTTTTGTTTGTTGGTTGGCTTTGCTTTTTTGCCATCAGTGAAAATATAGTCTCAAATCAAAAGCAAACAGACAATAACAAAACTCACAAACAAATTTCATCATTTGTGTACTGCGGAATTCTATTTTTTGTACATGACACTATAAAACTTGCATCTGTTAAAAATATATATTTCTTATATCTTATTCCGCTCCCTGGTATTATTTTAGAAAAGTGTATTTTGGAACACATGCTTATGGCCCAATAGTCTTATAAAGAAAGATGTATAAGGGAAATTTGGGAATCAATAATGTAATGGAATAACAACTTAATATACCTTATAAAATGTCTGAAGCAAATCTGATTAAAAGAATCACTTACAATTACTAACATTTTTATGTATTCTATGAGAATTATAAAATTGTTAAATTTAAAATTTCTTCTTTAGAAATATAAAAAGTAAAAACTCTAGTGGCACTTAGAAGTAAAACTCTGTTTAGGCTGGGCGCGGTGGCTCACACCTATAATCCCAGCACTTTCGGAGGCTGAGATGGGTGGATCACGAGGTCAAGAGATC
>NW_016107471.1:3356345-3458448 GCF_001604975.1 Cebus imitator | reverse complement strand
AAGTAAAACTCTCTTTAACTACAATTATTAATAGCTGTGAATGGTCAATTTAAATTAAAAATTAATATAAAAACCACTGATACATACAAAAGATAATATTTCAGTAAAGTCTTGGCAATTATTTTCAAGACTAGGTTATGAGCTTTTTTTTTTCCTAGAGAGAAACTGTTGTTCATGTAACATAAAAGTAGAGGAAAATGGTAGCTGGGTTTTCCTGGAATCTTGCTAGGCTCTGATGCTTAGTTTTAAGTTACTCAAAGCAGCACTAAATTTTAATTGTAATTGATATGTTATACAGTAGGAATTGAAGTAGAACTGAAATAATCTAGGACATAAAAATGTATAGAAGATCTTAAAAAAGCAAAACCAGAGTCATACATATATAAAAACAATGGAGTAGGAAAGATCCTTGCAATGAAACTTCTTCAATAAATTGTTTATAACCAATAAGTCTTATTAGAAGAAAACTTTCTGTCAAGGCACCAAAAATGGCTTCATGACCTGTATGTATCTCCACCTGAATTCTAGAGGAAAACACTTTCCTTTAGCGATAAGAGGAAAAACATTATGCTGACAACATAATTTTTAAAAAGGTCCCTCTGAGTCAGAAATTCCTTGATGCCCCATGAGAGTTTAAGACTACTCTTTCATGGTCTCAAACTGTTCAGGGACTGCTAAGGGCACAGTTAAACCCTTATCTAGAAAGATTGCATAATGATATGTAGCGGAAAAAATTAAAAGACACGATGCGTGTATTGGCAATGTCAACTGTTATATTCACATGTAGTAAATTACCACTTATGTTCAAGGTATAATGTTTGGATGAGGAGAAGGAATTAAGACGGGTGAAAAAGAAGCAGCAGGACAGAACTCGCTTGTAATATGGGGTCCAAGAATCAGCATTCTACGCTTCTCCTGGGATTTGTTAATAGTGTAAAACCACAAGTACCACCCCAACCTACTAAATCACAGCATGTATTTTAACAACATCCCCAAGTGTTCATCTTGTATATTAGTACTGAAAAGGCACAGGGTTGAAAGACACCCACCTTCAACCTCATCTGCCACCCCACTTTGCTCTGAAGACCCTACAACATGGTTGAAATAAGAGCCTTGTGCTTGTAAATTGGCAGTAAAATGCAACTTATAATTGGAAAATTCAGTGACTTTTGAGTGGTTTTTGTAAATTTGGAAGTGTTAAGGAAGAACATATATGGCCCAGAGGGCCTTGGAAATACATGTACATCCCCAAGATACACACACATGTACACATACACAATCTGATTTGTGGAAATAATCTGATTTTGTTTTTTTCCCATTTAAGAATTTAAATTTTATGTGACTTCCAGGAAAATGTATAAACAAGTTAGCATTTCTAAATTTTATGTTTTCAATAAATTGAATTACATATTGTGTGATTTGAATATAATAATTAAAAGATAATGATTCTTTCTCATATATTCACTCTGCTCTCTAGAAATTAGGCAAGAAATTAGAACCAGTTGGTATGGTGGAGTTCTGCTATTTTTACTACCTTTGGGGAACAGTGATAATTTCTACCCTTAGGCCTAGAAAAAAGGAAAGTGCACACATCTCAGCTGCATGTGTGACCCACGTCAGAGACTATATCATGATGATATTTCTAAAAATGTAATATCCCTTTGAGAATACAAAGTTGGAGTTCTCTCTCCAATGACCCTGTCTACTTCATAAAATTTATTATAAAAGTATAATTTAACAATATTGGAAAGATCTAACTACTGAGCATTTATTTACACATTTAACAAACTGTTACTCTGTAAATTCTTTTCTCTATCAATAAAGTCAAGAATCATAGTGTCTAAGCAGTCAGTCAGGTGTAAAATATGAGGGAGCCCATGTGTCATAGCGAAACAGTATCATACTACATTAAGCCTAACCCCTGCTATACCAACTGTAAATACAGAGAAAAGTATTGATTTTGAGTTTCAGTATGCTCATCTTTAAGATGGGAAGATTTACTAATGTTTACTTCACAGATGTACACTTAGAAGTAAGAGAATGACAGACACAAAATACAAAGTATAGTGCCAGGCAGACAGAGATGTTTGAATAGAGGCTATGTTTATCCCTCACACTGTAAGCAGATTAAACACACCACATCACACACCACACCACACCACTACACACACACACACACACACACACACACACACCCCTTCCAACAGAGCCTATGAATGCTGTAAACCATATAACGTTTGTTTTTAGTGCCTCTATATTTCCTCTCAAATATCAAGTATCTTCATGTTCTCTCCAGCTCCCAGTTCTTCAGAAAAGCTGAATAAATCCATTCATAGGAAATGTTTCTAATAGAATAACTAATTCAATAGTTTCTTCTCATAATGCTATAGACATAACTCTACTGTATTCTGGCATTTTAAATTCCTTTGATATTTCTTTGATGATAGCCAATCTGCTTTTTTAAGCTGTCATCTGGAAGCATCTAGTATTTTTTCATTTTGTTTGAAGTATTAAAAATATCATCATGTATTATCAATATTCATTATGTGAGGGCACTCAACATGTGTGATCACTTTCCCTGTGAATACACTTGGTAATTAGCCAGAACAAGGATCCCACCTTCCCAAGAAAGGCAGAAGCTAGAAATTCACTCATTTTCCAACTTTTGCTTAGCAGAAGACTCAGGTTCTACCCATCAGATGCAATCTCAAGAGAATGGAATTCAGAGGTAAGTATAATACGAATCATCTGGGCCCAGGAGCATCATCTTCTAACAAATGTCATGCACACTCTGCTGAGCTCCTTGTGGGTGATGGCAGCACAGCTCCTGAGCCCAAGGGAATTCTGGATGGTTGGGAGTTATTCCTAGTTGTGTAGAGGAGAGCTCCCAACCCCACTGGTAAGAGTCTATAGGTTACAGAACACTCTTTAAAATATCTTGTTGCTGCACAGACTAGCAAGAGTGATTCTTTAGTATACACCAAAAGGTAATCTCTACATGAAAACAGTCTAGAAACGAACCTATTTTCATTGATTTTGCCTTTATTATGATGAATGAAGATCTTTATCCCATTTTGGAAATTTTCTCTACCTCTTGATAATTCTTTATCTGCTTTATGCTCTTTTTCAGAAATTTCTGTTCTTATTAACATTTACATATACACAAGTAAAATTGTATACAGCATATATGCTATATAAAACTACATGCACAAATATATAGTACATAATTACATATGCATATTTATACATACAAAAATAAAACTGTCATGATATATATGCTTTCCATATAAACAACATAAAATTATATTTAAATATATGATTATGAGTATATATAGTATGTGGAACTATACAAACATATATATATATTGCAAGTGTAATTACTTAAAATTATGCATGTGAGTTATCGGTCTATCCTCCAATCTTTTATTCAGTCACCATTTTCAAGTTTTTAGGATTTTCCATTAATTTCTGGGAAAATATTTATAGCTTCTATCTAAATTATAAGTTTATTAATTGTAAACTACCTCTATTGCTGTTAAACATTCAGAGGACCTATTAATTTCTTAGTAATATTTTCCTGACATTATAATATTCCTCTTTCTATTTACCTATTTCTTTGCACAGATATATTCTGTATCAGCTAAGTTAGGTTACACTTTCGTAATAAACATCATCTACATGTCACTGAATGAAGACAACGAAGTTTACTTCTCACTCATTCAACCTATCCAATGCACGTGAGAAGGGATGTTTGTCTCTCTTTGGTCACTTCAGGATCTACATTTCCGTAATATCTAGTCAGAGAAAGGGAAAAGCACTCAGTCTTAGAGCTTTGGCTCAAAAGTGGCATACATCACATTCACACACATCCAGTGATAAATAAGAGGCAAGCAAGACTTCAAGGAAGGCAGAGAAGTGCAATCCTACTGTGTTTCTCTAAAACAAAGGGCCAAGCAAACTTGATGAATGACGGTAATACTATTTCTACCACAGAGTGTTCGTGTGAAGCATTTTGATAACAGGAATTTAGAGACCTCTAAGAGGCTCTTATGTTTTTAATGTAAACCTGCTTTCACTGAGACCCTTTATTTTGATATCTCTGACTTGTCATTCTTATCTGAACTGCCAAATTGAAGAACATATTTCAAAACATTGTATTAACTTATTCTATAGCGAAAGATCTTTGTCCACTTCTGGTAGCTGGAATAGGTTTTTTGAAAATTTCTGAAATTTCAAGCCTCTTGAAGGTCCCAATAAGATAAAGACTTGCCCCTTGATGGCTGGCCTCAGGACCTCAGTTCTTCCAATATAATCTCATTCAGGTGGAATGACTTTTCTTTTTGCTACATTTGTAATGAGCAGCTTCCCCCAAACCCCCCAACCCCCATACCTTTTACAGATTTTTTTGGTCATTAAACTGGGAATTTGCAAAGAAAAGGGAAGTTAAATCTGTATGTTCAAACTTTATGTTGAACTTTCCTAAACTGCTGATTTTGGATAGTAGGTAAACCACTTATCCAGCTAACCAAGTGAGGCACAACCAGGAGACATCCACTCTTCCTCTCACACCCAAATCGTCACCAAACCCTGTTGATTTTGTCTCTTAAATACCTTGGAAAAGAATAGAGTTCTTGAGAAAAAAATTAATATCAAACTTATTTTAGAACTATGTGGCATTCCCAGAGGAAAAGTTACATGTAACATTAAACAAGCAACATTTTGATGATTAATCATTTTGACAAAAATATATTCAAGGGTAAACCAATAGCCTTTCTTACTCCTTAGGCAAACAAGAGCCCTGAATGTTCTCAACTAATACGGAAAGAGACTGGTGTTCAGCTTGACAGCAAGCACTCCAGAAATACTTGAATTTGACAGAGCTGAAAAACGGAAAAGCTAAGTAAAAACATTCATGAAGACTGCCATCCGGTTGAGCTAGAGAAAGTCAGGCTGCTGTGGTCATTCTTGCAGTCAATATAGGAAGGCACCGATTGACTGCAACTTAATGAGGTATGCAGACTGGACAAAGCTGGAGAGGGGGCTCTGAAAATAAATCCTAGACCTTTTCTCATTGCCAACATATAACAAAATTGGTTTCCACTGGTTTCTAGCACTAAGGCAACTAAGAGAAAAGGAATCATAAGTGATGTCTTTAACAAGGCCTTTTTTTGATAATATACTTATAATGGGTTTCTATTGGTAGGCCTTGAATTTCAGATACGGATTTAATCTATAGCAAAATGCCTTGTTGGTAAAAGTATCTGTTATTATCAAGATGAATTTGCCTGTGTGTATTCCCATTCTGTGTGAATTTCCCATTCTTGCAAATTGCTTATTGTGACTGAAAGCATTGTGTTTTATTCATGAGAAACAAAAAGTTTTCATCTCTGTCACAGTACCTCACCTTGTCACACAAACTGAGGTGTCTTTTAAAAATTGTCTTTGCATTGAAGGTTCTTGCAGATTGCTTACACTTTATTTTATAAATATACCAACAGTCAATTGGATCCTGATTTCTCTTTGTAGGTTTTCTTGGGCTCATCACAAAACAAATACTTTAGGGATGGTAACATGAATGTTGAATGAGGGCATTCAACTAAAATCTCTCTGTATTATTTCTTACAACTACAGGTGAACCTATAATCATCCTAAAAGTTAAAAAAAATAGTCCTACTTTTTTCAAAAGTCCTCATTTTAAAAACATCCAAATGTGAACCAACTTCTCTGTTATTATTCTTTCCTTGTAAGAGTAATCTACATAATTACAAATCTATCCATGGAAGCCAAGCACAGAGATCACAGTATAGAAGTTATTTAGTGAAGCATTTAGATGGGGATTTAATGAGATGATACTCAGGTAAGAATACTGGAGAGGTTATATGTACCTATACATATAACTACCATGACAAATAATGCTTTTTAAAAAACCATACGAATCATTTGATTAAAAACAGTTTCTTAAAAACATCCTCCTTTAACCTAAAGAACTATTTATGGATGAATTGATTTTCTCTACATTCACGAAAAAACCCTGATAATCTGGCCTTTTATTTCAGTTTTTTTTGCTCCCATTATAATTTGCCTTTGCAATAGTCTTCTGAAAACAGAAGCACTAAAAGTCAAAAACATGTATTATGTCTCGACAAAGCAATAGTGCTGATTACAGGGGTATTTTGAGAAGTTCATAGGCTTTAAGTATACTTGTATTTGAGACTCCTCTCCACTATCAAACATTAAAATGGATCCACATGCCACATTCAATATAATTAACATAAAAACACAAATACTGAGATGTAGTTGACTGACATATGTTTTGCTTTGGAGGCATTTAATTAGACATGTAGTATATTCAATTTTGCAGTTTTCTTTTTGTATTGCATGACTAGGAATTTTTGGAGGGAAGTGAAAGGAGATGACAGTAATTTTCAGAAAGTCCTAAAAGCTCATATGCCCTACACATGGTACACATAGACTAGGGGAGTCCAATCTTTTGGCTTCCCTGGGTCACACTGGAAGAAGAATTGTCTTGGGGCCACACATAAAATACACTAACACTAATGATAGTTGATGAGCTTAAAAAAATAGAAAGAAAAAGCAAAAAAAAAAAAAACCCTCATAATAACGTTTTAAGAAAGTTTATGAATTTGCATTGGAATGCATTCAAAGCCATCCTGGGTCACAGGTGGTCCATGGGCCATGGGCTGGATAAGCTTGAATAGCCTATAATGAATACAATACTTCTAATATTTTACATAGTTAAGCAACATGATTCACATTCAGAATGTAGAACAAGGCGGTATGACAGGGAAATTCGTATAATGACTTACCTTCTCAAAGCCAAGGCTTTGAGGCACAGTAGCAAAAACTAACCTTAGCATGTGGGCAGCGTTGAAGACAACATCAAACTCCGTGCTGTCTAGTTCAGCTGCTTTTTTTGCCATCTCAGCTGCTTCTATGAGACGAGCTTCTTCCAGAAGAAACTGACCTGCAAGATATGAAAACCAGTGAGCTTCAACTCAGAAAATCCCACGAAACAATAACATTGTTATTAAAGAAAAATAAGTACAGTGATAAAGGTGATTTGAAGCTAGGATAATACCTATTATTTAAAGATTATTTATCTGCCTTTCACTTAATTGTGGGACATTTCAAGGTTTCTATTTGCTAACTTAAACATTTTTTCTTAAAAAGAAATCTATATACAGCAAGATATAAGATGAATAAATTTAAAGCTATATTATAAATATGAGTTAAGTTGATTTCAACTGTTAGTACTTTATGTATGTATGTATGTATTTATTTTTTATTTATTTTTTGAGATGGAGTTTTGCTCTTGTTGCCCAGGCTAGAGTGCAACGGTGGGATCTCAGCTCACCGCAACCTCTGCCTCCGGGGTTCAAGCAATTCTCAAGCCTCAGTCTCCCAAGTAGCTGGGATAACAGGCATGTGCCACCACACCTGACTAATTTTTGTATTTTTAGTAGAGACAAGGTTTCTCCATGTTGGTCAGGCTGGTGCTGAACTCTCGGCCTCAGGTGATCTTCCCGCCTCCACCTTCCAAAGTGCTGGGATACAGGCATGAGCCACTGTGCCTGGCCGGTACTTTAAAACAGCTCCTATCTCTGACGCATATGTACAAACAGGTATTTTCATGTTGACAAATACTCATATATAAGTAATATTAAATTACTGATAAACATAGTAAGGTAGGTTAAGCATTAATTTACTCAGATTTAATAATACTTCTGGAATAAATATTAACAAGTTCATATTTGTGAAATTACTTTAAAATCAGTTTTGCAAGGTTAGAATTACTGAAGACAGAGTCAGAGAACTTTTTCAACTGCACCTCAAGAATTATTATATAATGTCATCCCAGAAACATATTGTAAAGGTAAAGAAAACAAAAGTTAGGCCCAATTTAACGCCATAAATATACAAACAGAGACAACAGGCCACTTTTTAAATAAAGATTTATTAACAGTAAGAGTAGTAATATTAAGCCTTATCTGATATGGATATTCAAATAAAAACCAATTTTAAGGATGACAAACATAAGGTGAAACCATCCATGTAACTGCCAGGCTTATCAAGTTGCAGGCTAATTATCATCTCTTCCTGTTTGAGGTTTCATGGTTGTTTGAAGTTAAATAATTTAAAAGTACTAAAAATAGTTATAAAAATGATTAGTAAGTTCTGAGCTCCACACGGAAACATAAAACTTTAAAAATGTCAAGAAGAAATACACACAACCAACAAGCATGTGAAAAAATGGTCAATATCCCTAATCATTAGAGAAATGCAAATCAAAACCACAATGAGATACCATTTCACACCAGTCAGAATGGTATGATTAAAAAGTCAAAATACAACAGACACTGGCAAGGTTGCAGAGAAAAGAGAAGGCTTATACACTACTGGTGGGAATGTAAATTAGTTCAGCCTCTGTGGAAAGCAGTGTGCTGATTTCTCAAAGAACTTAAAACAGAATTACCATTTTACCCAGCAATTCCATTATTGTGTATACACCCAAGGAACAGAAATCATTCTACCATAGACACATGCATGCATATGTTCATTGTAACAGTATTCACAACAGCAAAGACATGGAATCAACCTGAATGCTCATCAACGGTAGTCTGGATAAAGAAAATGTGGTACACATACACAATGGAATACTATGCAGTCGTAAAAAAGAATGAGATCATGTCTTTTCCAGTAAGCTGGGTGGAGCTGGAGGCCATAATCCAAAACAAACTAACAAAGGAACAGAAAATAAATACCACCATGTTCTCACTTCTTTATTTTTTTTTTTTGAGACAGAGTTTCGCTGTTGTTACTCAGGTTGGAGTGCAATGGCGCGATCTCGGCTCACCGCAACCTCCGCCTCCTGGGTTCAGGCAATTCTCCTGCCTCAGCCTCCTGAGTAGCTGGGATTACAGGCACGCGCCACCATGCCCAGCTAATTTTTTGTATTTTTAGTAGAGAAGGGGTTTCACCATATTGACCAGGATGGTCTCGATCTCTTGACCTCGTGATCCACCTGCCTCAGCCTCCCAAAGTGCTGGGATTACAGGCGTGAGCCACCGTGCCCCACCTGTTCTCACTTCTATGTGGAAGCTAAACAGTGAGTACACCTGGACACAAAGAAGGGAACAATGGACACAAGGAGCTACTTGAGAATGGAGGGTGGGAGCGGGAAGGAAAAAACACTGCCTCTTGGGTACTATTACTTAACACTAGAGTGATAAAATAATCTGCCTACCAAGCCCTTGTGACACACAATTTACCTACATAGCAAACCTGCACATGTACCTGACACATATACCATGCATGTGTAGCCTGTACACAAACCTACAATAAAAGGGAAAAATTAAAAAAAAATAAAATAAAAATGCTAAATGCTCTCTAGAGGCTAAAGAGTTCATTATTTACTGTTTATTTAATGAATATTACAAATTGTCTTCTAATTCAAAAGACCAGTTCTTAAATAAAAGAGAAAAAACCTCTATTCAAAGGATTTATTATAAACCATAGCCGGCCGGGGATGGTGGCTCACGCCTGTAATCCCAGCACTTTGGGAGGCTGAGGTGGGTGGATCACCTGAGGTCTGGAGTTCGAGACTAGCCTGGCCAACATGGTGAAACCCAGTTTCTATTAAAAATACTAAAATTAGCTGGGTGCAGTGGTAGGCGCCTGTATTCCCAGGTACTAGGGAGGCTGAGGCAGGACAATTGCTTGAACCCGGGAGGCGGTGGTGGCGGTGAGCCGAGATTACACCTCTGTACTCCAGCCTGGGTGACAGTGTGAGACCCTGTCACAAACCAACCAACCAACCAACCAACCATAGCCACTGCTTGCATTTAAGTATTTCTAATATCAATTAGTACAGAATGATGAGTAAAGATAAGCCTAAGATTATAAAGCCTTTTTGTTTTTTTCAAAGGCAAGTGACAAAATTTTAAGATTAGGACTTGTAGATCACTTAGCTATTTCTACCAAAAGTTTCACATCACTTCATTAGTTTGTCACCTAACATTCTGTGCCTTTATGTCCCAGAACAAAGAAACATTAATTCTTGGGTTAGAAAATGAAGGAAACGGAATTATACATTCCTGTATAAGCTAACTCTACAGATACAGATATGAAATAAAATTTAAGTAATAGTGCTTTTTTACATAACAGTAAAATAAAATCAGATAATCCGTGGCATACTGAAATATTATCTCCTCATATATAGCTTCATAAAGGTTTCCAGGCTAACCCCATC
Organism: Cebus imitator; assembly: GCF_001604975.1. Lineage (NCBI taxonomy): Eukaryota > Metazoa > Chordata > Mammalia > Primates > Cebidae > Cebus > Cebus imitator. The sequence continues at coordinate 3,448,178 of NW_016107471.1, read as the reverse complement.
CAGTTAGTTATAGTTATTAGAGACTGCTTTTTAAATTAAAATACAATATTAATTACTACCTGTATTCAAAACATAATATTTAACTAAGCAAAGGCATTAAGAAATACATTATTTATGTGGTATTGAAACAAAGGATAATATAGGAAATTATTAATGGTTCTTTTCCTTCACAGGCAGCTATTAACACTGAAATGTAATCTATATTAATAGTTAGAAAAATGTAACAATTAATTGAATAATGAAGGTTTTTTTCTTGAAATTCATTAGACTGTACAGAGAAAAGAAAATTAGCTCCAGTTAAAAAGAAAGAGAAAAAGAACACGGTATCTACTTTGTACATATGGAAACAGTGAAGGACATTGAGGAGTCATCTATAAGGCGAAGGTAATGATACCCATTACAAGGGGTCCCTTTATAATCAGTGTCCAGCCAAAGTCTTTGAAGCTTTAGCAATGCCAAATGTTTTTTTAATGTTCAACAAAAAAGGAAATATCCTTAATTTTGTAAGATTAAATTAACAATTTTTATCATAATTTAATAAGATTTATTCCTGCTTTAAATTACCTTTGCCATGCAACATGTGCTTTGTAAACAATTTCCAAAAACTATATAGAACACACAATTTTTAGTAGGGTACATGGTGACAGAAAAAAATTCCCATATGATCATTTTTTAACTGCAAAATTCGTTCACCATATTAATATTCAGAAAAACAACATCACAACACATTACTTAGGTATTTGCATGCTTTCCTCTATTCTGTTCTCGACAGGCCACAAATCTCGACAGTCCTACATTAGTGTTCTGCTATGATAAAGGCACAGAATATTATGGAATGTGAATCATTTGGCTGGTATTTTTTAAACTGAATTTGAATATTTCAACCAAGGTGAAAGTAAATTATTATTCTGCTACGTTACACAATGACTGCTTGTTTGAAATATAGCCGAGAATTGATAGAAAATAAAGCAATAAACATTTTGAATACACAGAACTTGTGTTTGTACAGGGAACCGTTTGTACAGGGAAACAAAGAGTAGTGGGTATTTTCCTAAAGTGACATGTTATTGAGGCGACAATAAGAAACAAACTTTTTCCTTCCCCCTTTTGGAAGACTTTATCTCAAATCGCCCCCTTCCCATCAGCTTTATCTATTAGCAGTTTCCCCAGACTCCAGCCCCTTCCGACTAGGAATTAGGCTTCCCATAGAGGAATCTACTGCTTCCCATCTTTGTCTGGAACCTGTAGCCACCAAGATCTCTCAGCCTCTAAGTTTGTCCCATCCCAATCTCCAGTTCTGTCTTGCCTACCTATTGTAAAATGACAGCTTTCATGTTTAACCCCTTAAACATTCCCTTCTTAGTGAAGCCTTCTTAGAACCGTTTCCAACAGCGTTAGGATTGCTTATGACTTAGGTTCACTGAAATATAATTTACCAATGAAACTAGAGCACCCAGAAGAGTGAAAGGAAATATTAATTATGCTGAATGGATGGAAACCAGAATTGTCCTAATATGGCCACCTCACTTGTAGCACATGTGACAGAATGTGTGTCTCAGTCCTCTCATCTTCATCACCACTGGGAACTGAACTGTTTGTACAACAAGGCATTGAAACGCTGCTAGCAGAAGTAACAAATATACTAAGAAAGCCAGTTGCTTTTCCCTGACGAATTACTGTTAAGCCCATCAAGACTGAGACAGGCCCTAAGTTTTAGTGAGTAGAAACAGCTAATGAGGCTCAGGTAGTGCACATATACTACAAGGTAGAGCCAGGACTAAAGGGAAGAGAAACTCGAGGAACGCACTTCTGGGAGTCCATCTACGCTGATGGATTCTACAGGACCTGCAAGGTTACCTTTTTCATTTGTCTCTAGCTTTAGTGCACATCAGAATCACCTGGAGTACTTGAACTGAAACAGAGAGTAAGGCACCCTCCTCAGAGTTTCAGATTCAGTGGGGTTGGGATAGCACGTGAGATTTGCATTTTTAACAAGTTCCCAGGTGATGCTGATGCTGCCCGTTAAGTGTCCACACTTTGAGAATCAGTGTCTTCTGGGAAAAACAAAATAAATGTTTTTCACCGTACTCTGGACTCTGGTGACATCTGGGATTAGCTATCAGGCTGAGCTCTTCTGGTAATCAATTGCACCTGGCATTGTGGGAATCCGTATGAGTCTACAGCAACCTCCGTTCTTGCCTCTTGAGAAGAAAGAATTCCACAGAGGGGGATAAGGCAGAAGGAGATACCAAGGCATGTTTTAGAGCAGAAGTGATACTTTATTAAAAAGCTTTAGGACAGTAATAAAAGGAAGAAAAGTACACATGGGAGAGAGCTAAATGGGTGACTTGAAAGGCAAGTGCGTGATTTGACCTTTTGACTTGGGGTTTTATAGGTTGGCATATTTCTGGGGTCATGTGTTACTTCTCCCTACTCGGGCAGCTCCTGAGATCTTATCAGGAAGGTGCTAATCATCAGTTTCAGGTGTTTTCTGTTAGGAGCCAGCTTTTCCCTCATGCTGGCTGTGAATATTTATTACTTCAGAGAAACAGTTAAAAACTGACTGACCGGGTGCGGTAGCTCACTCCTGTATTCCCAGCACTTTGGGAGGCCAAGGCGCGCAGATCACCTGAGGTCGGGAGTTCAAGACCAGCCTGACCAACATGGAGAAACCCCGTCTCTACTAAAAGTACAAAATTAGCTGGGCGTGGTGGCTCATGCCTGTAATCCCAGCTACTCGGGAGGCTGTGGCAGGAGAATAGCTTGAACCCAGGAGGTGAAGGTTGCGGTGAGCCGAGATCGAACTATTGCACTCCAGCCTGGGCCACAAGAGTGAAATTCCATCTCAAAAACAAAACAAAACAAAACAAAACAAAAAAAAAAAACCCTGCCTGACCATCACCTGATGATCATCAGACACTCCTGTTGTGTGTGTGGGAAAAATCCCTCTCCTGCCCTATTCATACCCGACTAGCTATCTGTAACAGCACTGTCTTCCCTAATTACGGGGCATAATGACTAGTTTACACATATGTGTATAGATAGATATATGTATATAAATAAGACATATTCACTGAATATCAGCTTGCTCTCTAAAAGTCATTAAAATAAGGAAAGGTAAACGTTTTATCCTTCACATGATACAACGGGTATGTGAGAAACAACTTCTTTTTCATATACAGCAAACACATTCTACATATTTGATAACTGAGTTGAACTGCAAATAAAGAAAGCACAAACAGCGTAAGTAAAATATATTTTGTTTTCATGTGTGTACTGTTGCTACCACTTTATTTCTTTGGTTGTAATTTGCCTTACCCAAGCTAATTATCTTAATTATCACAAATTACAGGGAGAAAAAAAGGAAAAGAAAAAACGAGACGAAATTTTTTTGAAGTAATTTGAGTAGGGAAAAACAGATGATATAAAACAAGGAAGAATCCTCTAGAGACCCAGAGACACAGAGTGTAAAAGTCTCCTCATGGGCTAATGAGGGAAGAGGGAAACAGTGATTGTTTTGTATTGAACTGTTCAGCATCAGAGTAATACCATTTCTTCTGTGTACAATTCTCTCACCGAACCATTTAAAGTACTTAGTAGTTTTTACCAACATTTCAATATGACAGGCTTGTGAAGACCAATCTTTCATTAATTCCTGGATTTAAAAAGCTATCTGCAATGTAGAAATCCATAAAAATGCATGCTGACCTTAAGCCACAGGCTCAAATCCTGCTTTGTAAAAATTCCACTTATAAATTCCCTAGATTAATTTTGACTGGCATTTTTTACTAAAATATTATAAAAATTCTCTCATGATCACTGCAACTAAAGAGCTAAAACAATCTGTAATAAGTGTTATGATACAGTTCTCTTTAGAAAAGAAACTATTCAAATGTAGCTTTAAAAATGTTCAATGTCAAAAATATTTTTTATAAGACAACCAGAAAACAGCATTTGCATTAAATCAGTTCTTTTTGGAAGAAGACGTTTGATCACAGAAACATGTCCAGAATCATCTGAATTCTACTGATACCATTCCGTCTTAAGCCACCACATCACCCTGGATGACAGCAATAACCTCCTAAATAGTCCCCACACTTCTACCTAGAGGGTATTCTCAAAGCAGCAGTCTGAGTGATCTAGGTAAAATGGAAATCGGATTGTTATTCTACAGCTGATTCGAGAACCCTTACACTGGCCTACACAGCTAGCTATGATCAGCACGGGTTCTTCCCCACCCTCTCTTACTGTTCCTATAATGCCATCAGAGGAACAATGACTCCTGGTTCACAGTCTTTTTACTCACTATTCCTTCCACCTACAATGTTCTTCCCCCAGATATCCCAGTGGTTTGCTCTCTTACTTATTGGCACATTTCGGGGATTTAATAAATGTGTGTGCAATGAAAGGACTAAACCAACTAATATTACTATGTGGCTCTCATCTTCAAGAGCAAGCTAGAACCTATCCAGCATTTGTCACCAGAAGTTTTCCTATTCATATTTCCACATCTTGCAGTGATTTTAGGCAGAGCTGCAGTACATGGCCACACATGCTTCCCAAGCATGCCATTCACAGTGCAGTTTCCATGAATAGTGGTTCCTGGACTTGAGCAACATGGTGGCTCTGGTATTAGGACTCTGAATTTCCCTTGGAACACAACAAAATAAATCCACATATCAATCATACCTTCAAAGATATTTTAATATCAGAGCAATTCAAACTATGCAATTTACCTAACATCTATTATATGTTATTGTATTGTGAGATACATTCAACAGACTGGGAATGGAAGAAGGAATTATCCGAAAACAAGAGATAGTTTCTTCCTTAGGTTAATATACTCCCCAAATTAATATTGTGCTACTACACACAAAATATGGTAGTACTTGCAGTGGGGATACAAAGATAAATACAATATTTATCTTTGAAGCAGTTTCATTTTATTAGAGAAGGGAGTAGATTATAGACATACTTTAACCCCAAAACTCATATAAATTTGAAAGGGAGGTGTGAGGTATCACAGACCGAATGCATCATTTTTATTTCTGAATGGAGGTAATTTTTGTTTGCTTGTGTTCAACCAGTGGCCAGATCCTGAAACAGAACATTGCCAGCATCCCAGAAGCAATTATCTGTACCTGGGGACTTTTTCAAATATTCTGATGATTAGAAATGGGGAAAAGCCAAGGTGGAAGTAATTGGGCTAACTGGTTTTAGTCACATCTAGTGGTAACAAGATGAGTACATAAAAGGTAACTGAGGCAAGTTATTTATGGGGTGTGTCTACTATAGGAGGGTAGTAATACACGCCTGGTAAGAGCGGGTTGATGATAACGCAGCAGTCAGGTTTTAGACTAGCGGTAGGTAAGGGATGCTACTAAAGAGAGGTAGCTTGTTAATGCTAATTATGTCTGAGATCATTAAAACTATGGAGGGCGCTCTTCTCTTTTTGCCTCTCTGAAAGGAGCCTTACTGAGTGTCTTTTTCTGAGTCACCATGGCATTTCAAATATGCTTCCACTCTTTAAGGCTAACCTCTCTAGCCTCTCCTTTATTCATTTTGTTGCTCTGTGTTTTTATGCTCTTGGCAGCCTGAGTTAGTAAATGCTGTTTTTCATGAGACAGGCCTAATGTGATAAATGTGCCACAGTTACTGGCCAAGAAAACAGGTGGCCTGGTGAACAAGGAAAATATACCAAGGGATCAATCTGGACAGCTTACTGTGAGACTGTGAGGCCCTGGATTTGTTCCTAAGTGAACATGAGACCAAGAATTTGTCCTGATTTGGACAGGTGGCAACGAAGGTGTCTAGTGTGAAGAAGATTAGAGAAACAGAAGGCCAGGGCCCTGCGCTCAACTGGAAAGGAGGTCAGGAAGGTTAGAAGTACTTACTGAATTTATTTCTCCCCTGACTCTTTCCAAAAGGGTTATGAAATGCCAGAAAACCATTGAGGGAGTTATGATGACTGTCTGATGGGGTGTGGGAATTTCTGCAGGCTAAGAACAAGAGGGGAGACGGGGGAGGAGGTGAGAAGATACAAAGAAGAGAGAAGGAATAGCGGGGAGGGACAAGGCATAGAAGGTAACACAATCTCATCGTAGGTTTAAGTAATATACAGATTCAACAGGGATCAAGTATGCTTCAAAAGAGAAAATAAGTTCATGCTGGGCTTCCAACTATCTGCAGTGTTTTGTCACCTAAAGAGGAAGAGGAGGATGCAACAAGATGAGGAATACAGCCTCATCAAAGACCCAGAGGTGAGCAGCCCTATTTAGTTATAGGATGGGGTGTCTTTTTACACTAGGGAGTTGTAAGGAAAGAGATGAGGTAGACAAAAGGACTTGAACACATTTTCTGAGTTACTAAAGAAAGGAACTCATATCTCAGAGCAGTAATGAGAATGGAGAGGGGCAGCTCAAAGAGCCAGTGCTTACATCCTCTTCCCAGGAGAGCTCCAGGTCTTCTTACTGTGCTCGCACACCATCTCAGTCGGCTTTTCTGAGATACTCATTTCAAAATGTGTCAAGCAAAGGACAGAATATTTAATAGCAGGGCACGCAAACTTTGAGAGCAATTGTTTTAATTAAGGCAGAATAAGAAACTGCAAACAAGAATCTCAAAGTGCATTCGCTTGCTGAGTCAAAACAGGTAAGACTGGGAAAACAGTGTTTCTCTCCCTGCTCCACCAACGTGTGTGTGTGTGTGTGTGTGTGTGTGTGTGTGTGTGTGTGTGTGAATCTTCACAACACACAAACTTCACAGACACTACAGAGTTCTCCAAGATGAGCCATGTTGAGATTTGCAGCTACAGAGAAAAGCCTCTGTGATTTACCCAGTTAACTGAACACAGTTACGGAAATAATGAAATAATGGGAACAATCCATTATTTTTCCCTTAAAGCACTGTTTAGACTGTTGAGCACAATGTCTACTCTCTTATTTGTAAGGTTACTTACAATATTCAGTCTTCCTGCAAGCAATTATTCCCTTTCTCTGGTCTTTTTGTTTACAAGTAAGTGTCTCTTCTTCCCTTAATTTGTCCCTTTATTTATACACTTTATTCAATTTTTTTTCATATTTTGAATCATTCTCCAAGATATTATTATGGTTTTTATTATAATTTAAAAATAATAAATGCCCACTGTCACAATTAACTGAGCATTTATCATGTGCTACTTTATAAAACTGTAAATAAATACTTACAACTTTAGGCCATAGTAATCTCCAGATTATGACACTGAGGAGCAGAGAGTGCAGAAGCTACATCATACTTAGGGAGATAATCTGCAGTAGGGCTAGGTGTGCCTCATTCCAAATCCATGTCACTATTAAAAATCTTTTGCACTGTTTACTCCCTATATCCACATCTTAATTTAGTTCTTATCATTTTGCCTTTGTGGCTTCTAGAGTCCTATACAAAGACAGATTCAAAAGAATGTACGCTAATTTTATATAACTGTACGTCTCCTTAGCAAAGCATGACCTAGTTATAAACAATTTTTTTAAAAAAGTGGATTCTATTCCCATACACAAAAAAGGGGGCACAGATGAGAAAAGGGAAATTGAAAACTAACCAAAGGGCAGTCTACCCTTCTTTACTCATTCTTGTATTGAAAAAAAGTTGATTGACCAACCTTCCTAGGCGAAGCACTGTGATCAGGGCTGGAACCCCTGTGGCAAGGCCACTTTGGTTATTGGGTTGGGTTTTGAGTTACGGTTTCTTCACTTTTCACATAGGTGTAATCATACGTGGTTATTAGAAGGAACAAGTGAGACAGTGTAAAGAAAATCATGGAGGGTGAGGTCTGGTGCCTTGCCTCCTCTTCTTTTTGCTAACTTCTCCATGAACTCCTTTCCTTTTGCGTCTTTCAGGTTCTCAAGCTGCCCTTCCTCCCTGGGGCCTTCAAGAACACAGTGATCAGAGCTCCCTGGGTTTCTTCACCAGCAGTCCTCCCTAAGAGCAATCTGGCTCTGGGTCTGTGTCACCAATGGGGACCCACAAGGCTCACATTTAGTAAGAGCACATATTTGACAGAACAAGGAAAACCATAAATATATTGTGAGCTGGAGTGTCAGAAGAGGCTTAGATTCTTGCTCTGCCAACTTACTAGTCATAGGGCCTTCAATGTGCCACTTAAACTCATGGAACCTTAAATGTTGTATCTGTAAAATATGGGTAATGTTATTTCTGCACAGGACTCAGGAACTGACAAAAAATATGCATAAAAGCACCCAATGCTTGGTCAGGAACGTAATTGTTAAACACTCAGCTTCAGTAATAACAGCACTAGCATTAATGAGCACATATGTGCCCAGCATGATGCCAAGCTCTTTCTTTTCTGTAAATTTTCATTAACTCTGGAGTAAGGACACACTGTATTATTTGAATTCATTTACTCATCCTAATATTGTGAAGCATTTTACAACCCTATTCAACAACACAGTTTTATTTCTTTCTTGTTTTTTGGAAGAGCTATAATAAAACTTTGTGGGTCAGAAAGGACGTCACCATAGAATGTCATCATACCACATCTTAGCATGGTCTTAACATTCTATATGTTGACATAAGAGATGATAACACTGCAGTATAGCACAAATGGCCCTGTAAAGAATTTAACTACTATTAACTGGCACTGATGCCTTGGGTAATATACCCCAAAGTTACTGCTGGATGAGATCACTTTCTCATCGATAAAATGAACATAGTCACATACTCTCCCCATCTGGTTTTTGTGGGAATTTAATGAGATGCTATATGTGAATTTCTCAGGACACAAAAGTATTCAATAAATGTACTATTAGAGTATATTATGAATTCATCAAATATATATAATATATTCATCAAATATATTGTAATATTTGAAGATTTCATAATGAGAATATTATATTTAATAGAGACTCCATGCAAGTGGTCTTTCTCTACTGTTTATTCCCTTCTTGCTTAATTTTTATGTCTTAAAGTTTACATGTTGAGTTCTATTAAATAATTTTGGATAATTGGTTGGTTACTGTAATAATTCTCCTGCTATCTACTTGAACATTAGATTAAAATGCTTGTTCTTGGCCAGGTGTGGTGGCTTATGCCTGTAATCCTAGCACTTTGGGAGGCCAAGGCAGGTGGATCACCTGATGTTAGGAGTTCTAGCCTAACCAACATGGTAAAACCCTGTCTCTACTAAAAATACAAAAATTAGCTGGGCATGGTAGTGAGCCCCTATAATACCAGCTACTCGTGAGACTGAGGCTGGAGAATCGCTTGAACCCAGGGTGCAGAGATTGCACTATTGTACTCCAGCCTGGGCAAAAAGAGTGAAACTCCATCTCAAAAAAACAACAAAAAAAGATGCTTGTTCTTTCCTATTTTATTGAAGTATACATCCTTCATAAAAGTAACGTGCTCGTTATAGAAAATTTAAAATAGGAAAGATTAGGCCTTCCAAACAAAGGAAAACAAAAGGTTTCACGTCTAAAAAGCTAATACATCCATTCTAAACATTCTGATGCTTTAAAAAGTCTCTTTCGCTTTCTAATGACTTAGTTATTTTGCAGAATTTAATCATACTCCATGTACAATTTTTATTCTTTTTTCATCTAACATAATAACATAGGCAGTTGTGTCATTATTAGGTATCCTTCATAACCTTAATTTAGGATTTAAAAGATTTCATCAAATGGGAATAATCCCACTTCATGTAATAATCTCCCTTTTTTAGATACTTAGATCAGCTATTTCAGATATATGCTTTCCCATTTTTACCTCTAACAAGTGGCAAAGTCAAAGCTCAATTACTATCTTTGCTGGTAATCTTAAACATTAAAAATACCTGTATTTCCTTAAAATATATTCTCAGGAGAGAATTATTGAGAATAAGTGTCAGGGCAGCTTGCGGGAATTCATTATTATTTAAATTTGAATTCCTTTGATTTCCAATGAAATTGAATGTTTACCTAACTTTTCAAACCAGTTGTCAGGAGGCAGAGGTTCCAGTGGGCCAAGATCATGCCACTGCACTCCAGCCTGGGCGAGAGCGCAATACTCCGTCTCAAAAAAATAAATAAATAAACCAGTTGTAGTTCCTCTTTAAGGTGTCATTTGTTCATGTCGCTTGGTCTTTATACTCTATTTTCCTTGTAGTTGTATCGTTTTTAATGTCTTAAGTAGATTGATCTTTTAGTTTTTGCCTTTACAGGAATTATTCTTTAAGAGTTTATTGGTTCTTAATCATATGACTTTTCAGAAAGAAATTAGTGTTTTTCCTTAATTCTTTGCTTTTAAGCAAAAACCATTTCCTATTTCTTCCCATTTTAGTTATGGGAAAGTTTTAATTATAAAAGGCTTTGGAAAATATCGTATGTAAAATACGCAAAGGTATGAAGATTAAATTGTATTAATTTAATAGACACATTTTAATAATAGGGGATTTAGAAATAAAAAATCACAGATGAGGAATGTAATAGTTTGCAACAATAGAAAAACCTTAATCTAATTATATATCTGGGAACTGCTGATGCTCTTATTGGAGCATTAAAGGGACACTAAACTGATTTTTTTAAAAAGATGGTTTGGTCTTAAGTATTAAACATAACTAACTGTAATCTCAATGTAATTTTGCAAAGATTCAAAGTGTATTTTCATTTTTAATTAAGGCAATATTGTTATTTGGTTCATTAATTAAAAAAGTGCTCTTGCTGTTTTTGAAGTGACTAAAAATGAAGCATAAAACATAGCCTCAATCCATAACCATCTTCTAAGTACCTTTAGTTATGAATAATAAAAAATAATACAGGCCATTCACCAATTCAATTCATTACATATTTCAAGCCTCTACTTTCAGTGCTCATTGATGAAAGACGAAACCTATTATTTTAACTGTCCTCCATAGCCTGCTTTTAAGAGTGAAACAAATAGTACATGAACTATCTGTTATGGTTTGGATATGGTGTGCCTGTTGCTACCAAAGCTCATGTTGAAATTTGATCCTCAGTATGGTGACAGTGGTAGGTGGGGCCTACAGGAAGGTGTCTAGGTCTTGAGGGTGGATCCCTCACGAATGGTTTGGTGCCCTTACAGTGGTAGTGAGTTCTCTGGTGAGACTGGGTTAGTTCTCATGACTATGGATTAGTTCCCATGAGAGTAAATTCTTACAAACCCAGGATGCTCCTCTGGTTTTCTCTCTTTTCATCTTTCTTCTTCCCCTTTGACCTTCTTCCACCAAGTTATGAGGTAGCACAAAAGCCTTCACCAGAAGCAAGGGCAATGCCCTTGAATTTGCCAGCCTGCAGACATAAATAAACCTTTTTTCTTTATAAATTACCCAGTCTCAGGTATTCTTTTATAGTAACACAAAATGGACTGGGACACCATCCTAGAGAAAAACAGAGTATAATAATAATAGTAGAAAGTTCTGGATTTAAAAGTTGAAAGAGCTGGGCTTTTAAAGTTATTCCTCCACTAAACACATTAAAAATTTCTGAAATAGAAAGTCACTTAAAAATTCTGATATCAAATTCAGCCAAATTTAATTAGGATCCATTCCTATCTCACAGGGGTTGGATGATGGAGCAAAAAAGATTCAGGGACAAGAAAACGTCAGATAGATGGCAAAGTGTTTAATAAACGTATAATGGTAGCATTCTAAAAGTGACAATAGAGCCAAATAGTAATAATCCAGATAATTATAATTTTTAAAAATCTATACTTTTCTATGAGCTCACAAGTAAAAATGATAGAATAACTAACTCTTTTTAAAACTAATGAAAGTATTATTTTTACAGTTTGTGCCTCCTTCCCAGTTTGTAAGATCCACTACAGCCTGTCTTATTCTCTACTGTGTCCCTATATCTAGTATAATGCTGAATACATACTGAGCTGGAGGCTAAACGTAAGAGGTTCAAAACTCATCACGACACAGCTGATCCCTTGGAAATAAACTATGTCACTGTATCAATAACAAATATAACAGGGCCATAGGTTTTTAGAAACTCACTGTTAAGAGGAAAACAGGAAAGGAAGAAACTGTCCAAGGTGTACATAAAAGAGTACATTTTTTCAGTAGCACTATAATCTGCTCCCTTTCAACTTTTCACACATCAGTCCATAATATTTCATCAATTCCCCATCTCCCAGAATTTATATACAATAGGTACCTTATAACAAATATTCATTTTAAAGTGTTTCAATGGAGACCAAATTTACAACTGTGTACCTACAGAAAACATTTATAATGCATTCTATCTGAAAAAGTTTTTTCTAGTAATTTTGAAAGAGAGACTTCTTGTCTTCACCTTCATTCTTTAGGAGGGCACAGGGGAATCTACAGAGAATTCATTGAATTATAGGCCCACATGAGACACCAACGCACCAAACCCTCACCTTTGAGATTTATAAACTGAATTCAATAAAGACTTTACATTATTTGCTTCATATGAACATGGTACTTGACAACATACGAATACACAATATTGTATTATTACTAATGCCATAGTTTGAAACCAACTGCATTCCTTACAATTTTGATAAAAGAGCTATGAGAAATTGAGTATATGTTACAGAAAACAAGAAATCGCAGTACTGGAAAACATTTTGGAGTCCATGTCAATCTTTCATTTGACAGATGATGAATCTGAATCCCAGAGACTATAGGTACCACACAGTACAACATTTAACCAACTGATTGAACCAACTGTATAAACCTGCCTAACTTTCTTTCTTGTAAGCCAATCTGAAAAAAAAAAAAAAAAATCTGCAATGCAATCCCTTCCCCTAAACAACACTAGTGGATACAAAAATACAAGTAACTGATAGTATTTAAAAATATTGTCTTCTAATCACCATTGCAGCAAACACAAATTCCTAAAATTCCTTCTGTCTAATCCCAACTGGATGGTATCTTCCACATACTTGTATCATTAACAAGCAAATCAGAAGCACAAAATCACGCAAGAGAGTGGATTTCCCATACAACAAAACTCACTCTCTCTGGCATTTTCATTGGCATTTGCAAAAGCATTTTAAAAAGACTCAAAACACATATATTTCATTTAAACATTTATTTTTAAGCCAAGGAAATGTTATTATTCATTCAATCTGCTGGCATAACAATCTAAGAATATATATAACCAGCAAGTTGGCAAGGAACTGATACGAGAATCATAGTATGTATTTTCTTAAACAAGAAATAAAAATTCAAATAGACCATCCTTTCGGGTAATTTTGTAATCCAGATCTGATTCTAGAATGGAGGATTTTCCTAACTGAGCTCAATAAACATTGTGCATTACTGTGTAAACAGCAATATAGTAGATATACTGATGATACAAAAATGGAAAACATGCCATCCCTACTCTTAATTATGTTAGAATCTTCTAAAGGAAGTAAACATATAATTTCAGTATAAATATTTACATTCCCACAGCTACTTCCAAGTCCAAGACACCATCATCTCTTGATGAAAATATCACAACAACTATCTACAGTTTCCCTCATTCTATTCTGACCTTTCTCTAGTCCTGTCTTCTCCACATGGTCCCTTCCATTACACTTAGAATAAAATGCAAAACTCCTTAGCTCAGTCTCCAAGATCCTATGGGCTCTACCTCTGATTCCTCTGTGGTTTCCTTTCCTCCCGTTTTCCCACCTGGTTCAATGTGTTCCAGTCACATTAGCTTTTTTTTTCTCTGCTATAAACACAAGCTTGATATTGTCTTGGTCTTTTGTACTTTTTATTTCTTCTATATGAACTTGGCTCTTTAACAGCTGGATTAACATGGAGATTTCAAATATCATATTCTCAAAGATGCTTTATCTGACTACCTTGTCTTAAGGAGTATCCAACTTCCTAAAGCATCATCTTCTACAGATGACATCATCCTGTTTATTTCCTGCAGAGCATGACTTAACTTTCTGAAGACAAAACAGTACGGCTGGGCCTAGTAGACACACTGCATAAATATTAAAATTACTAAAAAACATTCTCTATGAACTTTAAGCTAAGTCATGGCATATGAATTTGAGTTCTAAAACTGTAGAGCAGGACCTACTGATCAAAAATATCTACTCTGCCAGTATTTTGAAAAAAAACAAAAAAACAAAAACCCAAAAATAAAACCACAAAAAACCCAAATAAAATATATTTTATGGAATAATATATTTTATGGAAGAAAAAGCATGACAGTAATCAAGGAATCCAAAACTTACCTGTAATTAACTTGAGCAAGTCAATTTCATTTCTCTAGGCTTCAATCTACTTATTTGTTCAACAGACAGGTTATATGACATAATTCTAAAAGAACTTTACAGTTCCAGTTCTAAAATTCAATCCTTTGAAATAGATCCTTCTAAATAAAAATTTGCATGGTTTATAATCTGAGCACAGTGAGCAAAGAATATCATGCACTCAATTATGGGCTTCCCCTCTTTTTGCAGACTAATTTGCCCTAAGTTCTATTCCTTTTTGTCCTACTACCTCATTTTGAGTTCTGTAACCAACTCCAAAGTAGGAAAAAAATATGGGAGCTTATAAAATTTCATAAAATACCTAACATTGTATTTCATAAAATTATATTGAATTATATAATCATTCCTCCTTTAGAAAATAAAATACCTCTCATAATGTATGTATGTCAAAAAAACTTAAAAGTACTAAGAAGAATCAGTTTTTATAGATACATTTAAAGACATTTGTTATCATTGCTTTTCAAATACTATGTAAAATAAAAAGTTTGCTGGCCAGGCGCAGTGGCTCATGCCTGCAATCCCAGCATTTTGGGAGGCTAAGGCACAGGTGGATCACATCAAGTCAGGAGTTTGAGACCAGCATGGGCAACATGGTGAAACCCTGTCTCTACTAATAATAATACAAAAAAAAAATAAAAATTAGCTGGGCACGGCGGCGGGCACCTGTAATCTCAGCTACTCAGGAGGCTGACGCAGAATTGTTTGAATCTGGGAGGTTGAGGTTGCAGTGAGCCGAGATCTCGCCATTGCACTCCGGCCTGGGCAACGAGAGTAAAACTCCATCTCAAAAAAAAAAAAAGTTTGTAGAACTTTCTGTTCAACTAAATCCAAAAATTTCTTAAGGGAGAAACACCTACTAGTATTACCACTGGAAAATAATATTTTAGGAGCATAATGTAATGTAAGAATCATAATAACTTTTTTTATAAGATAGAAGATGGACATAACCAGATTAACAAAGGAGCCAACTTTTAAAATTAATAAAATAATGAAATTGCAATTCAAATGGAGCAATGATGTTTAATGAAATTGATTGTGAAAAACCTATATATAATATTTTCCATAATATTATACTTAAGCTTAGAAGATGCAGTAAGTAGAATTAGTATGAGGCAAATGAAATGCAGGCAGCAAATAGGGGGAAAAATCTCCTATTTTATAACACGCAATGACAGGCAGCCCTTTAGTACTCAGGGAAAATCACCATGAAATTACTTTCATGGACAGCTGAGGTACCCAAAAATACTAGGCATGAGAAAATCCTGAAGTACTTCAGTAGGAAAACCTATAAAAATAAAAATAAAATCTGTCACTAACTTAAATTAGTTGACTACTATTTTAACATGCCATTACAATGGCATTGTGAGACAAAATCAGGAGTTGTACCATCCTGCATTAATGCTGGGAAGATATCTGCTGCAATCCTAGGTTTGTAAACATAGACACACAATAACATAAATTAAAACATGGATTTGTGGTTGTTTGAGTATCTCCAACATTTTTTCTATTCTTCTACACTTGCAGTCTGTCACTGATTCATTTTTACGGCTGGAAACTGGGAAAAGGAATTAAATATTCTACTAATACATTAGCTTTCGTTCCTTATATTTAATTTCTGTCTACTTTTAAGTTTATTACTTGATCATCACTAATGCATCAAAGCCAACAGTGATCAAAAAGCCACTTTTCCCCCACAAGGGATCAGCAAAAGTAAATGCTTTTTGGCTCCATAAAAGAAATTCCAACTGCAAATCTGGTAGAAATAAGCACATCTTACACAATACCAAACCGGCTATATACTTCGCCTCACTAAACACATCACTCACTACTAATGACAGAGCAGAGTGTGACAGAGTTGTTATGTAACCTCATTCTAGACTGATTAAGGCCAAGGCTAAACGAAATGAGACAGCCATTTTTTGTACCCTTTACAGCTTATCCTTGGCCTCGATATTTGGCATTTACAGGCTGGTGTACATCCATATCTTCCAGAAAGCAAGATTTTTTAAGCCAAAATGTAAACTTCTAAAATTTCAAAATGACCTGCTCAAAGGGCAATACATTATCATTTAGAATGAAAAAGAAGCAAATGTTTTATTATAAGCTATGAATAAGGCAAGGAGATAGATGCTTTCCTGATGAGATCTCATTTAAACTCCACACTGAACTTGAAAAAAACAACTGTCCAATGTCATCCCTGTTAAAGTCCTAATAAAATTACTAAAGGAAAGTATAACACGCAGCCCTTATAATAGGACTGTTTTGAATGAGAAGGTAGGAATATAACAAGAGGCGAAATCTGCAATAACAAAGTCCATCTCCTCTTAAAATGTTCTTTATCAGCAAAACCTAGATCTTGTATCAACATTAATATTGTAAATGTGGAGGACATGGAAAAAACTATCAACCACTCACCATAATGCATGTAACAGTTTCCTTTGGTGGGATCCAGCTCAATAGCCTTCAAGAAGAGCTTTTCAGCCTCACTCTTACGACCCTTGAAAAACAGAGAAAATGGATGATTCAGTAACAGGTCATGAGAGATTCTTCACTGCCCAGGCCTAACTGAAGTAGCCAAATGTCTACTTGGTAATCATGATAGGAAAGGAAAACAAAAACAAAAACATTTTGTTCTTATCTAAATGAAGATGATCAAGGAAAAAGTGTTGAGAGACAACACTGAGGTCCGAACCCTGGAAGGCATTAGGAATATATAACAGAAGATGAGAAGGGCCCACTAAAAAGATCAGGCCAGGAAAGCAAGAGACAAAGTGAGGAAAAAAAAAAAAAAAAAAGGTTTCAGAGAAACCAGAAAGACAAGACAGCTTTGAAGAAATATTATTGTCATTTTCCATTTTATTTTCTCCCTTTGATTTGTTTCCTTTTATTCCTTCTTCTTCCTTGTAAAGAACTGTGGCCATTTTAAATGGCCTTACTCACTTTATGCAGACAAGAGTCACAATGTGATGACTCTCAAACAGCTACTATTTATCCTTACTGCTATTATTCAGGACTAAAATTCTGGTAATCCAGGATTTAATAATGTAAAATTAGGCCACCTTCTTTGTTGTAATTTTAAGTAAATATTACCATCATATGCACAAAGAAAATAAGCAAAAAATAGGGGAGAACATTTACATACAATAAATTGATTTTTCATGAAAGAACACCACAGTCTAAACAGATTCTAAAAGTATACATTCTTCACCTAGTTGTGGCCTCTGAACCACAGTTACTTCCACTGTAACACAGAGGGGTGGCACAAGATAGGAGAAGACCCCTAAGAAGCACTTTCCTGGAGCAGTTCTATCTTGCCTGGCATGGTTGGGTTGAAGATGTACAGTGACTGTAAAGGATACCAAGGCACTGGGTGGTGCCCAAAGCCACAGACTATGGTAAAGACAAATAATTTATATACTCTTTACCTACATAAACTTCAAGCAATGTTTTTTTCTTACTTTTTTTTTTTTTTTTTTTTTTNTCTTGTTACCTAGGCTGGAATGTGATGGCACAATCTCAGCTCACCGCAACCTCCACCTACTGGGTCCAAGCAATTCTCCTGCCTTAGCCTCCTGAGTAGCTGGGATGACAGGCATGTGCCACCACACCCAGCTAATTTCTTGTATTTTTAGTAGAGAGAGATGGGGTTTCTCCATGTTGGTCAGGCTGGTCTCCAACTCCTGACCTCTGGTAATCCGCCCTCCTCAGCCTCCCAAAGTGTTGGGATTACAGGTGTAAGCCACCACGCCCAGCCCACTTTGCATATACTTTTAAAACTATTGTTATGAAGATCAATTTTCTAAAGTTAGAGGTATATAATTAACCTAATATGCTACATTAGGGGTGTCCAATCTTTTGGCTTCCCTGGGCCACAATGGAAGAAGAAGAATTGAATTGGGCCACACATAAAATAGACTAACACTAATGATAACTGATCAGTTTTTTTTTAAAGGTTCATGCATAAATCTCAGAATGTTTTAAGAAATTTTGTGAATTTGTGTTGGGCTGCATTCAAAGCCATCCTGGGCCACATGCTGCCTGCAGGCTGAGGGTTGGACAAGTTGTATTACATGCTATGCAGCTTTGACTCTTTTCTCCATACTCCCTCTCTTTTTGTTCATTCCCTCATTTAAAAAACTCACAGTTACTACCTCCTTCATTAACTCATTATTCTAGTAGTTAGGACATAGCCTGCCATCTCTACCACCTACAGCTAGTGATAACCAAATGATCAGACAACTGGCTTCCTCACTTCTTCTATCATTTTAGTAATGCTACTCTATTCAGTAACTCCTTTTTAAATCATAAGTCTTGTCAAATACCAACAATTAAAATTTTTAAATTCTCTGCAATGTTTCCCATAACATTTTAACTTCAAAGGAAAGTACAGACAGAATGTTTCCTATACATACACTTTCATAAAGTTAAAAATAAAAATTAGGGAACCAATTGGGATTCCCTAAATGATTTAATAACTAACAAATCAGGCAGCCTAATGTATGAATTAGAAGCACAGATTCTAGGGAAGCAGAACAGCTCCCATACTTGTTTAGCTATGTGACCCTTGGAAAAGTATTTCATCTCATAGCTATAATTTCTTTGATATAAAAAAAAAAAAAAGAGGACTGGCAGGGCACGAGATTTTTAGGGCAATGCAACTATTCCATCTGATGCTATAATGGTGGATACATGGCATTAAGCACTTGTTCAAATTCATAAAATGCACAACACAAAGAGTGAACTGCAATATAAACTATAGACTTTAATTCACTTATCAAATGTAACAAATCTTCAACACCAAAGTAAGTTGATGTTAATAGGGGAAACTGTATATCTGGGGTTGTAGGAAGGTGAGGAGGTTTATGGGAACACTCTGTACTTTCTGCTTAATTTTTAATAAACCTAAAACTACTCTAAAATAGTCTTAATTTTTTAAAAGTTTAACAATAAAACCCATCTCCTAGGATTACTGAATTATCTGATATGATACATATAAATTAACTTTCATATTACCTACGTATATGTTTGTAATAAATGTTAACTGTTATTTTATATGTACACATACACACATATATATTTAATAGTATGCAAAAAATGAAGAGTTATAAATGGCAAATAATGTATTTTATTTTATATACAGCCCCCAAACACAGGGTGATCTGGCAAGATCATCACTAGAAAGCAATATACAAAGAATTTGCAAAAAATGATACTTTAGGAAAAAGATGTAAAATGAAAGCTATCATCAGTAAAGCAGTGTCTATACAAATGTCATACACAAAGATTAAAACAGGAAACTTTCACTTAAGTTTTCAAGAACAAAAAAGGAGAAACTGGCTCTTTTGTCAATGTCACAATAAACAGGGTAGTAAAATCTCTCTGTATAGTCCACTGGCAAAACAATATTATGAAATTTTAAAAACATGCAGCAAAACTCAATGGACAGTAGTCTCTGGCTGCTCAGTGGACCAAGTTTTTAAATGCAATGAGTCTCATGCTTTCCTAGACGCAAAATAGACACGCTGAAGGCCAGAACATTCTTTCTAGGGGAGATAGTGTACCATCACACAAAAATCCACCTTTCTGCTTTGACCACTATTTATTTAGCCAAGTGCCAAATGATAAAAATGAAAATTCTTAGGAGAGTACAGTAAACCCTCACTTAATGTGGTCAATACGTTCTCAGAAACAGCAACTTCAAGTGAAATGATGTATAATTAAACCATTTTCCCCCCTTATCAGCATTATAACAAAACATCAGTAAACAAAACAATGTTATTTCAAGGACCTGCTGTACATTCTTTTGCTTTATTAAAGTTTCCACTATGTTAAGTGAGTAGTTACTGTATAGAAAATTAAAAGTCAACCAAATTCATAAGCCAACCAGGGATAAATGTTGTTGGTTTATAGGAGGAAAGCATGAAGAAGAGGTAATATTATACTTAATCACATTTACTATTTTAACTGTTATTGTTCTAGAGGGTTGTGGTTGAAGTGAAGAAAAAGTCATTTCTCAGCAGATTTTTCCTGGTATCTTTTAGATTATGTCAGCATTCTGCACAAACAAGCGTTATTACTTTTGCTGTTTACTGGTTGACATGTTTGGACACATGAACTGGTTCATAAATCAAGAAAAAGAGACAGTATTGAGAATTATAAACAAATAACATTTATTAAACTCTTGAAAAAAAAAACACCATCCCAATTAGAAGACTGCCTGGTCATGTCCACTCTGATTGGCATCAATAAAACATAAATGTAAGAGAAATATTCAGTAAAGTTTGTTTAGCCTTAATCTATATCATGGGATCAGTATTAAGCTAATTCATTTTGTTTTCTTTGTTAAACTGGATGCCACTACCACTGTTCAGCTCAGGTGCCCAGCTGAGTGGGTGTGTAAAGCAAACAGCATCTCTCTCAATGGCTGACTGACAGATCAATGGTTTATCTAACCACAAAACACATAAATAAACATAAAAATACATATTTTCACACACACACACATACACGCCCCTCTTCAATCATTTCTAGAACTTTCCTTAAAGCAAACAGGAATATTAAATATAAGAATTAGACTATTATGACTTCAGCTTAAATTGTTTTATTTTTAAAAAGTAAACTATACTCACACTTTTGTCCCTTATCTTTACTGAAATTATGTATTACATCAACTACCCACCTCTGTAGCATGTCTTGAGAACCACAACTCAGAAATACTTTACTAAATGACACCTGAAGACACCAAGCCCTTACATTGTTGCATTGCATTATGACTTTGGGTGTTTATGTAAATATGCATATATATTTATATATCTTTAAATATAAAAATTTTAATATTTCAATTTATAAGAAATATGTGTATTTTGGTCTTCGTTCCCAGTTCCTGGTACAGAACTTCTAAAATCCTTGTAATTTCTTGAGCTATAGCGATGCTAGGAGAGTCTTTTGCTCTAATATTTGGTCTTTTACTCCAGTTCCTGACACATAGCTTCTAATCCTTTGAAATTTCCTAGGGGATAAGAGTGTCTTTTGTTTTCATGAGGCAAATTTTTTTTTTTTTTTTTTTGGGGAAGGGGTGATTTATTCAGCCTAGAGCAAGGTAGCATAATTGCCTTATAACAGCCAAGCTTGTCTCACAAAGGAAACCTCTGCCTTTATATAGGCTTACAACTCTAGATATTCCATGTGAAAGGGTCTTGGGTTTACCGTTTAGAAAGTACATGTGAGGGGGCTCCTGATCGATGAAGTAAGCGTCGGGGTTTGAGCAAGACTGAATGGGAACAATAGAGGGAACAATTTAATCATCTTAGATCTTAAGGGTAGGGGGGTGGTTTAACTTTCAGTCCACCGAGCTCATACAAGCTATGTCTCAACTTTTATTCCTCCTTCTTTGAGACAAGAGACAGGAAAGAGGGGTTTCTTTCCTCATTTCCCCACTTTGAGAATCTCACTTACTAGTAATGGTAGGGTTCCATGAGGCAAATCTCGATAGGCTCCTGGATGCGGGCTGGTCACCAGGAAGATCAAGCCATGATCAGAAACTTGGAATTTTCAGCTCCAGCCCTTCCCATTATTCTCTGGGAAGAGGAGCAGGGATGGAGATTGAGTTAATAATTGATTATGCCTACATGAAGAAGCCTCCATAAATATCCCCGACTTACAGGATTTGGAAAGCTTCTGCATTGGTGAACAAGAACATGTCTACACTGCAGGAGGGTGGCACACCTCAATTCCACCAGGACAGAAGTCTCTATGCTAAGGACGTTTCCAAACCTCCCCCTGTGTATCTCTTTATCTGGCTGTTCAATTGTGTCCTTTAAAATAGCCTTTGTAGTAATTTGGTAATAGTAAGTAATCTGTTTTCCTGGGTTCTGTGAGCCACAGTAGCAAACTGAACTCAGGAAGAGGGTCCTGGGAACCTCCAATTTGTAGTCATGTTGTACGGAAGTTGTGGGTAACCTGGAAACCTACAACTTGGATTGGCACCTAAAGCGGGGCAGCAGTCTTGTGAGACTGAGTCCTTAACTTGTGAGGTCTGCACTAACTCTGGTTAGTGTCAGAATTTAATACAAGGGCATCCTGTTGGTGTCTGCTGGACAATGGCTTGGTTTGTGGGGAATTACCCCACTGACACTCATGTTATAAATGTTCTAGGTTGAGAGTATAATAGGAGAAAATAGTTTTTTTCTACTATACATAAACATATAATACATTTATATGTAAATATATATAATACATTTATATATAATATATGTATATATACTTTGTTCCCCAAATGCAAATAGTACATTAATCTTATTCTATAAATTAACATCAATCTTTACCTTTTCTTCTATAGCCATCCAAGTATTCTATAAATAACCAGTCAACACATAAAAATAGGGTACTATGATTTCTTTCCTTTTTTTAATTTCTTTTTTTTTTTTTTTTTTTTTTTTTTTTTTTTTTTTTTTTTTTTTTTTTTTTTTGAGATAGAGTCTCAAAAGTCTCCTTCTGTCACCCAGGCTGGAGTGCAGTAGTGTGATCTCAGCTCACTGCAACCTCTGCCTGGTGGGTTCAAGCAATTCTCATGCCTCTGCCTCCCGAGAAGCTGGGACTACAGCATGCACCCAGCTAAGTTTTGTATTTTTTAGTAGAGATGGGGTTTCAACATGTTGGCCAGGCTAGTCTTGAACTCTTAGCCTCAAGTAATCTGGCTGCCTTGGCATCCCAAAGGGGCGGGATTATAGGTGTGAGCCACCATGCACAGCCCTATTTTCTTTATATAACTTAGTAGCTTATAGCTACTACTTACTTATTTATGTTTACATGTTATTAGTAAATTATAGAGCTGTGAACAAAGTAGTAACTCCTCCATTTCATATCTGAAAACTGTCATACCAACTAAGGTTTCTAAAATGATAAAAAGAGTTCTTTCCAAACTAGCTCACATTCTCAAACAAATATTTATATCTTAACTGGGGACTACCTATACCTTCAGCATCAGTAGGAATACCAACTAGAATAAAATGAAGAACAAACCAGAGAATTTCATTTCAGTGGCCCTACTCTTTATTTAGAGGCTGCTTCAAGTTTGGGGAAGGAACAGTCTCTTACTGTAGTATGTTCTAGCAGCCACTTCCATATGTCTGGTGTTTACTCTTTGGGAATTTCTGACAATTATGAGTGTCTGTTATTTTTCACAACCAATGCAAATCACATTTTCATTTCACATTCAAATGTATCTCTATACTAACAACAAATATGAAAAGGAAGCAGCTGATAAAACAGGTCCAAAAGCTTATGTGTAGTTTGAAAAACATGTTGTTTAACCATGCATTATAGTTAAATGAGTGTAAAAAGTAGTTTGTGATGACCATCATCTACAAATAAAAGGAACATTACTTGACAATTATGTTTTTAACTGCTTAGGTCTATTTGGATGTAAGGGTAAAAATGCATTTGATGGAAATACTTGTGTTTATTTAAAGACCCAGTTGCTCCTCTGGAGCTTGTACGTTCAAGAATGATTAATCTGTGTAATAAACTGATTACTACAGTCAAAAAAAAAAGTTAAAAAAACATTTTTTATTGATACAACTATTTGTTCTGTGTATTATTAAGTCAGAGTATGTTGCGGTGGGGTGTCCATCACCTTGAGTATTAATATTTATCATTTCTATGTGCTGAAAACATTTCCAATCCTCTTTTCTAGCTATTCTGAAATATACAATATTTTGGTGTTAACTACAGTCACCACATTCTGCTATTGAACATTACAACTTTTTCCTTCTATCTAACTGTATGTTTGTTCCCATCAACATCCCCTTCTTCATCTCCCCCTCTCGCTACCACACATGCACCCTTCCCAAATTCTGGTATCTGAGTCTTTTTAAGCATCACAGTATTTTTATATAATATGCTTTCAGGATAAAAAAATTTCTTCCTCTAAAGAAAAAAAAATCATTAAAAAAAAACGCTAAAAGTTCAACTTATTCTTACAAGCCAAGATGATTCATACAAAACCATTTAATTATAATAGCCACTCCCCAATGTGATATACTATGAGCTGGAGCTAACTTTAATTAGAGGCAAAGTAAAGGGGCAGGGGCAGTGGTAACTTTCATGATGAAACAGTTCATCTGCATATTAGAGAATATTTCCCCATCAAATTGTCAGATACCCAAATTGTGACCATGACTTTAATTTTTTTTTTTTTTTAGGGCTAGAATAGTACATCTTCTAGAAAGCTTTTAAAATATAATAAAATACTATATAAACATCAGAATAAAAATTATAGAATAAAGCTACCTGATACAGAAATGATCTGGCTGAAGAGTTTAACTGATATTAGTGTTTGTCCTCCCGGGATTGTCATTCAAGTCCTGCTTTCCATAAACGTCAGGTCTTCTGTGCCCTCTTTTCCTAAACATCCTAAAGCAGAGGCTGGCTGAAAGGCACTTATAGTGTCATAGGACCTAAACACATTGAAAAATTACATCAAATGACACCACGGGCAGCTAGAGGACAAAGGGAGTGTTTCACTCTGTTCAAGGACAATATCCAGAGTAGGCGACGAGCCCTCACGAGGGAGGAGTGGTTCTGTGGCATGCCCAGGACAAGGCTGACTCCACAGCCAAAACTCTCACCCTAAGCAAAGCTTCCCTGAAGCCCATTCCCAGTCCCACTGAAGAGATATCAGCCTTTAAGGTGGTGTCAGCTTAGATCAGATGGCCAGGACACCCTCCTTCCCAGCCTCCCAGAGGCATAATGGGAAAGGAGGAGGTCACAAAACTGGCTGAAATTAAATGGCTGAAAAAGTGGAAATAAAAGGCTGCAACAGAATGAGTTTCCCTCCAAGATACAGAAGTGGATCTCATACTCAGCTGTCTTTCTGGCCTGGGAGCCAGACACATGACATAAGCAAAGGGCACAAATGAACAGTTTTCAAATATCAAAAAATAATGTCCAGAATTTCTAAAGAAATATGTATTTGATTTACCTAAACTGCAAACTGATATAAAGAGATGTTATTCATCTATCAAAAAATTTCCCAAATAAAGAGAGAATTCAATATTCCTGAGGGTTCATAAAAACAGGTGTTCAAACAACACATTGTTGAAATACAGTAATATGTAACAAAAACATCCTGGGGGAAATTTGACACATATGAAAAGCATTAAATCACAGACACACTAGGCCAACTAATTCTATTTCTATGTATTTGTCCTAAGAAAATACCTGTAAATACAAATAAGTCGCTATTCATTTTTATTACAGTATTGTTCATACAAACTCAATGTCCACCAACACGAACTTGATTAACCAAAAATCATTTCAGTGAAATACAATGTATCTACTAAAATGATTTTGTAGAAAATTATGTAAACCCCAAAAGTTCTACATGATCCAGTGCTAAATGAAATAAGCAGGCTGTAAATTATAGTTTATAACCCAATAACATTTTCTTAATAGCACCATCTGTATAATTAGACCATTTTACTATAGCGATTTCAAAGGTGAATAAAAAGATTAGTCACTGGATCTTTCAGGCTTATGAGCAGAGAAGAACACACATAGTGTAGACTGTTAAAAAAATGTACTATGCTAGTCGTCAAAATAAGTGCCTCAGGACCATAGTGTATCTAACTACTGAGAAATGAAAGAGAAGGCTTCAGAGATGTGGTGTTTGACTCTATAACAACAGATTAAGTTCCTGCTATGTGATAGGCTGGGTTCCAGGCCTTGGTAATCAAGACAAAGCTCCCTTCCTGGTGCAGCTCACAGTTTTAGTGGTGGAATCCTTAGTTTACACATAAATAGGTAACACAGTCAATCTTAAGAGCTTTTGTGAAAAATATTGCAGAAGAGAGCAATGCACAACTTGGTGGGGTGGGGGGAGGTGATAAAGTGACAAAGGAAGGCCTTTACTGACATTTGAGGAGTGACATAAGGGAGTAAGGAGGGCATGGACACATCTGGCACATTTGGAGTTTTGGGGCCTATAGAGGAAAACATCATGCAACATTTGAGCAAATCCCATAAAAAATTGTGAGTCAGGAGTATGACAGGAAGGACCAGGTTGTGCAGGGCCTAGTAGGCTCTGCAAGGAGCTTGAAATTTCTTTTTCCTGTTTTTTTCTTTTTGGTAGTGAAAATTTGTTTCAATCTGAATGTCACATGTTTTGCTTTTCCTCATATTATTTGCTTAGGTGTTAACCAAGAAAGGGTAGAACAGCATCTGGGAACTATGCAAATATGGAACGCTTTATGAGTTGATGTGGCCTCCTTGTACAGGAGCCATGAAATCTTCTTTGTGTCCTTTCCCTTTTAGTGTGCATGCTGCTGAATTGAGCCCTGGAATATCTTTTGATAAGGAAGGAACATCACGGAGGATTTGAAATAGAGGCACAATATGATCTCACTTAGAAATTTTAGAAAACACTTTAGATTTAGGGTAGAAAACTGTCTGTAGGGGGTACAATAAACAGGAAGACCTCTTAAAAGGTTAATACTCCACAGCTTAAACAAAAGTGACAGCAGTGGATGCACTGAGAAATGATTCAGGGCTTCTTCTGAAGACAAGTGGCCAGTGGAACAGGTGTGGATATAACAGAAAAAGAAGAGTCAAAGATGACTCCACATTAAAAAAAAAGAAATTTTTACAGATGGGGTCTCACTCTGCTGCCTAGGCTGAAGTATAGTGGCACAATCATAGCTCACTGCAGTCTGAACTCCAGGTTTCAACTGACCATCCTGACTCAACTTCCCAAGTAGCTGGGACTATAGGTGCACACCACTATGCCCATCTAATTTGACTTCACAAATTTTCACTTGCTGTACATGGGCCAAGGCAGGTATCATTTATTCACATGGGAAAGACTGTATGAAGGCAAGTGTTGGTAGGAAGGTGCATATGTAGTGGAGTGATAGAGTTCTGTGTGATTGAGATGCTAGCACAAAAGAGTATGGAAGAAATTCAGAAACACTGACTACATAGGGTGCCACAGACCGAGAGTTGACAAGACATAAGAATACTGGAAATCTGACACCTTTCAATGAGAAGAAAGTAAAAGGAGAAGACTTGCAAGAATGCCAAGAAGAGGGGAAAATGGGAAAAACAGCAGCAAAAAAACTCACCTGCTTACATTCTAATCATGTTTTCAATTAAAAATATAATTAAAAGCATTATAAAAGGTAAACATACATAGAGAACTCATTTTAAATAACCATTTCAAATTATATACAACTCACCTTTCATAAATACATATTAAATATCTGATATTCTTAGAATTCGAACTGAACCATTGCTTTCTACACAGCTTTGATATTATGAACAAAAAAGTTAGATTTTAAAGTATAAACACAACATAGTTCACTTCTAAAAATACTACATAAATGAAGGTGTTTAGCTTACTCAGGTTTCCTGTAATGTTACCATTTTAATTTCCTTTCTATTATCTGTTCACTTGTATATTTTCCCTTCAAACTTAAAAGGGTCACCCACATACACTGTAGTAACATTTCAGTGGAGATCATTTGATAGGCTACAACCACATCTTAAGCTCTATCTGGGAAAATTACTTAAGTTGCTATATCATGACATGACACTAAGCTCAAAGTAGAGTTAAAACCAACATCTTTCCATAAGGCTTAACCAGCCATAATCTCAGTTGATGAGAAGAATATTCAGACATTTCATTAAAACATCTGAGGAATCTAAGGTAAAGTATGTAGAAATTACGTTTGAATGAAATTTATAATTAAGTTACAGCACAAGTATATCCTAAAATTTTATTTTTAAATTATGCAAATCATTTTAGATATTAAAATAGGCTGTTTTTAGACTTCAGAATTATGCATATAATTCATCCCTGAATTACAAACCAAAGTGTCTGCTTTTAAGTAAAACAGTGAAATTTTCACAATACATTAAATGTGTTCATTGATTCCTTTTATTCTGATGAATATTTATTGGGCACCTACCATGTGCCCAGTGCAGTGTTGGGCCCTAGGATGAAAATGGTGATTAAAGTGTAGACACAGGGCCGGGCATGGTGGCTTACGCCTATAATCCCATCACTTTGGGAGGCCGAGATGGGCAGATCACCTGAGGTCAGGAGTTCGAGACCACCTTGACCAACATGAAGAAATACCATCTCTACTAAAAATACAAAATTAGCCAAGTGTGGTGGCTCATGACTGTAATCCCAGCTACTTAGGAGGCTGGGGCAGGAGAATCACTTGAATCTGGGAGGTGGAGGTTGCGGTGAGCCAAAATCATGCCACTGCACTCTCAGCCTGGGCAAGAAGAGTGAAAGAAATAAAAAGAGCAGACACAACTCCTGCCCTGATGAAGCACGAGAAACTTCAGGTGCTAAGAGTATGACAAACACAATCAATGGCCATTTGACTTATAGCAGTTGGTCTGATTTAGTGGAAGTACTCAGGGAAGGTTTCCAAAAGAATTGATGCTTGATCTAAAAATTAAAAGATTTGCATGATTAACAAACTGAAGCAGGAACAAAAGTAGTGCCTCTATGTAGGTAAAATATCTGTGGCAGAAAAACAGAAACACTGCGTGAAGCCCAGGGTGAGTGAAGCAGAGAGGAATGAGGGTGAACCACATGAAAAGTGAAAATGCAGGGAAGAGCAGGGCACACCTGGCTTATACTGGTCATATTAAGATGTTAGTTGCTGTTTTGTGAATACCACTCTGAGGGTACTGAGGATAAGAGAGTGGAATGGGAGCAGTAGGCAAGTAGGCAGGTGACAATGAAAGGGAGATTGGTGGACTGACATGAGAGAAATTTCTATAAAACAGACAGAATAACATGGATAGAACAGAGATAATGCAATGAGGGGGATGGAGTAACAAGGGTGACCCTAAGTTTTGGACAAAACCAAAGGGAAGATAGTAAATAATGAAAGAGAATCAAGTTCAACAAGTAGGGTTATAAATTTAGTTTTGAAAATTGTAGAGATTGGCCTACTTTTGAGGTACCTGAGATGTCAAGGGTGTGATTTACTAAGATGAATCAAGAGACTGAAGATAAAGTGAAACAGGATGTCAAGAAAACAGTAATAGTTGATTGTGTCTAATACTGAAAAACATCAACTAGATTTCATGGCACGATCACTGGTAACCTCAGGAAGGTATGTTTAATAGGAATGGAAGCCAGAAGAAGTGGGTGCTAGTTGGGGAGCAGTGGGTAAGAAAATGGATAGAAAGACCATGTGTGGTGGCTCACACCTATAATCCCAGCACTTTAGGACACTGAGGCAGACAGATCACCTGAGGTCGGAAGTTCGAGACTGGCCTGACCAACATGGAGAAATACCTAACCAACATGGAGAAGCCCTATCTCTACTAAAAATACAAAATCAGCCTGGCATGGTGGTGCATGCCTGTCATTCCGGCTGCTCAGGAGGTTGAGGCAGGAGAATTGCTTGAACCTGGGAGGCAGAGGTTGCGGTGAGGCGAGATTGCACCATTGCACTCCAGCCTGGGCAACAAGAGTAAAACTCCGTCTCAAAAAAGAAAGAAAGAAAAGAAAAGAAAATGGATAGAATAATTACAGACAACTCCCAACATACCTGGCTGTGAAGGAAAGGGGAGTAGCAGTGTCAGTGGAAGGAGAGGAGACACAATGAGGGTTTTCTAAAAAGAACATAAAACTTAAATGACAAGGGGTCATAAAAATTAACATCTTTTTTTTTTTTTTTAGTTTAATTTAAAATTAGAAGAAAAATAACTCAAAAATCTATTTGCAGAAGTCTTAGGTAACTTGCCAATTATGGCCATGACCAAATTAAGGCCTGCCCAGAATTCTTTAAGCTGAGTCTTTTTCCTCCTGGCTGCTCTGACAACACTTGATTCCTACTTTGTTGTGACACTTACCATATGTACGGTAATTACCATTCGGAATCTCTTTTTCTCATTGTAAACCAATTTAGGATAATTGTTTAATCAACGCTTTGCCAAGGGCCAGATGCGTAGTAGGTGGTCAAAGATGTATGAAGAATGCTAAACATCTTGCTAAAGCAGACACGCAAAACACTTCTTAAATGCATACTTTCCTTGTGAAGTGTTGCCTAAATGATGGATGGCACAGTTTCCAGTGGTAAATCTGACTAAATCTTGAGACCTGAGTGATACACAGAGCTTCATGCCACTGCCATCATTGGTGACACTTCCTCTCCACAAAGAAAACAAAAACCCACGTATTTTATTATCATTCTGTGATCCATAAGATGGCACCAAAAGTTCATGAAAAACTGGTTTCCAATAGGCAGCTTTACTTTAGCTGGATAAAGTGGTCAAGGTGATTTCCATTTAGGGAATCAGTGCAATTAGAAAACCCTGAAATATTAGCTATTAGCCATGACTCCGACGATTCCTCGTGGCTGTAAGTACAATGGGTGTTTCCCATTTGTTATCACCAGTACTATAAGCATTCGCTGGATCATTCCTTCCATGAGAAGTGCTACGCTGTTTGGCTCTCAAAGGGCAGGCCTGAACTCACAGAACGGAGTTGACACTTGTACTGCAGAAGTCTAAACCATGTGGGGATGGTAAGGAAACCTGTCTTGTGAGAGTGGAAAGGCAGGAGCCTAAACAACAGCTGCTCTGCAGCTGGGTCACAAAGGAGAGCAAGAAATCCCTTGACACCATAAAAGGTAGCGAATGATGGGAAGGCAATCGCAGTGCTTCCATTTGTCACTGGCAGGGTGCCACTTGTTGCGCTCAAATCCAAATGCTCTTGTAAGAGGATGAAACCAGATGTAAATAATTCTCTCATTTTATATATTATATATATGTACACACACAATACACACTATATAGATATAGATATATATAGATAGTAGAAAGTTTCAGCTATAAAGGACATAGAGGTTTAATTTATTTAGATACTAAATTCTCTGATGATTTACAAGTGTAATGAAGGCAGCATTGGATTTAATAACAAAAACCTAAGTTCTAGTCTGGTTCTGACAACATAAAGGTAAAAAGCCATGAAAAGCCACCGATCTGAATAAGTTTCATTTTTCTTCAGCTGTAAATTAAAGGACCTGGGTTAACTGAACATGACTGGTTGCAATTCTCTGTTAGAAAGATGGAATTCAATTCAGGGGAAGTGGTTAAAAATTTAGATTAAAGAAAAAGTAACTTCTTAATTCTTAATTCATGTCATCCTCTTTTGCTTCCACTGAGTTCCAGTCCACCATGGGGGAAAGGAATCAGCTCTTCTTGCCAGGCCCACGCAGCGGACACTGAAACTGGAGAAAGTAGTGAGACCTAAAATCAACTCTGTAGTTCACATTCTGTACTAATGAATGAAACTGAACAGAGGAGGGGTAAATGACTCGCTTATCTTCTGAAAGCAATTTCAAGGTAATGGTGCTCATAAAAGGAAGAGCATCTCAGAAAGGTTCTTGAGTGAAGTAGGCCACGAATGTATTGAAAGTCTAAATGGTTCTTCTAAATCATTCTGGTTTGCCTGAAACTGCTCTTTCTACACCCACTGTTTCAATGTATTTATAACAGCACCCCCTTCCTGGTTTGGACAATAAGTTACCATAATTCCTGTTTCTCTCTCACAATAATTCACTTATCTCACAGGTAAGTCAAATGATGGCTCCATGACACTGCCGTGTCTCACCAGATGAAGCCACTAGGCTCCATCAACAGCATCAGTAAGGTCTCACTGTGACCCCAGCTTTCCATTCCCTAAGACGCTCCTAACAAAGGGAGCATTAACAAAGACATCCTTTCAGAGCAGAAGACCATGGGAATTTGCTAGGCATAATTAAGTTTCCATTCATCTTCTCTGCTTACCAAAACACATTTTTCCAGTGACCTGTTGTCACAGCACATTGCAATTCTACTTTTTCCTTGTAGGTTATGTAGTAAAAACAGAAACAATATTGAGCAGCTTACTATGCATCAGGCTCTATTCTAAGTACTTTCGATGTATGGTCACATTACATCCTCATAAACACCCCTAAAATACTATTATAATCCTGGTTTTACAAAAGAAGAAACCGAGGCACAGAGAGGTTCAGTACCTTGCCAAGGTAGAGAAGCTCGATTTGACAGAGCCGGGATTCATTCACACAGAAACAATATGGCTTCACAGTTCATGTTACTACATTATAGACATGTTCCCGAAGTTCACTACCAGTAATCATTACATCATTTAAAAACTAACTTTATAGTTTAAAGACAAACTCATGCATCCACCCATCCTTATCATGTATATAGACAGTACTTACCATATGCCTAGCATTTTGTGCAGTACAGGATAGGTAAAGATAAACTGAGGCAATACTCTTATACATGGTGTAATATGCCAACTCCAGAGGTAGGCCCTTATCAAACTGAAGATTATACTTAAAAGGGCTATTGTTAGACATGTGCACAGTAAGTACATAAGGGGAAAACAGAGAGCAGGACATCTATTCTGCATGAGTGAGTCAGGGGAGGTTTGAAAAAAGAGGAGGCCTACTTAAGCTGACTCACAGATGGAGGAAAAATTGGCCAGGTATCAAAGCAATGGGCTATCTAGTCAGTGCAAGTGCTGGTGGCTTAAAATTTCTCTTTACAAGATCCAAATTAAGAAAATTATTTAGAAATTCCGCTTAAGGGAAAATTGTTCTTAATTTAACACTATTTAAAAGGACCAGCAGCTAACAAATGTTAATTTGATACCGATCAACTCAAAACACATTTATTTGACAAAACAGTGTTATGTAACAAGTAAACTTTATCAGATTTCTCCTTCCTGCCAGGGTAAAGATTCTAGAGTCATCTTCTGTGAACAATAATTTTCTGTGACTTACAAATAAAGATCTATTGAAAACAGCAATGTTTAGTAAGCAATACTCATTCACTTTCACTTCTAGAGTGTGAAGTGAAAAGAAGTAGTGCATATAAGATTATAGAAACCTTTAAACTAAGTGGAAAGGGGAAAACATGCACAAATGGACAGAGCCTGGCACATGACCAGCAGAACAAGTCTGTATGTATAAATATAAGTGACAAGCATATCGCCGGACTGGACCATTCCCAAGTCCCAGCATTACAGTGTGCTAGCTGAAGCACACACATGTTTTGGCATTATTACAAAATGAAATTCTCTTTCTCTCTCTCTGACAGTGAGAGAAAATGTGTAATTTCACAAGAAAATGTGGGCCACTCAGGAAAACATGGAGTATAGAGGTGACACGATGATGCAGAACAGAAAGTCTGAACTTCTTTGCCTCTATATAGACAATTTAATAGTGGTTCAGCTCAGCTCTAAATTACCACTGTCAACATCGAAGATGCTTTTGACCTTAGAAGGAAAAAATGTGTGATGTAAGCTGCACAGGACTCACTAAACATCATCCTCCTGAATTCTCTTCATCACATCGTGCAGATTAATTGTCACCTGAGTTGGCAGGTTTATTTTCGAGATACAAGAGGGACTGAACAGATACTCCCAATCATTATAGCATTTTTACCAAAGCAATTCAAGGTATATAGGATGGCAGTTTAGTCAATCTGTTATCATTCCTTGCACAAATGCTGTAAATACAATGCAAGCTTTGGAAGAAATATGTTGACCTGCTCAGCTTCTCAAAATGGAATGCATGGACACACTGGGATATGTGGTGTCATGCCACGGAAAACCCAAACATGGAGCTTTGAAGATTTGAGGGAATATCTATGGCATTAAATTATCAAATTATCTAAAGTAATTCCTCTTTTAAAACAAGCATTGATATGTTATAAAAAGAGAAGCATTCACCTAGAGGAAAGAATATGGGCTTTGGAATCGGACATGGGCTGGATTATCTCTTCAAGGTTGATCCCCAGAAGAGCAGGACTTCTTGGGCAAGTTACTTAAAATCTCCAGAAATTCAATTCTTTATAGGGATAATATATCTCTCAATGAGATAACAAAGATAGTACATGAAAAGCTCTTACAATAGTGCATGGTACACAGTAAGAGCTCAATAAATGCTAGCTTTATGATTTTTGTGTAATAGCGATAGCAGTAGCTAAAGAACCACATCTTAAGAGGATTAAATAAGGTAACATATATTTAAGAAGTATAGTACAGTAATATTTTGTGAGCACTCAAAAAGAAAGAAGTTCTTTTCTCAACTAGACCTTTTATACCTAAATCTATTTACCCAGAGGCAAATCATAGATATATATGATGATTTTAGATGTATTTAAAATAGCACTCTTGGCCAGGGGGTGGCTCACACCTGTAATCCCAGTACTTTGGGAGGCTGATGGGGGTGGATCACTCGAACCCAGGAGTTTGAGATCAGCCTGGGCAACATGGTGAAACCTGTCTCTACTAAAAATACAAAAAATTAGCCGGGTGTGGTGGCAGGCACCTATGGTCCTAGCTACTTGGAGGCTAAGGCAGGAAAATCACTTGAACCGGGGAGGTGGAGGTTGCAGTGAGCTGAGATCACATCACTGCACTCCAGCTTGGGCAAAAAGAGAAAAACTCCTCTCAAAAAAAAAAAAAAAAAAGAAAAGAAAACTTAGTTTGGCATGGTGGCACATGCCTGTTGTCCCAGCTATTCAGGAGGCTAAAATGGAAGAATCGCTTCCACCTAGAAGGTGGAGGTTACCATGAGATGAGATGAAGCCTCTGTGCTCCAGCCTCGGCGACAGAGCCAAACCCTGTCTAAATAATAATAACAACAATAATAAAATGGTATTCTTATAATGTATCTACACAGATAATTTTGTAAACTAAAATAACTTCGTTATCCACCAAATTGTCACTTGTTCTGGAATGTCTTAGAAAAATGTAGGCAAAATTTGCCTTAGGGTTCGGTGAATTTGAAAAAAAGACAAAACAGGGACCAATGCTAAACACTGAATTTAAAATTAGAAGAATGTAGGGCTTTTTGATCAAACTGGAAAACTTATATAAATACCAGAGACAGTTTAAGAATACATCATCTGCCTCTCCCTAGAAATATGTATTTTCTAAAAGGTCCATTGTCTCTATGAAATACTGACATGATTTGGCAAACTCAGGTTGAAATAGCAGGGTTCAAGCTGCTATGAATCTCAGAATTATAAGAGAGTTGGAGAATTTTAGTTGACTTTGAATATTACAGTAAATTAATGCCTGCTATTTCACAGAAGCAAAATTGTGTTAATCAAAATACTATTTTATTCAAATCAGTCATATTTCACATATCTTTCTTCAAATTAAATAGCTACAGATAAGCATGTTAACATT
The DNA here is from genome assembly GCF_001604975.1 of Cebus imitator. Lineage (NCBI taxonomy): Eukaryota > Metazoa > Chordata > Mammalia > Primates > Cebidae > Cebus > Cebus imitator. The sequence continues at coordinate 3,412,702 of NW_016107471.1, read as the reverse complement.
ATTTTGTTTTTAGAAATGTAACAATACGATCACAAGTATTGGATAGGCAATGGAGGGAAAAAAGAAAGTCCATAAAACATGCAAAGCAGGCATTATATCCAGCAGATAGCATCTGTATGGAAGGATAAGCAAGAAAGAGTAGAAAAAATAGTTTTAAGAATTGCTAGACTAGGTGGATTTATGGTAAAATGAAGTTAGAAAAATATGAGTAGAATAAGCTATGTGCCTAAAGAAGGGCCACTTTAAATAAACCATATCATCTCTAAATCTGTTTTATATACATCTTTTTAGAAATGATGTGGTTTATTTAAAGTGGTTTATTTAGATATTCATTCTTTTAGGAAATGTCATTTCAGATTTGGATGTCTTAAAATAATAACCTATTCATTTCACAAATATTTGGATATCTGTAATATCATTAGGAAAAAAATATTTCTCAAATTTCCAAATAACGATTTCTCAAATGTCTTTTACTACAGTATTTAAATATTTATAATAATTAGTGTTACAAATTAAGTAATATTATGTTAAGCAAAAGTTAATAATTTCTAAGATCAGAATGAACTTCAGCAAAACTAAAGCAAAACCCTAAAAAGAAAAGGTTGCTGCTTCTTCTATAATCTTTATCAGTGTAAATTCAACCTAATCGCTTCCTGTGGAAAATATTTCACATTGCTCTCCATCCCACCACATTTATATGCCAAGCCGATTCGTCAGCTGAAATACATAAATATTACAATTCCTATAAATGATCACATTATTCCTAGCTGCCATGCTTCATACCTAATAAAAGAACAGAGGATTATCTGTATTCTGTTATACCTGTCCGAAGAATACTGTACATATTCATTATCATCACTACCACTGTTCATGAAATTCTACAAATTCCCTCTGAAGTGAATGGCTTATATTACACACTTTGCTGAGATTCCCATTCTAAGCCTATCAGAGCAAAACAGATGGCCAGAAGATCATGCTCTTCTATGTTATCAAGTGAATAAAAAAATGAATAAAATAAATTTTGTGTTTTTTCATGGCTACATTCAAAAATAATTGCTTCTATATTCATGGAACTACCATATTATTTATACTGAGACAAAGATAAGAAATAAATGATTTTACATGCAAACATGTTGTAATCCAACTATTTGACCCTTTAAATTCAGTTTTCAGTCCCTTCTTAATGCTGCAGATTTCTGCCAACAGAATGAAATAAAAAGATATGTTCTCAGGCTCTATTTCCTTTAACCCCCTTAAAGCATCTTTTCTTTTTTTCTTTTTGTCTAATTAGTTGCATAAAACTTGTAACGCTACCACCATGTAACACTAAAATAATTTATCTTGTTCAACAAATACTTATTGCTATTCAAGGCCCCCTCTCAGCATATAAAAATAAGACCAAGCTGATACACTAGACTAGCTCTCAGTCCACTAGGTAAGATAGACATGATAATAGTTAATAATAAGAGAGAGTAAGTGACCTACTTACTCTCCTGGGAGCACAGATAACAGAACAATTAACTTAGGGAAGGGCAGTCATGTGTCAGTGACTGTTATGGCCTGCCTGAAAGCATCCATGTGAATTGGGCCAATCCCTGCTTTTCAGTCATTTCACCTGCATTCATTCAACAAATATTTATTGAACAACTATGCACTAAAAACCAAGCTAGTAACAGTAATGAACACAGAATCTATTCTCATTATCTAAAAAAAGAGGCAATATTTATTAATCTCTTAGGATTCAGTATCATGTATTCATATGCAATAAGAAGTGGAAGAATTTGAAGGCTAACTGGAAGAATCAGGAGCTATTTTATGAATGAGGAAGTGTTTTAGATGAAGCTGTATGGATGGGTAGGACTTTGCTAAGTGGGGAGGCATGAAGAAGATATTGTAGACAAAGGCAGCACCAACTTCGGAAAAGACAAAGAATGAGTGAATGAAACATACTTAGGGAGTTATCAGAAATTTAATACTGTGGAAGATGATGGTTGATGAGACTGCACAAATAAAGTTATGGTTAAATAATTAACAATGTTCCATGTCATGCAAAGATATAAATAACAAAGATAACAATAACATTGTTCTTACTGCTAATGGTTAACAACTATTGAGTCCTTACAATATGATGACCAGACACTGTTCTAAATGCCTTACATGCATGTATGGACTCATTTATCTGCACAACAAGAAAATGCTTTTTCTCTCATTTTACAGACAAAAAGGATGGGATAAAGAGAAGTTAAATAACTTGCCCCAATTCACAGAGCTAATAGGTAGTTGAACAATCCAGGCAGTCTAGAACCAGTGTTCACATAAGTACAGCCACCCTAAAATTATGGAGAGCTAATGAAAAAGGAAGTCAGGCTTCATGACCAAATACATTTTTATAAACATCTAATTCTATACTTTTGAAATATTAAAACAACATCAGGCCGGGCATCGTGGCTCACGCCTGTAATTCCAGCACTTTGGGAGGCCGAGGCGGGCGGATCACATGAGGTCAGAAGTTTGAGACCAGCCTGGCCAACATGGTAAAACCCCATCTCTATAAAATTTTAATTTTTATAAAAATATAAAAATTAGTTGGGCATGGTGGCAGGTGCCTGTAATCCCAGCTACTCAGGAGGCTAAGGCAGGAGAATTGCTTCAATCTGGGAGGCGGAGGTTGTAGTGAGCCGAGATCACACCATTGCTCTCCAGTGCAGCCTGGGTAACAAGAGCGAAATTCCATCTCAGGGGGAAAAAAAGACAACATCGACTGAGCATTTACTACATACAACACACATTATGGTTTTTGCCATGGGAAAGTAAAAATATATGGCATAGCTTATGAATATCTGTGATTCCTGATAAACTAAGATACAGATTTAGATACACACATAGATTTGTTACTGAAATGACAGGGGTTTGGTCTAGATCCTGTTGCTTGCTGCACAGCAAGCCAGTAACTGAGACAATCACTATCACCAGGAAAGAAGCTTTATTTGGGTGCTACAGCTGAGGAGACGGGAGATCAGTCTCAAATTCATCTCCCTGACCAACTAAAATTAGGTTTTTACATAGCAGGGAAGAAATGTAACTACATATAGGAAAACAGGAATTTGGGAGTGGTAAGAAAGAGGAGCTCAACAGGAAGCAGGTTGTTGATCAGGCAATCGTGATGGGTGAGCGGTCTGGTGTCTCACTGGCTAGATGAGAAGATATGGTGAATTTCAGTTCCTTGATACTATCTGGGAGGGCTGATGGTTGGTTTCTTGAGAAAGGAACTTAGATAAGACAAACAAGTTTTAAGAATGGGAAGGTCAATTTCTATGTTTATTCAAACAAAATCATAAACATCAGATGTATGGGACAATTGAGCTGGTTTCAGATTGAGATAAAAAAACAGAAATAGAGAGAGTATGGTTGAACAACAATATTAGCAGTTCCAATGTTGTAACACAGGAGACCCCAACCCCCAGGCCATGGACCAGTACCAGTTCATGGTCTGTTTGGAATCAGGCCGCACACCAGGAGGTGAGTGGTGGGTGACTGAGCTTAACTTCATCTGTATTTACAGCTGCTCTCCATTGTTCACACTACCACATGAGCTCTGTCTCCTGTCAGATCATTGGTGGCATTAGATTCTCACAGGAGCACAAAACCCTGCTGTGAACTGCACGTGTGAGGAATCTAGGTTGTGCACTCCTTATGAAAATCTAATGCCTGTTGATCTGAGGGGGAGGAGTCTCATCTCCAAATTATCCCTCCCACAGTGGACTTCTGATCAGACACCATCAAGCAAGAAGACAGTAAAATATTCAAATATTTCAAAATCTTGAAGAACAACCCCACAAATCTAGGATTTTCTATCTAGTGAATTTTATATCCTTTAAAAATGAAGCAGAATTATAGATTTTCTAGAGAAAACACCTGAGGGAATTTATTATAAGCAGACTTTCCCATAAGAAATCTTAAAAGATTTTCTTCAGGCAGAAGGAAAATGATATAAGAGACTTGCATCTATATTAATAAATGAAGACGGTTATAGAAAGAATAAATAAAGGTAAACTAAAATATTTGTCTTTTTCTTAGCTTATCTAAAGAACTGTTTAAAGTAGTACTCGTTGTAATTTATTACATGATTACAGCATACAGGTAAGTAGAATGAGTGACAGCGATGTCATCAGGGACAGGAAGGAGGAATTGTCAAGACTCCATTATAATGTAACTGTATGCACATAAAGCAGTTTAATGTCACTTGATTTTAAATGTACATCAGCTTAAACTTCATACGGAACCAAAAGAGAGCCGCATAGCCAAGTCAATTCTAAGCAAAAAGAACAAAGCGGGAGGCATCACACTACCGGACTTCAAACTATACTACAAGGCTACAGTAATCAAAACAGCATGGTACTGATACCAAAACAGAGATATAGACCAACAGAACAGAACAGAGGTCTCAGGGGCAACACAACATATCTACAACCATCTGATCTTTGACAAACCTGACAGAAACAAGCAATGGGGAAAGGATTCCCTGTTTAATAAATGGTGTTGGGAAAATCGGCTAGCCATGTGCAGAAAGCAGAAACTGGACCCCTTCCTGACACCTTACACTAAAATTAACTACAGATGGATTAAAGACTTAAACATAAGACCTAACACCATAAAAACCCTAGAAGAAAATCTAGGCAAAACCATTCAGGACATAGGTGTAGGCAAGGACTTCATGACCAAAACACCAAAAGCATTGGCAACAAAAGCCAAAATAGACAAATGGGACCTAATCAAACTCCACAGCTTCTGCACAGCAAAAGAAACAGTCATTAGAGTGAATCGGCAACCAACAGAATGGGAAAAAATTTTTGCAGTTTACCCATCTGACAAAGGGCTGATATCCAGAATTTACAAAGAACTAAAACAGATTTACAAGAAAAAAACTAACAAGCCCATTCAAAAGTGGGCAAAGGATATGAACAGACACTTTACAAAAGAAGACATACACGAGGACAACAAACATATGAAAAAATGCTCATCATCACTGGTCATCAGAGAAATGCAAATCAAAACAACATGGAGATACCATCTCACACCAGTTAGAATGGTGATCATTAAAAAATCTGGAGACAACAGATGCTGGAGAGGATGTGGAGAAATAGGAACACTTTTGCACTGTTGGTGGGAGTGTAAATTAGTTCAACCATTGTGGAAGACAGTGTGGCAATTCCTCAAGGACCTAGAAATAGAAATTCCATTTGACCCAGCAATCCCATTACTGGGTATATATCCAAAGGATTACAAATCGTTCTACTATAAGGACACGTGCACAAGAATGTTCATTGCAGCACTGTTTACAATAGCAAAGACCTGGAACCAACCCAAATGCCCATCGACGATAGACTGGATAGGGAAAATGTGGCACATATACACCATGGAATATTATGCAGCCATCAAAAACGATGAGTTTGGGTCCTTTGTGGGGACATGGATGAACCTGGAAACCATCATTCTCAGCAAACTGACAGAAGAGCAGAAGATCAAACACCGCATGTTCTCACTCATAGGCGGGTGTTGAACATTGAGAACACATGGACACAGGGAGGGGAGCACTACACACTGGGGTCAGTTGGGGGGAAATAGGGGAGGGACGGTGGGGGGTGGGGAGCTGGGGAGAGAAAGCAAGGGGAGAAATGCCAGATGTAGGTGACAGGGAAGAAGGCAGCAAATCACACTGCCACGTGTGTACCTATGCAACAATTTTGCATGTTCTTCACATGTACCCCAAAACGTAAAATGCAATAAAATAAATAAATGGGGAAAAATAAAATAAAATGTACATCACAAATTCCAGGGTAACCACCATGAAATTTTTAAAAGAAATATAATTACTACACTGGGAGAGGAAATAAAATGAAATCATATTAAATGCTCAATTAAAATGTAAGAAGAAGGAAATACAGTGCAGCAAAAGCAGTTCTAGGACTGAAGTTGATAGTGGTAAATGTATACATTACGAAAGAAGAAAGAGCTCAAATCAACAACCTACCTTTATACCCAAACAAACTAGAAAAAGAAGAAAAAACTAAGTCCAAAGTCAGCAGAAGGAAGAAAATGATAAAGATTAGCACAGAAATAAATGAAATAGAGAACAGAAAAACAATAGAAAAGTAGCAACAACACTGAGTTCCATTTTTTAAAGGTAAAGTCAGCAAATTCTTACCCAGACTATGCAAAAAGAAGACTCGAATAACAAAAATCAGAAATGAAAGAGGAAACTTCACAACTGATAGCACAGAAATAAAAAGTATCCTATGAAGAGGCGGGAAAAGAGGGCCAACTAGAAACACCCAGGAAGAGCCTCTCCCACTGAATGAGATCAAAATATCAAGTAAACCAACATACTTCAAAACACACCTTTCGGGAGAAAACACTGAGAGTTGACAGAGGCAATGCAGGCACCAAGGCTAAAGACGGAGGCAACTAGAAGCTGCATGGAATGGCCAGCGCAAGGAAGGACTCCTTGGCCTTGAATGGCTCCTGCAAAAGTGGTAAGTGAAGAACCTGTGGAGGAACTCACTCTTACCATGGACTTCTGGGATCCTGGCTGCAAGAGATGCCACCACCCTTATAGACAGTTGAGCTCGTAGAGGGTACTGCCCAGAGAGTAGACAGAGACAGAGCTTGAGCATGTGTAAAGCCCAGGGGGTTTTGCGTGGGGACAGCTGCAACAAAATATGGCAATAAGCATCCATATGCAAGAGTTCTCCTTATTCGTCTGAGTGTTTCTGGACTTTGCTGACTGAACCGGGAGAGAACAGGGCTGTCTTTCCTGAGATATCAAGATGCGTCACATCTGTACATCCCTCTGTGCACTGGCCCTTCTTGGGTCCCCTGCCTGGCTGCTTGCACAGGAGCAGACATACCTCTTTGGGTGCTTTGCTGGTGGCCTTGGAGCAACCCCATGCTGGGGCAATCCCCTGCCAAAATCCCCTTCCCCTGCCAAGCACAGCTGGTGCTGGATCTCAAAGGGTCCACTGGCCCAGTGGGTCCCAAGTTCTCAGGGTCAGAGCACGCAGCTCCAGAATGCAGAGTGGAGATTTGTAGTTAGAACTGGGGAAGAGCCCTCATTCTCAGAGCATTGGGAAGAGTGAGGGTGGGGTTCATGGGCGCGGCACCAGTGACTGGACGAGGTTTCTCTAGGGTCCAAGAACGTATATGATAAGGGGATCATCTCTTCTCTCCCATCTGCCCCATCACAGAGCACTGCTGTAAAGGTGCTGAATTACAATAGAGGTGCTATGCTAAGAGCCAATCTGCCAGCCATTACTCTTTCTTTTTTGAGACGGAGTCTCGCTGTTTCCCGGGCTGGAGGGCGGTGGCGCGACTTTGGCTCACTGCATCCTCCACCTCCCAGGCTCTTTTTCTAAAGACAGAGTCTCGCTCCGTTGCCCTGGCTGGAGTGCAGTGGTGTGATCTCGGCTCACTGCAACTTCTGCCTCCCAAGTGCAAGTGATTCTCTGCCTCAGCCTTCCGAGTAGCTGGGATTACAGGCACGCGCCACCAAGCCCGGCTAATTTCTGTATTTTTAGTAGATACAGGGTTTCACCATGTTGGCCAGGCTGGTGACAAACTCCGGACCTCAAGTGATCCAGCCTCCTTGGCCTCCCAAAGTGCTGGAATTACAAGCAGGAGCCACCGCTCCCCGCAAGCCAGCCATCACTGTTAAACGCCATCTACTGGATTGGAACTTGAATTACACCCTCAACCCCCCAAATTCAGCCAGTATATACTGCCTGTGAAACAAAATGCAGGAATCTTTCCACAAAGGAAGATGATCCTATGCAGAGCCATGGCCTTCTGTCAGGACCTAGAATTGAAGCCAAATGAATATATATATTCATTTATATATGTTAATTATATATATCACAATGATATATATATCACATTCAGATTATATGTATACATACACACACACACACACACACACAGTCAAACCCTTAAAGAAAATAAAGAATATAAAAAGTCCCACCAAAATGACAGCAAATTCTAAAACAGATAAAGGAATATCAGCCCTCTCAGATGAGAAAGAATCAGCACAAGAACTCTGGCAACTCGAACAGTCTAAGTGTCTCCTTACCTCCAAATGATCTCACTAGCTTCCCAGACATGCCTCTTAACCAGGTTGACATGGCTGACATGACATGACAGACATATAGCTCAAAAATTTGGATGTCAAGGAAGCTTAATGAGATCTAGAAGAAGGTCACAACACAATCCAAAGAATCCAGGGAATCCAGTAAAATGATCCAAGGACTGAAAGAGGCAACAGCCATTTTAATAAAGAACCAAACCAAAAAAAACTGGGAAAGTTCTGGAAGTGAAAAATTCACTAGGAACTTCATAATATTGTTGGAAGCATTAAGAACACAACAGAGCAAGCTGAGCAAAGAATCTCAGAGCTCAAAGACTAATCATTTGAATCAATGCAGTGAGACAAAAAAGACAATAAAGAATAAGAAAAATGACTAAATCTCCATGAAATATGGGATTTCGTAAAGAGATCAAACCTATATTTCACTGGCATTCCTGAGAGAAGAGAGTGGGTAGGCAACTTGAAAAACATATTTGAGGATATATAATAGTTCACAAATATTTTCCCAATCTTACTAGAGAGGCCAAATGCAAATTCAAGAAAATCAGAGAATTCCTGAAAGATCATATAAAAAAGAACCACCCCCTAGACATATAGTCATTAGGTTGTACAAGGTCAATGAGAAAGAAAAAAATCTTAAAAAGTAACTGGAGAGAAGAGCCAGGTCACTTACAAAGGAAACTCTATCAGGTGAGCACTGGACTTCGCAGAAGTAACATTACAAGCCAGAAGAGATTGGGGACCTATTTTCAGCATCCTTAAAGAAACGAAATTCCAACCAGGAATTTCATATCCCACCAAACTAATCTTCATAAATGAAGGAGAAATAAAATCCTTCTCAGGCATTCAAATGCTAAGGGAATTCATTACCACTAGCAGTGAGGTCTTTAAGGGAATACTAAACATCGAGATGAAAGAACAATACCTGTCACCATAAAAAGTCTCTTAAGCACATAGCCCACAGACATGATATAACATCTACACAATCAAGTCTACATAAAAACAGCTTATAACACAGTGACAGAATTAAAATCCCACATATGAATATTAACCCTGAATGTAAATGATCTAAACACCCCACGTAAGAGGCACTGAATGGCAAGTTAGATTAAAAAATCAAAACCCAACTGCTGTTTTCAAAAGATCTGTTTCACAAGTGTCACTACTCGCAGGCTCAAAGTAAAGGGATCAAGAAAGATCTGATAGAAAAAGGGAAAGGAAAGAAAAAGACGGGGTCATTATTCTCATATCAGATAAAATAAATATTAAACCAACAACAGCCAAAATGACAAAGAAGGTATTATATGATGATAAAAGTTTGAATTCAACAAAAAGACTTAACTATCCTAAATATATACACAGCAAATATTAGAGCACCAAAATTTATAAAGCAAGTTCTTCTGCAGTGATGAAAAGACTTAAGGCAGCCATATAATGACAGTGGGAGGCGTCAACTCCCCACTGACAGCATTAGACAGATCATTAAGGCAGAAAAACTAAAACTGAAACAACAACAACAACAACAAAAAACCTAGACCTAAACTCAACCCTTATTATAATAACTGGACTTAATAGGCATCTAGAGAATATTCCACCCAACAACCACAGAATATATATTCTTCTCAACTGTATACAGAATACACTCTAAGAGTGACCAGATGCACAGCCATAAGCAAGTCTCAATAAATTTAAAAAAAATTATACCAAGCACACTCTCAGAATAAATAAAATAGAAATAGAATAAAAATAGAAATCAATACCAAGAAGATTACTCAAAACCAATAACATGGGAAGTAAACAGCTTGTTTCTAAATGACTTATGGGTAAACAACAAAATTAAGACAGAAACAAAAAAAAAATTATTTGAAATAAATGGCAACAGATGCAGCATACCAAAATTGTTGGGAGGCTAAAACAATGTTAAGAGGAAAGTTTACAATGCTAAATGCCTGCATTGAGAAGTTAGAAAGATACCAAATTCAAAATCTAACATCGCACCAAGAGGAACTAGAAAAGAAGGAAGAAACCAACCCCAAAGCTAGCAGGAGATAAGAAATAACTAGAATCAGAGCAGAACTGAATAAAACTGAATCATAAACATCCATACAAATTATCAGTGAAACCAACAGTTAGTTTTTTGAAAGAAAAAAGAAAGTTGATAGATTGTAGCTAGATTAACAAAGAAAAAAAGAAAAGATCCAAATAAGCATAATCAGACGTGACAAAGACGACATTACAACCGATCCCACAGAAATAGGAAAGATCCTTCAAAATTATTACGAAATCTTGAGGAAATGGATAAATTCCTGGAAACAGACAACTTTTTAAGATTAAATCATGAAGAATTTGAAAACCTGAACAGACCAATAATGAATTCTGAAATTGTATCAGTAATAAAATACCTACCCACCAAAAAAATCTTTCCACTGGATGGCTTCACAGAAAACTCTACCGGATATAAAAAGAAGAACTGGAACCAATTCTACTGAATATATCCCCACAAAATTGAGGAGAACAAACTCCTCCCTAACTCATTCTACGAAGCTTGCATCATTCTGATGTCAAAAGCAGGCAGAAACGCAACAAAAAATAAAACTTCAGGCCAATAATGCTCGACAGGATACTAGCCAACCAAATGCAGTAGCACATCTCAAAGTTAATTCACAACGATAAAGTATATATTTCATTCCTGGGTTGCAAGGTTGACGCAACATATGTAAGTCAATAAATGCAGTTCACACATAATCAGAATTAAAAACAAAAACCATATAATCATCTTAATGCATATAAAAAAACTTCAATAAACTCCAACAACCCTTTATGATAAAAACGCTGACTAAATATGGCATTGAAAGAACATACCTGAAAATATCAGTGACAGTCATCTATGACAAACCCATAGCCAAGATCATACTGAATGGGCAAAAGCTGGAAGCATTCCCCTTGAGAACCAGAACAAAACAGGGATGCCCACAGTCAGCACGACTATTCAACATAGTAGAGTAAGTCCTAGCCAGAGTCATTAGGTAAGAGAAAAAAACAAAAGGCACTCAAATGGAAAATAGCTCAAGCTACCTCTCTTCACTGAGGATATGATTCTTTACCTAGAAAAGGTCACGGACTCCACTGTAGGGCTCCTAGAGCTGACAAACAACCTAAGTAATGTTTCATGATATGAAAATCAGTAGCACTTCTATACACCAATCACATTCAAGCTGAGATCCAAATGAAGAATGCCATCTCATTTACAACACACACACACACACACACACACACACACACACACACACACACTAGGAATACAGCTAAATAAGAAGGATGACCATCTCTACAAGGAGAATTACAAAATACCCCTGAAAGAACTCGGAGACTACAAAAAGAAATGGAAAAACATCCCATGCTCATGTATTGGAAGATCAACATCATTAAAATAGTCACGCTGTCCAAAGCATTTTACAGATTCAATGCTATGCCTATCAAACTACCGATGTCATTTCTCCCATATAAAAAGTAACTCAAGGTAAAGACTCAAATGTAAGATCTCAAATGATAAAAATCCTAGAAGAAAATCTAAAGAATACTTTTCTTGATATCAGCCTTGGCAAATAATTTATGGCTCAATCTCTTTCTTCTGTTAAGTTGCCCAGTCTCAGGAACGCCTTCATCAGCAGCATGAAAGCGAACTAATACACAGAGTGTCTTTACAATAGGGAAATCTGACAAAAACTACTTCAAGCCAGGTGATCAAGGTTAGATAAACAGCAATAAGTCACACTGCTAATAGATACCCTTGATAGGATGAGGATGACAATTCACCTTTGATGGTTTTCCTCCCAAACCCCATAATCCAAGTCTAATCACAATGAAACATCAGCTAAATACCAATTGAGGAACATACTACAAAATATATGACCTTTACTACTTAAAATTGTTAAGGTCATCAAAATACAAGGAAGACTGAGAAAATGTCACAGCAAGAGGAGCCTAAGGAGACATGACTACTAAATGGAACGTGGTTTCCTAAATGGGATCCTGGAACAACAAAAGGACAGTAAAGAAAAACTGAAGAAATCTGGATAAAATATGGACTTTAGTTAATAACAATGTATCTATATTGGCTCATTAATTGTGACAACTGTATCATACTAACTGAGTGTGGGCATATGAGAACTCTCTATGCTAACTTCAATTTTGTGATCAAGCTATTCTAAAATAAAGATGTTATTAAAAATTAATTGCATTAAAAATCTAACAGAAATGCCACAAAATTATAGCCTTTATTTTATCTAAAAATACATAGGTGCCTCATAAAATTTTTTTTCCATGTTGGAATAGTTTGCAACACAAATAAATTCATAAGATAAAACTTAAAAAAAGATTATGACTCAAACTGCTAAATGTGGAGGGTGAGATCATTCCAATTAAAGGAAAAATCTCAAAGTCATAACTGCTTCCTCTGATATATTATTCTGTATAGGATATTTATAAGTGTTATAAGTAACAGCATTTGCCAGAGATATATGAGGAAAAGGTTTTAAATATTACAATCACCAAATGCTGTTCACAAATTAATAAAGTCAATTTCCTCTTTCAAACTTATGGCTGAAGTTTTGTGAGCATGAAAACAAAGCTTTTTTTTTTTTAACTAGGATTCTGAATATTTCATATACATCCTTTTAAATGCATTATAACATTGTCAACTGGTAGTTCAACTCTTTTCTTTTGGATTCATCTAGACAAATGGCTATTTTCAGCATAGCTACAGCCCCGATGTTAATAATAAATCCTTCTCTTTCAAAATGTTGACCTTGTTGGCATCTCCATACTGATTTCCTGGAACTGTTCTATTATCTCTGTCCGCCCATCATACCAATCACAGAGAAGGCAATGAATTGCACTCATTTTTAGTAAATTTTTCAATGCTAAATACCAACTACACACTTGACAGAAACAAATTACTGAGTAAGCAATTTGGTGTTGGTGTTCTGTCTACAACTCAAGGTCTACTGGTTTACCAGGTAAATACTGGTTTCTTTCACCTATATTTATTTCTTAAACTTTTGTATTCTGCATGTCTGCTCCCTTTCAGTTTGGTATCTTATAAAATTCTCCAAAGTACATTTGGCAGAACACTGCTTTCTTGGGATAAATGGTTTCAACTTGAAAAAAAACTGTTCCATATGATGAATAAGCTAAATAGGGCTTTAAATACAAAGAAGACTTTCAGAGTCTTTAACAAATACTATGTATACATATTTTAAGAATGAAATATAGTCTATATCTTTTCTCACACTAATTTGACAGCTGGACTTTTTCCCAAAGGACATCTAGAAGTATTATAGTTATGTGGAATACATTTGGAAATGTATTTTGTACATTTTAGGAATATTGCTTTGATAATTCATATCAAAGCAATAATGGCAATAGTAAAATAATGGCAGTAGTAAAATCTTCTTGGCATTCTTACATTTCAGCATATTTGAAATTCTTCATTTTATTCTTATATAAAACCAGTCCTTGCTGTGTAGCATTACTTGTTGAGTCAGCTTTGCTAATGTTTACAGTCAAAGCAAATGTTTAAAGGCATAAGTTACAGGCATATATAACTATATATAAAAATATATATTATACTTCTCTCTATATGTATACACACGCACACACACAGTCAAGGCAAATGTATAAAGGCATAAATACAGCTATATATTCCTATATAAATAGGCTATGTATCTACATATAACTATATAGGCATATATAGAATATAGGCATATACAACTACATATAAATAGATATACTTCTCTCTCTACATACACACACACACACACACACACACACACACACACACACACAGTCAAGGCAAATGTATAAAGGCATAAATACAGTTATATATGCCTAAACTACATACCTATACATACATACACATAACTATATATATGTGTGTATATATATGTGTGTGTGTATATACATACATATATATACATATACAGGGAGAGAGACAGAGAGAGAGAGGAGTGTTAAGATGGTGCAGGAGTCAAGATGGAAGAGTCCTCTTCCATATCAGCAGAGATAGAGTGGAGGAGATGATTACCACTTCTGGCAAATGTGTACCCTAGGTAGAAAAGGGGAAGACAGACACCCTCAGGAAATCATCTTGAGCCAAAGCAATAGATTTCAACTTAATCCTTTACTTCTGCTGATGTAACCTCTTTGAGGTATACAAGGAAATCTTACAACATAAGGCCACAAGGCCATAGGCTTCTGATCAAGTAATTTTCTGCTTTAAGTGAGTATATTTCTGATTCAAGCAGACAGAAAGTCTATTCCTCTGCTAGCTATTGCTATTTCATCTCAAAAGATGAGAAATATAAAAACAGATGATGTATCTTCAGGTTTCGTTTTTCAGAGGCAAAAAATTTCTTGGTGATGTTACATCTAAAAACCAGACTATGTATTTCTCCACTATATGACATCATTATATATGGCTTTATACAATAGTCAGTGCCCACTGTAAACTCTACGCCATACAGCTAATGTCAAACTGACCAGACAGTCCTACTTATACATGACTCATTCGGCATATTGAAGTTCTCTACCTAAAGTATTGTTACTACCACACAGACTGAATTACAGTATATGCTCAAGAATGTACCTCATCCTGTCCCTTTTGACAAAGAGCCTCAATTATGTCATAGAAATGAGAGCCTGCAATTTTAAGCCTTTTGAAAGAGTTAAGCCTTCCATTATGAGAAGAAATCAATTACTAGGCAGGTAAGTGCTCAGGTGCTCTGGCTCCAACCCAACATTCTACCACTTAAATGTTTACCAGATAAAGGTCAAGCCACTTCACTCAGGTCTCCCATGTCCTCCACCTTCACCCCTTTCAATGC
This sequence comes from Cebus imitator, assembly GCF_001604975.1. Classification (NCBI taxonomy): domain Eukaryota; kingdom Metazoa; phylum Chordata; class Mammalia; order Primates; family Cebidae; genus Cebus; species Cebus imitator. Next base: position 3,397,681 of record NW_016107471.1, on the reverse strand, counting down.
GGAGTATCATAATGGTTCCTTCAAAATGTCACATTTGAGGAAAACTATATCTATCATATTTAAATTAAAAATTCAGCTTTAAACTCCACTATCACTATTTTCTATCACATATACAAATACATAAATCTTTTTCACCAGTAGATATGTTAAAATTCTTTTCATTTAAAAATATACACAGAAAATACATTTTCCTTTCAGAACTGTCTGAGAAGAAAAATTTAAAAGCTGAATGACGATTTCTTTCGAAAATATTTTTATAAATTTTGAAGTCAGGCATTTATATACATGAAATACCATCATATGTATATTTTAGTATAATAGCCAAAAAGCTAACAAGCAATTTTAAAGGGCTGGTGTGGTGGCTCACAACTGTAATAGCAGTTCCTTGGGGGATCCAAGGAAGGAGGATGGCTTGAGCCCAGGAGGTGTACATCACCACACTCCAGCTTGAGTGACAGAGCAAGACCCTGTCTCAGAAACAAACAGGACAATTTAAATAGTACTGCTTTGAGAAAACAGGAGGGAGCCACCTCAGAAAAGAAGCCACTTTATATGTAATATTTAATTCTTCATAAGGTAGAAAAACAACAGATGATGATTTATTTAATATATCAAGTGATACGTGAAATGAATGAGACACTCAGGACTTGGGGAAAAATGTGAATCTGAACCTAGAATTAATTATGTTTGAAGCGAGTATAATTTTACTTAAAAACTAAGGACACAATCTAAAGCTCTGCAGGCTTCATCCATCAGGATGCTGAGCTTCATGGGCCTCAAATGTAATATAGGTAAACATAAGGGACAATCACAAAAACTTTATGGACTTGTGAACATGTTCATGGTCAGAGGGGTTTTGAACCTATTTATGAGTCTGCAAAAATGAAGACTTTCACGTCTTGGAAGAGACATGGCATCATTTATGTGCGTGTCTGTATATGTGTGTATGTGTGCATGTGTGTGTATATATATCTCCATATCCAAATGCCATAAGGAAAAAATACAATTTCCTTTTGTAAAAGCATTGGTTCAACCACTTGAGAAGAAATATGTTTGTTTCTAAAAATGTATATTGTCTATATCATCACTTCTAAGAGTAAACATAGGCTTAGACCAGATGCTATTTTAATAAGGAGTGATATGCAAATATTCTACTTGATATATTATTAGAAAAACATTACCAAGCCAAGAAAACATAAAGCATGAATTAAAAACAGTTTAACTTATGTTAAAATGTTTTTATGCTTTATTGTATGATAGGAGAGCCAATATGACAGGGCAGAAAGAATAACAAGCTGAAAGCCATGAAGTATGACAGAGTATCAATAGGGCTTATTTAACAAATTAAAGCTATGAAATTGGGGGAGGGGTTGGAATTTTCCAAATGGTATGGGGATCCTGTGTGCCCATGATAAAAATTAAAGGGTAAGGAAACACAATGAATGTACCTACATAATTGTCTTTTCTGAAGCAAAAGTGATTTCCACCAGTCATAAGTATGGTAGACTAGCTTTTATTATGAATTTCACTAAAATAAAATACGTGAAGACCAAGGGAATGCTGTAAGTCTTTGTGTCTCCACTGCTTCTTAGCAAGAGACACATTTCAGGGTCAACAAAATGTGTATCCAATGCAAGTTTTTACAAAAGACTGCTTTTTTTTTTTTTTTTTGAGTTATCTAAGAAAGCTAAGCTATATTTAAGAAGCATACCACTTTTCCATCTATATGCCTGCATTAACATGGGATATCAGAGTACTAGGGATTATGAGGGCTTGAGCCAGCTGGCTATTCAAATTGCATTAAATGATGACAATAGACAAATACAGAAACCAAACCGACAAGTTAAATAACAATAATGAAATGTGTGAGATGGGCACGGTGGCTCATGCCTGTTGTAATCCTAGCACTTTGGGAGGCCAAGGTGGGCAGATGACTTGAGACGAGTCTGGCCAACATGGCAGAACCATGGCTCTACTAAAATTAGCCGGGCATCGTAGTGGACGCCTGTAGTCCCAGCTACTCTGAAGGCTGAGGCACAAGAATTGCTCGAACTTGTCAGGTGGAGGTTGCAGTGAACCAAGATCGTGAGACTGCACTCCAGCCTGGGGCAACAGAGCTAGACCTTGTCTCCAAAATAAATAAACAAAATAAAATAAATGTGTGGACCTCTGGGGAGTTAATAAAAAATTAAAAATGGGCGTAACTAGCAGGAATAGAAACAGGGGTAGAAAGGGCAGCATATGATATGAGAAATGGGGTCAACTCCAAAAGGCTCACTAGCACCCAAGCATCCTATTACAAGCACCCTGGTCACAGCCCTCCTGGACCTAAGCATCCTATCAAGTTTTACCCTTGTAAAACTCCCCTCTAGCCCCTGCCTCTTTGCAGGCAGCAGACAGCCTTCCTTCCACTGTCTTGCTCTTGCTCTCCTGAAAGGTATCTCCCATTTCTCTAAATAAACCTGACTTTCTAAATTCATTAATGTCTTGGTAAATTCCTTTACCACCTGCATGCCAGCCTCAGAGAGTCACTGTACCTTAAAAGCAATATACAATTTATCCTTGAACAATGTAGGGATCAGAGGGGCCAACCCTTATGCAGATGAAAATATACATAACTTTTGACTCCCCCCAAAACTTAACTACTAATAGCCTGTGTTTGTGTGCATAAATTTTGATAATTTTTAACTTTTTATAATATACTTGCATATATCTTATGGCAGTAAATGATAGACTAATATCTACACATATTTTATGTATTTATGACATATCTAACTTTAAAAAATATTCAATAAATCTAGGCTATGAGGTTTGTCTGCACGTTTTTCAAATTGTTGCAAATCTCCAAAAAAAAAAAATTTCCAATGTATTTATTGAAAAACTAACTGTGTATAAGTGGATCTGCACAGTTCAAACTTGCATTATTCAAGGGTCAACTAATCTTATTTCTAAATAAATAAATAAAAAGTGAACTTTTCAAGCAAAGCAGCTCATATATGTAGATATGGCTGAAATGATCCCATCTAGCCTTTAATTCCAAAGAATTTGAGTATTTTAATTTTTATTACTTCTGAGAATATCAGGCAAAAGAAATAGCTCTAATGACAATTTCTACTAAGTGACATACAAAACTAGAATAGAAGCCTGAGAGATTTTGGAGATTCCTGTGTCAGTGACAGCAAGTATAGTAACAATAAGACTGATACTAGATAACAAACGTGTATTTGGAGTGGAAGGGAGATACTAAAAAAAGGAACTATCAGATTCATTATGCCTCAGAGTAAAAGTAATACAATAACTCTATAGGTCCAGACTAGTAAGTCATAAAGTTTAGGTACAGCAACTTCCTATAAAGGCTTAGCTGAATATTGCAGTGATTAAACTTCCTTCTATATTTTCATCCAATATTTCAGTAGCATGATATATGTGATATTATACCTTCCCTTTTTCATAGAACAAATTTAGCAACTTGAATTATATATATCTATAATAATTATTCAATCAGATTAACAGGAAAAAATACCATTTGTTCCTATCTAGCTCCAATCTAAACATGGCTGTGCAGTAATTATAATAAACAAACAAACAAAAACCCAAATGTTGGTCAGCTTCCAATCTGGGAGTAGCTCTTCTCTGGAGAGGGTCAAATGAATGAACAAGAAGTCTTAGCTCTAAATAATAACAGCAAAAGAGCCATGGAAACACACTGCATTGCATTTCGAGATAAACTACACTGACACCATTTTAGCCTAGGGTATGGGGCTTTTCTGTGGAACCTCTGGTACTTCCACAACTGGAGTTTTATGCAGGCTAATTAACTTTGGCTAGTCACAGAAGTCTGGCTCAGTGCTCCCATGCCGTAGCCAAAAAAAAGGTTTTCTGTATCAAGAATTACTGTCAGAGTCTCCAATATACTTCCTACTCTCCTACTAACCTAAATCTGGAAAATAAGCTAACAGCCAAGTAACTTTTACCACAATTTAAGTAAATATTAATATTATTGGCTCACAAAACTGAAAAATATTTGGCTTAAATAAAAAGGACAAAAAGAAAGGAAGACAAAAAATCAAAGTAAGCATGTGCACACCACTATAGAACCCACACAACTTTAGAAACAACTATAAAATCATCTGAAATACTGTATTGATGGAAATGTTATTCCTTCCTTTCTCTCTTAATGCATACCCAATTTTAAATTCATGGCATTTGCCCTAGGTAACAAAGTTCAAACAAGAAATAAATCACAATTTTAAGCAGAGCAATTCAAACTCATCCCGTGTTTAGTATTTTAATTGGACATGACATTGGTATGAAATTTCCCTGTATTTAAAAAAGATGTCACTTGGGCCCAACTATATTTAAACATGGAGTCTACAATGACTCTAACATAAAACTATTCCTCAGGGTACCCTGAAAGTTTTGTATTAGAAGTATAATGTAGGATCTAAAAGTGTCAGTAGCTTAAAACTGAAGTCTTATGTTCATGACCTATCATGCCTAATAATAAAATTCTGTTTAACCACTCAAATTAAACCAGTATCCAAAGTTAGTTTCTAAAAATAAGTTAGAAAAAGAGGATGAGGGGATAAGTAGTTACTGAGTAACTATGTAAGTTGTAACTTACTAAGTAACTAGTTGAGTTACTTTTCTGATCTCCAATCAGTTTAATCACATATACGAAGTGGGAAAAACTCCATTCTTAAAATTATTTAATGAGTGGAGAGAAAATTAATGACACTTGATTCAGAAAACCTTGAAGTGATATTCAATTCTATTATTTAGTAGCGAAATGACTTATGAGGATGCTCCTCAAACCTTTGCAGCTCAGATTCTTCATTTAGAAAGAGGGGATAATACTCCCTAAGGGCTGCTTTCAAGCTTTTATTAAATAACACATGTCAAGCACAAGCACTGAAGAGATGCACATCAGTCTTGTGTCCACCTACCCATCTAGGATTTTGAAAGATTACTCTGTGTCTACTCTATAATCATGCCACCCTCATTCATTTTTTTTTTCAGCACAGATCATTGAGGATTAAAGCAATGCCCAGCTTGAAGGAATACATCTCAATATATGTGTTGGCCAACTGAAGGGATTAATGAGGGAATGAGTACCAGGGTGGGGAAACAAAAGTATTTAAAAGACATGTACCTGGCTCTTAAATAATTTATAAAGGAAAAGGCACAAGGGTACAGGGATAGTAACTAATACATTGAAATGCCAGGTACTGAAGAAATAAAGACTCACTCCCTGCCCCTTTCTAGTATCAAAAGAACATATATGTATGTGTCATTCTATTTGGAAGTGCCCTATGATGAAGATACTGAATCCAGTACTAACAAAGTATAGAGAAAGAACAACAACAATAAAAAACTGCTTAAGAAAGTCAGGCAAGACTTCAGAGAGGAAATCAAATTTGAACAGGTAAAGAGAGGAAAGGACATTTTTGGCAGAGAAATAAAAGAGGATTTGATCTATAGAATGTTCCAAAGCATTTTGGGAAACCTTAAATCCCTGTGAACTTTACTAAATTCTGTAAATATTACACACGTTCTTAAATAAAAACTTAAAAAAATGTACTGAGTGAATCATTCCTCTGACTATAATAAAAGTACTAATAATCAACATTTTGTTCTAATGTATCTTATAAACATATAATTCTTATATAAAATTCTACTCTACAGTCTAAGTCTAACATAGTTGCATTTTATTTTTACATATTTTGCCTTCAGTCAGTTTTGATGAAAGAGTGAAAATACCACTTAATTTCTATTCCTCTTCTCTTGAGACTAGCAGCCAATTCCATTTTATAATACATCTAAAGCATTCAGAAGTCAAAATGTGTGGTATTTTCTACCTTTGCAAATTCTGTGTTGAGCCAGTGGGCTGTACCAGGCCAAGAAACCCCAAATTAGACAAAAGCTATCCATAGGGATCAGAAATTTGCCAAATGCCATAATTTAGAAAGAAACTGTTAAAGATGGTGTGGGGTTTTGGCACTGTGAGTTTAAGCCATTCCATAATGGGGTTTATATTTCATCTAATCAGCAAGTCGGAAACTATAAAAGTCTTGGTGGGGGAGATTAAAAATTTGGATTGTAGTATAGGAGTCTTTCCTTCCCTTCCATATGGTTTGGTAAATTAAAACCTCTAAATCTCAAAAAAAAAAAAAAAAAAAGCCTTCTGAAAAGAATAAAACAGCCTTTAAAATCATATTTTTGGTACAGGAAACCTAAGTATTCAGGCTTGAAACTTTTTATTTAGAAAGGTCACATGGTTTCTATATCCAGTGTTATGGTCTAAGCATATATAGATTCATGGAAATTTAAGCTTACTTTTTTTTTTTTCTTTTCTAACTTTTTTTTTGGGTGGGGGGCAGTGAATCAGGCATCTGAAACTTTTAGAAATTTTTTTTTGAAGGTGGTCATTTATCAATCTAATTTAGCTACATTAATTTAATGCTTACATGGAGTTGTGTGAATCATCACACATCACACAGAATCATCAGTACAGAAATGGGAAAAGGTTTTCATAGAGTAAAACAACTTTTCCTAGGTGATTAAACTAGAAGTATCTGTAAATAGCAGAAATAGCAACTGTACTCTTAAATTCTTAGTTACGGTTCTTTCCCTTCCTCTGTACTTTCTCTGCCATTTGGACCCCATATTGATTTATTTCATAATTCCCTCTTTTGCATCCTCATCTTTTTGTTCGCATATAAGAAGGTTTCATTACCTTCATTCTTCTTTCCTCCAAATGAAAATCATGTTGCTACCATATTTTTAATGATGATATAAACATTTTCATATCACATTTTTCTAAAAGCTCGTCCATGGTTTTTTTTTTTTTTTTTTTTTTTTTTTTTTTTTTTTTTTTTTTTTCTTTTTTTCATGGCATCCTGCTTCAAAAAATGCTATATGTTTCTATCTCTTTCTAAGGATTATTATTCCTTTAAATATTTCTTTTGCTTCCTTAGGCTTCCTTCTCCTAATAATTTGTTTTAGTTCCAATCTTTTTCATTTGTATCTTTCCTGATATGAGTGACAAACCCTGGTTACCCACTGATGTTTAAGAATGAGTTAATCAATAAAAGCTGAATCAAGTTCCTAAGGCATAGATAGGCATTCTAGATGGAATAGATTCACTCTTGTGTCTGGTTTGGGAGCCAGTCATTTACAGGGGACCTCTAAATGTAGGTATTTGAAAACCTATTCCTTACTATGAGTTAGTTTCTCTAGATCAAAATTCAACAACTTCTTGAGAGGTAAGGTCTAAGCAAAAAGGGTGGGCTGGAGGAAAGAGAGTAAACCCTGTGTTGCTGGTATTTCGCATAGGGTAGGGGAGGGGCATTAAAGATCTGAATACTCCATGGGAGGACCCTCAATCAATCCTCTTTTCACTCCTCTTCTCATTCTGCCTTCAACTGTGCAAGCTGTTCCTGAATCCTGAACTTCTCTTTATGTACTTGTTCTACCTCTTAGGGCACCTTTCCCTTACCTTGAAGGCAGGTGCCTAGTTGCTGGCATTTGTGGACAAAGGGGAAAGACCTGACTACTCCATTCATTGGCTGCAATTTGCTACCCCGTTTTATGTCCCTTAACTCACCCTTTCCTGTGTCAGCTGTCTCCATGTCTCAAGCTTCTCAAGGTTTCTTTGGTGTAAATAAGATTTCTTTTCATTGTTATCCAAAGTTTATTTAGGTTTCCATTTCCTTCTCTCAGACAAGTCAGTTGTAATGCTTGCAACTGCTTTCTAAGTTCAAAAATTAGCTGTAATCTCTTATCCATTGAAATCTTTCTTCCTATTCTGACTATTCCTGTATAGTTATTACCTCAATATGTTATTCATTAAAAACTTTGTCTGATTTCCCCACATGATCTCCAATTTCTTTGCCCAACATTTTTTTATTCACCTCATTCTATCATTCCTTCTAGATTTATGTTCTTTTGAAGAACATCTCCAGTAACTTCTTCAGCAAAAGTTTTTAGTAGACTAAATTTTATTTAATCTACTGGCTTGGGAATTCCAGGGACATGTAGGTAAATTCAAAACCCAACGCATGGTAAAGGAAGCACAGTAGCAACAAATTTCCAGCAGATACTTTATTCACTCTCCATCCAGATCCCATTCTGAGATAGGCAAACATTCATGCTGCCTTCTTATACCTGTGGACAAACTTATGTTGTCCCTTCAACTGCAGGTATGGATTTCCCTGCTTTATTTAGGCAATTAATTCCTGGCCTTCCATTGGCCCAAAACGTTGTTTCCTATTCTAGAAATAATGAAAACAAACAAACGAAAACCACCTTCTCACTGGTTTCCATGATCAGTAAATAATCCCAAATGAGCTTCAGGTCCAGCCTGCTGTCCACTTCTCTGGTATTCAGTTATCACTTTATTTCTAGCTCCTAGGAACTTCTGTTACTATTCAAGCTCAGTTTAGTGTTAAAACATATCTGTCATATTTTACTAAGTATAACTAAGTATTTTTAGTGGGAAGTTTTCTGGTTACTTAGTCTACCTATATGATTTCTTTCCTTTTTTTTTTTTTTGAGATGGAATCTTATGCTGTTGCCCAGGCTGGAGTGTAGTGGCATGATCTTGGCTCACTGCAACACTGGCCTCCCGGGTTCAAGTTGTCTTCCTGCCTCAGCCTCCTGAGTAGCTGGGTAACAGGCATGCATTACCACGCCAGGCTAATTTTTGTATTTTTTGTAGAGACAGAGTTTCGCCATGTTGGCCAGGCTGGTCTCGAACTCCTGACCTCAGGTGATCTGTCTGCCTCAGCCTCCTAAAGTGTTATATGATTTCTTTAAGACCATTTTCATGGTATCTTAGAATGGATACATGACAATTTTAAGTGTTATCTACCATCTTCTGTGGAAAGTAAAATGTTATTTTTTGAAGTAATACAAAAATACTTTTCTATGAATTCACTTAGGAATCACCTTCGTCATCATTTGCTGTATGTTTTTCTAATATTCATTTATTTTTATTAATATTGGAGAGAGATTAGGTACTATAACTAAAATAACAGATATTTGATTCAGACTAGGATTGAAGCCTAGTTCTATCACTTACTGGCTATGTGAGCTCAGAAAAGTTACTTAAAATTTTAAACTATTCCCTATTGTGTAAAATAAAGACATTAGTATTACTTTGAAATATATGAAATTACCATTTTTATAGGTCATAGTGGTGTAATACTAGTAATTTCCAGTGCTCCATACTCATGTCACTTTCATGGAATGGTGGCCTCCAAGGGTGCCTGTCACACAGTGAGAGGCCATAGGATAGCTCTACTTCTCTTACAGAATGATTTCAATTGGAAGGAATTTCAGCACATATAGTTTTATACAATGTTCGCTATGTACAAGAATCAGATTTAGTTCTAATTATAGCCAATTTGGGGCTAACACTGGTTTGCAGAACATAATATTTATGAAAATGTCATTATTAGAACAAAAATTCATTATGTAACTCCATATTTGAGATTCTCCGTTTATATTTTTCCATTAAGTAACTTTGAGGATCATGGCATCTCACATCTTTTTTGTTTGTTTGTTTTATAATTCTTTTAAACATTTTTTATAGGTGCATAGTAGACGTATATATTTATGAGATACAGAAGCTGTTTTGATACAGGCATGATACAGACATCTCACATCTTCTTTAGACCAAGATGTGAGATACAGACATTTCACATCTTGTCTAGACTACACGTCATAGAGAAAGTAACACATTTTTCTATATTTTCTGTACAGGTTCTACATAGTATCATCACCATTATATCCCTACCAGCTGAGTTAACTGGCCGTGAAATGGTACTTCGAACCCCATCTATCCAAGTCTGCATGGAGAACACCAAGTTTTATAATTACTTTATTATTATTATTATCATTTTTGAGATGGAGTCTCACTTTGTTGCCCAGGCTGGAGTGCGGTGTTACAATCTTGGCTCACTGCAACCTCCACCTCCCTGGCTCAAGCAATTCTCCTGCCTCAGCCTCCCCAGTAGCTGGGACTACAGGCACCTGCCACCACGCCTGGCTAATTTTTGTATTTTTTGTATTTTTAGTAGAGACAGGGTTTCACCATGTTGGCCATGCTGGTCTTGAACTCCTGACTTTGTGATCCGCTCGCCTGGGCCTCCCAAAGTGCTGAGATTACAGGTGAGAGCCACTGTGCCTGGCCAAGAAAACCAAGTTTTAAAGACCAAGGAAGGCAGTTACTCACCGTTAGAGCTAGCAGCTTCCCATAGGTGAGATGAGCAGGGATGTGGTCAGTCTTGGATCTCAGTGATTCCATATACCAATGTTCTGCTTCAGGGAGCTTGCTTAAACGCATGTATGCTTCACCTGGAAAGAGAATTAATCATGAAGATCAAAGGGAGGATACAGTTTTCCCACAATATTTGCAACAGCATTGTCATCATCATAGTGCACAGAATTTCAAATGCTGCGGGAAATACTTTCATTCATGTTCTTAACTGATTCCCAAAGAAGTCATCCTGATTTCCATTTGACAGAAGAAAAATCATGTGTTTGGAAAATGAAGTACAATGGCTCAAGTCAAAAATTTAATAGGTAGTAAATCTTTGATTTTTAACATAGAACATCTGATTCCCAGACATATGTCCCTTGTTATCATTTATTTTTCTTTCTGAAAGCTATGTTTGTTGTTTATTCTTTTGTTCTTTCTTATTCACATTCACTTATTCCTTTAGAAATTCAAGTATTTAGAGAATAACTAAGTGGAGAGCCTTATAAAGGAACTATATGAAAAAAGTGTGAGATCCTGTCCACAAAGGACTTACCTTTTTGAGAAAGAATAATTGAAAGAGTTAAAGTATATGTAGGTTAAACACTGCTGCTAATTTTTTTTAGAAACTATTTGAATTTTATATTGTTGATAAGTAAATAAAGGCAGGGCAAGATGGCTCATGTCTGTAATCCCAGCACTTTGGGAGGCCAAGACAGGTGGATAGCTTGAGTCTATGAGTTAGAGGCCAGCCTGGGCAACATGGTGAAACCCATCTCTACAAAAAACACAAGAAATTAGCTAGGTGTGATGTTGTACACCTGTAGTCTCAGTTACTGGGGGGGCTGAGGTGGGAGGATCACCTGAGCCTGAAGAGATCAAGGCGAGCCCCAATCGCATTACTGCACTCCAACCTGGGAAGAGAGTGAGACCCTGTCTAAAAAAATTATGAAATTATTTTTGTTAATTCAATAAATAGTTAAAATTATTAATTATCAATAATTAAGTAAACAAAATTTACCCGTTTCATTTGGAATACTCAATAAACAGATGACAATTATCAAGCATGCCCAGCACTACATACAACATGAGCCTGAGGCATTTTCACCACGAGTCATTACTCTCTAATAATATATGTTTCAGCTACCAAACAGCATTGCCCTAAGAGCCAAGCAGGAGAAAAAAGCTGGAAATAAAGTCAAAAGTATACCAGCTGCCTATGAATTTTCATTTCCCTTTCCCTTATATGTTTATATGGTGAACAAAATAGCCAAGTGATGCAAAAATTGTATTTTAAGATAATTTATATATTTAAGTTAAATATTGTAGTTTTACTAAGCACTGCAAATGTAGAGACACTACTCAGTTTCTGAGACCAAGCAGCAAACTGGTAACCTGTGTTATTTTCCCATCGGACCTTTATAGAATAAGAAATCATAATCATGAAAGCTTTTTTTTAAAGAGGCGTAATCAAAGGCTTTTTGTAAATGAATTACCCACATTGGATGTATCTCTTTTGCTTGAAAGGAAGAACTCACTCCCTTTGTTTTAATTATATTCACCTTATATTGCCATGGTATTATAAATAGGAATATGTTTGACTAAGTGAATGAATTCATTTGAGTCCCCTGATCTTTTGAATGTCCTTTGCTTGCTGAATAGTAAAAAATATTGGTGACAAATAATACATACCATACACAAAAATATACATTTTTACCCACTCACACAGATCTGTGTTTCTAGCTCAATGAACAATCCTTAAACTACATTATCATAAAAATGATAGTTGAAAATATTTGATTTTTTCCTCTTAAAATTTAAAACATATCTGCACTTAAGAAGTTGGTGAAGTTAAATTACATGTCTAAGGTAAGACAAAAGAAATACTAAGCAAAGATCGAAGATTGGAATAAAATACACAAAAATGCTTACAATTGTTAAAATGACAGATTAGAAATGAATTTCTTTTAAATTTCATTACATTTCTGTAATAATTTTGTCTTTATTTTCATATCTCTATAAGCTGACACACTTTTTCTTGCCATATTGAACTAACAAGGGTTTCCAAAGAAAGCAAATCATAACTTCTTAGGAAAAGTGAATCACTTCATACTGAAACAATACTATATGATTTATATAACAGAAAAGATAAACAAACCCTGAAGTATTGAAAAATGTAAAGCAAGTATGATAAAACATATCCATATATTTATATCTTAAATGGATTATAAAGCCAGATGGAATATGGGCCTAAATTACAGGTTCCATATGGAATCAACCTGAAATTCTCTTTGGTTCTTCAAGTGCTTATAAGTCAGTTTTAAAAAGTTGTACAACCATTGTATTTAATATAGCTTCTACTTTTCACATAAAAATTTAACTGATTCTTAGGATAATAACAGTAGGTCTTCTGTACAGAAAAAGAGTGTGAGATAACCCCATTTCCAGAGCACTTTTGAAATAGAAATCTTTATTATTTTGCTAATATCTAGAAATTATTTCAGGAAGTATACTTGCTTTTTCCCAAGTCAGAAATCTATCACTATTAAAATCTATTTTAAAATAAAATATTAGCTGGGTATGGTGGCTCACACCTGTAATCTCAGCACTTTGGGAGGCTGAAGTGGGTCGATCACGAGGTGAGGAGTTCAAGAGCAGCTTGGCCAACATGATGAAAACCCTGTCTCTACTAAAAATACAAAAATTAGCAGGGTACCATGGCTCACGCCTGTAATCTCAGCTACTCTGGAGGCTGAGGCTGGGAATTACTTCAACCCGGGAGGCAGAGGTTGCAATGAGCTAAGATCGTGCCACTGCACTCCAGCCTGGGCAACAGAGTGAAACTCCATCTCAAAAAAAAAAAAATTATTAATTCGCTCAATAATTAATGACTGGTCCATTTTCTTAAGAACTCCTAAGCAACTTATTAATTTGTAAAGCTTGCAAGATAGAAAATAGTAAAGGGCTACAAATAAGTAATGTAATATATCATACATCTTGGCAAGTATATGAAAACTGATAAATAGCCTACTCAGGTACCACTTATTACAAATTTGAAGAACTTCATGTAACCATTCATTGTGTCTTAATAATAGCAATGATGACTATGGCAATAATAATTGAGTGTTTACCATGGATTACAGTGGCAAGTTATAGGTGACAAATGTCTGACTCATGTTCACTTACTCCTCCTACTTCATACATTTGGACATGCAGAATTTTTTTCTCACTTAGCCTCTTAAGTGGCCTTAACACATTGCCCCACTCAACCACTACCAATTGGTCAAAGTAGGTCCGCAAGTTGAAACAGTTTTTCAATTTCTATATTAGTTTCTTTGTAAACGTATCTCATTGACTACCAAGGAATGTCACTATTAGGATTTTACAGATGGAAAAAATTGAGAAGTGTGACTAAATTATACACTCAAAATCATGAATATATAACACGGTAAAACCGCAATTTAAACCCAGGACTAGCTGACCTTAACACACTGCCTTTACCAGCTAGAAGAGAATAATCATAAATTTTCCAAATCCCCAGCTCAGGTGAGAATTATACTCTCTGTCTCTCACTCCCAGAGAATTATTTTCTAGCTTGTGATACATCAGCTAGCAGATTTATTTCACCTTGCCTTGGGCTTATCTACTGAATTAAGAGAATAAGGAAGAGCAATGGTAATCTATGAGTGACCTTTAAAAATGCTTTCTACACATATGTAATTCAATTTGTAAGAGGCAAATATGTGACACGTTAGTTCTAAGTCTAGAAGACGTACTTTAGTTCTAAGGCTAACCTTAAAAAAAGACCTTAAAAAAAGCTCTATAAAAGTGGTAATAAAATCAAGATGCAAAACCTAAAATGTAANAAAAAAAAAAAAAAAAAAAAAAAAAAAAAAAAAAAAAAAAAAAAAAAAAAAAAAAAAAAAAAAAAAAAAAAAAAAAAAGATAGTGGATAACTTAAATACACTAAAAAGGTAATTCAATAAAGATTTAAGCAACAAACACTATAAGAACAAATCCTTGCTGTATCCCTGGCACTGGCAAGGAAAGACCTTTACATTTCTCATTTCTAATCCTCGATAGAGGTTAGAATACCCATTTTATGAATGAAGATCAAAGGCTCAGGAATGATCAGTGGCTTGCACAAGGACAGTTAATAATCCTATCCTAAAATGATTAAATGGCTTCAAAACCATAATTTTTTTCCCATTGCATCAGCTACCCGCCATATGAAATTTATTATTTGCTGAGTACCTACTAACATCTTAAATATATTGTTTTTTACCTTTACATTATCCCTACACTTTAATTATTATCAGTCTCATTTTGCAAATGAATTATGCTTCAGAGACTTAACAAACTCGCTCAAGATTAAAAAAAAAAAAAGCAAATGTCAAAATCAGGATTCTGATTACAGTTTTCTCTGGCTCTTTATAATATACCATTCTATACAAATACTATCAAAAGTATTCAGAGAGGGAATAAGATAATTGCAAAAAGTACCATCAGTACATTTAGATTAGGACAGAGTGGTATATATGTAATCCTACAAGCTTGGTTAAAGTGCTAAAATAATAACAATTCCATAAAGGAAATGGCCACAGGAAAAGAAAGTTCAATAAATTCAATAAGGAAGGAAACTAAGACACTTGGTCAGGAATAGGGCAGGGGATAAAGGTTAAGTCATGTTCTCTGGTACTGTAATTTTTCTTAACTTACAATAATAGAAAAAAATGTTTATGGTGCCCAGGAGGAAAGAAGTAATAATGACTATTTTCCCTTCTCATTCTGTAAGAAATGACATAATAAAGGTACTTTCATAAGAATGAGAAGATTTGCTGTGGGATGATAGAGTGATCCGGTTCATCACCCAGATTTATTTCCAATTCACTCACAGACAAAAGGAATTTGGATGTCTCCAGGCTGGCTTCAGGCAGACATAAACCAGTTTCAGATGTAGAACAAATAATGTCACTCTCTCCCTAAAAAGCCCCAGGTCTAAATAACCCAGGCAAAGGCTAACTCAACGAAAGAATGTTGGGTTGTTGATGATGCAATAGCCAGATCTCACTGATTCTTATGTTTCAAATTACTGGACAGCTCCTGCTATAAGATAAAAATAAAGCATGTAGTAGGAATTATTATTAAGTCTCAGTATAGATTTCCTAATTTTTAAAGAAACTTATTTGACCACTCATATGAAAAGTAATTATCCCTTCCTCAACCCCAATTGTAATTGTCAAATGCCTTTTTAAAAAACACTTGATCACATATCTTGCACATCAATGCTGGTTAACCAACATGAACAAAGCATATGATGGTAAACATAAAGGTTAAGTAGATATCATCTGTTCCTACTTACAATCTAGTGACAAAGAAATAAATTTACTGGTGTTTCCCTAAGTTTGCTTGTAGGTACAAACGATACAAAAACCTTTTGAAAAATGTGGTATGTATGAATTTGATTTGATCTGTGATAACATAGACATTGCGCTTCTAGATGAAGAAAACTATTAAGTGAATGATACCTCAACAGTAAGTCGCTGTGAGCAAAATTATGACACTGATAGAGTGACGCATATGTGACTGACATGGAGACAACAACAAATTGTACACACCAACTATAATTTTAAAAATTACACAAATTTTAGAACTTCCTTTATTAAAAAGCTGCCAGGCAAGCTCATGGGGGAAAAGCCTATTTTTCTAAAGGACTCACACAAATTATATTTTTTCCTAGTCTCTACAGAACAGGGACACTTATAAAATGGTCCCAGCTGATTTCTAGCAGGCTTCTAGCCCCTAATACAGTGAAAGCACCTCATTGCCAGTATGGCTAATTTTAGAATGCTTTGCTGGAAAAGCAGGCATTCTATCTTAATCTACCAAATTTCTAGGCTCTCCAAGGAGTCTGAGATCTTAGCTGGTTGCTAAGGTATTCATTCTACTTTAAAGTAATGCTTATTTTCCTTCTAATATATTAGATTTACTTTGATGGTTTTTATAATGATTTTTTATGTGCTGGTCATTTTTCTTTTAATGAGCACTTTTTAGCAATTTTCCGGTTTGCTATGATTAGTTCCCTTTTACAGGTGACTTTTAATTTGTTCCTTAGGAACTAATTTTGAAACATAATTTTAAATGAAATAAGTACATTTTAATTAATTAATTGATGAACTTGGTTTATCTACTTATTGAAATTATTTGTAACTATGATCCAGCACTGAGTTATAAATTACATACCAAAATAATGAGATGGTTATAGAACATCAAGCAAATTTAACTCAAATAAGACTACTTTAAGGCATGTCATAATCAAATTCCCAAAGGTCAAGGATAAATAAAGGAACCTAAAAGTAGCAAGAGAAAAGAAACAACATACAGCTAGTGCTCGACTTACGACCACGATTGGTGCCGACAGACTGGTTGTAACACGATTTGGTCGTACGTTGAGTAGGCTATATGCACGCGGAGATGATAGTGCTGCTGGAAGCTGGTCTGCACTGTCGTACGCCCAGCTGGGCAACGTTTGCGCTGCCAGATGCAGAGCAGTCGTGGCTAGCGATTGTGGTCGTAAAGTCGAATGGTCGTAAGTTGTATAGGTCGTAAGTCGATCAATACCTGTACAATGGAGCTCTACTATGTGAGGCAGCAGACTTTTCAGTGGAAACCTTACAGGCCAGGAGTGATATGACATATTTAAAGTGCTAAAGGAAAAACAAACAAACAAAAAGACTTATATCCTAGAATAGTATAATCCAGTGAAAATACCCTTCAAACATGAAGAAGAAATAGACCGTCACAGACAAACAAAAGCTGAAGGATTTAATCAATAACAGACTTGTCCTATAAGAGATGCTAAAAGGAGTCCTTCAATCTGAAAGAGAAGGATCCTTATAAGCTGTAAGAAATCATTTGAAAGTGCAAAACTCACTGGTAGTGGTAAGTATACAGAAAAACACAGAATATTATAAAATTGCAATTGTAGTACATAGTTACTCATGTCTTGAGTAGAAAGACTGAAAGATGAATCAATCAAAACAAATAGCTACAACAACTATTCAAGACATACACAGTATAATAAGACATAAACGGAAAGAATTAAAAGTTAAAAAGCAGGAGGAAGATTTTTTTTTCTTTTTTTTGAGATGGAGTTTCGCTCTGATTGCCCAGGCTGGAGTGCAATGGCGCGATCTCGGCTCACCACAACCTCCATTTCCTGGATTCAAGCAATTTTCCTGCCTCAGTCTCCTGAGTAGCTGGGATTACAGGCATGCACCACCACGCCCCGCTAATTATGTGTCAGCGTTTCTCCATGTTGGTCAGGCTGGTCTCGAACTCCCAACCTAGGTGATCTGCCTGCCTCGGCCTCCCAAAGTGCTGATATTACAGATGTGAGGCACCACGCCCAGCCAGCAGGATGAAATTTAAAGTGTAGAGTTATTATTTGTTTTCTGTTTTCTTGTTCGTTAATTTTTTGCTCTCAGTTAAATATTTGCTCTCATTTATAACTTATTATTTTAAACTTTTGTCAGTTTAAAATAATAGGTTATAAAATATTATTTGCAAGCTTCATTGTAACCTCAAACTAAAATCATACAAAAGATACACAAAAAATAAAAAGCAAGAAATTAAAACATACAACCAGAGAAAATCACCCTTACTAAAAGGAAGACAAAAAAGGAAGGAAACAAAGAAGACCACAAAATAATCAGAAACCAACAAAATGGCAAGAGTAAGTCCTTACTGATAAATAATAATATTGAATGTAAATGGACTAAATTGTCCAAAAAAAACAGAGTGGCTGAATTAAAAAACAACAACAACAACAACAATCTCTTGCGTATAAGATACACACTTCACCTATAAATACACACATAGACTGAAAATGAAAGTATGGAAAAAGATATCCCATGCAAATTGAAAGCAAAAAAGAGCAGAGGTAGCTATACTTACATCAGACAAAGTAGATATCAAGACAAAAACTATAAAAAGAGACAAGGAGGGTCATTATATAATGATACAGGTGTCAATTCAGGGAGAGGACATAACAATTGTAAATATATATGCACCCAACACTGGAGAATCCAGAGATATAAACCAAGTATTATTAGAGCTAGAGAGACCCCAATACAGTAATAGCTGGAAGCTTCAAACCTAGTTTTCTGCACTGGACATATCACCCAGAAAGAAAGTCAACAAAGAAACACTGGGATTAATTTGCACTATAGAGCAAATGGATCTAATAGATATTTACAGAACATTTCTTGCAATGGCTGCAGAAAACACATTTTTCACCTCAGCACATGGACCATTTTCAAGAATAGACCATATATTATGCCACAAAGCCATCTTAATAAACTAAAAAATCCTGAAATTATATCAAGTATATTCTCTGATCACAATGGAATAAAACTAGAAATAATAACAAGAGGAATTTTTAAAACTACACAAACACATGGAAATTAAACATACATACCAAAATAGTATTTTAGATGGCTTGGTTTGGTTTTGAATTCTCATTTTGCCACTAATAGCTGTATGTTTTAGAAAAATGAGTGATTTCACAGGTCCTCAGTTTTATCATTTACAACATATAAGGCTAAGAATAAATAACTCCATAATTCCCAAAGTGGATAATTATTTTTAGGTTCACCAGTGCTCAGATATTTATATTTATTCATTTTCTAAAGAGGTAAAAATATCCTAGTTGGTTTAAAATATTCTGTCTCATTCATAATTTCTAGTTGATCTATTCAAGATTGACTGCATCTAGATCAAGTCTTGGTTCTTCATTTTAATCGTTATAAATCTGTTTTCTAATCATAAACATTATACCTGTTCACTGAATAATGTCTAAAAGATCATAATTTTATAAGACTGAGAGAATTCTAGCACCCATAGATAGCCACTGGCAAATTTTGATGTGTTTTCCACGAATTTGACTTACATATTGAAAAATCAATTATAGAACAAAATATTTTTCTAGTGTTAAGCATCTAGGTTCCTTCCAGTATTTTGTTATTTTAAATAAAACTATGCCAATTTTCCCAAAATTCAGTTTTCTCATTCAAAATCAGTATTCAGTTTGTTGTTTACTCAAATTCCCCTCCCAACATTTTATGTAAGCACTGCACTTCCACAACTATCATAGTGTTTTTTAATTATCTTTTAAAAGCACATCTCTTATTACAACTTCAGTATAAATGTATAGCAGGAGAATTCTCGGAACTATCTTTTATATAAAATATTATTAAACGATCTTTTATACACAAAACATTATTCTCTATATCATGAAGATATGTATCCTTTTCAAATTATATAGTTTCATTATTAAAATTAACTGAGCATTCCATTTGTAATATACTTTGCTATGTGGCATGAGACAAGTATCTGATTTTATTCTTTTCCAAACATTTACTCAGTTGTCTAGATCAACCATTATAAAAATTTCCTCCTTCCCTGACAATATTTAGTTCTACGTTCATTATCTACTACAACCTTAAATAGTTTATTATTATTTCTAGGGTCTCCACTTTGTCCTATTGTTCTGGTTTTCTTTTCTTATATGGGTACAATATTGCTCTAATCATGTCATCTACTATTTGGGTATCTAGCAGAACAAGTCTTGCCCTTTATTCTTCTTTAGAGCGTCTTGGCTATATTTTACTGTTTTATAATCACTTTGTCAAGTTTTTGATAAAATTCTTTTTAGAATGTTTATTGTTATTAAATTAAAATCTGTAAATTTCAGAAAAAGAGGATTTTTACAAAATTGAGTTTCCCCATTCAAGAATAGTATTCAGTTCTTGAATTATTCAAACTCCCTCTCCCACTTTGTATGTACTTATGAAACCTACATAAGCAATTATAATCCTTCTGCTACAAAACTAGACTATGAGATGCATGGAACCAGACACAGAATCTTTTACATGTTTTTCTGTCTTCCAACCTAAGTCTAGAAAGCATTGGCTCCAGAGAGTCCTCGATAATAACTGACAGATAATTGATCATATTATGTATCTACTTTAATTTAGATGTTACATTTTTACTATGTATGTCCTTAAAGAGAAATTTCCAAATAATTCCTTTTTCCAGAACCTGCAGTCTGATGGAGTCATATGACATAAGGGTGATTATATTAAGAGTTAACTTGCTGTAATCTGAATGATCATTTTTACTTCACAGTGTTTAGAAGCATTAGAAACACAAGAAACATTAGAGTCTGCCTTTTAAAAGTGTATTTATGCCACAAACTTGCTAAAACTTTTAGAAGTCAAATTTTGTGACTTTTATATTTCCATCCTAATATTGTCATCTTATTCTTATAAAAATAACACAAGTTGCCCCAGATAAATTGCTTCTGATTGGAAATCCTTTAATGACTACTGTATGATAATATTGAAAGTAAAATGTAATATTATCCAAGTCTTAATTTGAGAAATGTTATAAAAAGGTTCAATATACAACTCTTCAAGTCCTATAACATTAAACTTAAGGGGAAACTCCTGAAGTCTGAAAGTGTAGTTTTAAAGCAAACACAGGAAATACAGGGAAAAAAATATGTGTTTCATTAAGGAATAACACTGATTGTTAAGAAGTAGGTTAAACTTCAGTGAAAGTTTAAAAAGTTCCTAATTTCTTTTATAAGGTCATATACAGGAAACATCTGATGTTCCATCAAACTTTAACTTGAATAAAAGCCAGAAGCCTGTATAAATATTTCTCTCTTTGCAACTACGGATCCTGAATTTCTCTCAGCTAATCAATCTCCTTTATATTTTCAAGGAGATAAAATCACTAGAATAATCAATCCACAAATGTCAAAGCCAATTCTATTAAGTGCTCAGAATTTTCAAATAGTACAGCGTGAGATTGTGTGTGTGCACACACACACGTGTGGGGTGTGTGTGTGCGCATCTTCATTGGTATGCTG
The DNA here is from genome assembly GCF_001604975.1 of Cebus imitator. Taxonomy (NCBI): domain Eukaryota; kingdom Metazoa; phylum Chordata; class Mammalia; order Primates; family Cebidae; genus Cebus; species Cebus imitator. The sequence continues at coordinate 3,376,484 of NW_016107471.1, read as the reverse complement.
GGAGAGGTGAGGATCTTTTCCCCAAAAATATAATACTGACTTCAGGAGAATTAAAATGGAGTAAATAAAACAGCTAAATAAAACTGAGATAATTAGTGAAAACTAGAAACATGCAAAGAAGTGCTAAATTGCATCATTATTTTTTAACAAAGAAAGTTTTATACCAGAGAAAGGGGAAAAAATGAGTTAATACTATACTAGACTGTAAAGAATTAATGAAAATAGTATTCAGAGAAACAGGAGTTGAATAATTACAGGAAAACAATAAATGAAAAAGCACTGTCCTGAGTCAAAAGAGTATAATGCAAGGCTTTTCAACTCAACACAGATCTTTTTAGGAATATATTTCATGTGTATTCCTGAGTCAAGCAATATATCCCCATAATAGGCAATAAATAATTTATATTATAAATTGTCATATTAATGTTAATTACTAAGGCATACCACATATTGAAAAATTCATCCAACTTTTAATGAATACTTGAGGATAAGATTCTATAATAATCCACAAAAATCCCATTCCCATAATTAACATGTTGGCAAAAATGATGCATTCTGGAATAAAACTCTGCATGTTCTATTTTCATTCTTTATTTAATTTGAATATGGCAGCAGTTATTGCTTCTCAGCCTTTTGGCTAAGATCAAGTGAATATGGTGATGGGTTCTATCAGCGTAGACAAAATTAAAACTAAATGACAGCTCAGTGGAAGAGTTAAGTGAGGTTTTTATATAGAAAACAACTTTCCCTTACTTTTAGGAAAATCAGACTTGACTACACAGCAAAATACATACAATTAGTAATGTATTTAATTTTAAACTTAATTTACATTTCACGTGTTAAGGTTCTGAACACAATACCCCAAAGTACGGAACCTTTGCATGCGAAATGCTTTGAACTAAAAGACACTAGGTAGACAAAGCCTTCTAATATCTATCAAGGAAACAAAGTCTTCTGAACCTCTCCTGTCCTCCTGTCTCCCAGTTCTCTGTCTCCATTGAAACAAGTCATGGATACCAGTCATAGGTACTCTTCCCCAAAGTGAATCACAAAAATTAGAACTCTTCTCCCCCACAGCAGGGCATAAAACGTAGAAAGATCACTTCTTCCCTCTCCCCTCTCCCTTTGGAATGAAGACCCTCATTCCAAAGGGGTGCTGCCCCATACCTTGAGGGAAAGAATGCTACACAGAAAGGCCAAGAAAAATCTGAACAGACAGGTCTTGCTGGGGTTCCCCACTCAGTCTATTACCACTAGATCACACCCTTTTGTCCAATCACATTTCTATAAGGCTGTCCATGCTTCGTCAAACCTACGCATGAAATAGATGGTTTTCTCTAGGTCTTTGATCTTCATTTCTGAAGGCTCCTCTGTCATGTAAAACTCTGATTAAATAAATTTGTTATGCTTTTGTCAAGTTAACCTGTCTTGTTATAGGAGTCTTGGCCATGACCTTTATGATGACTGAGGAAAGTTATCACACCTTTCTACTCCTACAGTTGCCTATTCTAAAGATGTACAAGAATAACTTCTCATGTCCTTGACATTGATTTTCAAGATTGTATCCTTCACACAAAATTATCTTCTTCCACATGACTATGTCTATTTCATCTTACTGACGTCACTGTCAGCATCTTTTAGAATGTTAGATTTTGAAATCCAGTTAATGACTTTCCCAGGTGTAACATAAAATTACCTCAATTTTCTAAATTAAAATCCAACCTGTATTTATTACTGAGTGAAAGCTTTACTCCACATGTATTGCCCCAATTAAAGATTACAATACATACTTTTTTCATTTATTTCTATTAAAGTCTCAGAAAACAGGTGTGTATATCTTGGGTGTGGGTGTGTAGAGATGGCGTCTCACCATGTTGGCCAGGCTAGTCTCGAACTCCTGGGCTCAAGAAATCATCTCACCTTGGGCTCCCAAGGTGCTGGGATTACAGGCATGAGCCACCATGCCCAGGCTGAAAACAAATTTTTTTGAGCAGAACATACTAAAACTATTTGAGAATCAGAGAAAAAGAAGGATATAATTAGGTATTAATTTGAGTATATTCATTCCCTTATAATTCAATTTAAATACAAAGGTTTTAAGCTTCGATCTTTTTCTTCACCACAAAACTGGCAGGAGGATGGATTAATGTAACAGGTGGGCTCTTGCGGTTTTAACAGCAATGAAATATAATCAACTGTCTCATATCATATTTCCAGGAAAGCAAGCGACATTTAGACCTACACATGATCCTTAGGCAATCCTACTATTGGCATTAAAGTGTTCAAACTCCCCATAGGGGCTATATATCTTCTGGCCCTAGGTTTAATTGAAACTTTAAACAAAATATATTACCTACGTAATGCAGCTGAACTGGATGCTGGCCTTTGTAGTGTACAGACTAACGTCTAGCAAATTAACATCTGTAATGGTAGTACATAATGTAGAGTTTATATCAAGTGTAAAAGGCAGAAAAATAAATTTTTTAAAAAACTGCTAATTTTTAAATGAGAAATAAACTTTTAGGAGAAAAATTATTTTTCTGCTCATAAATTTTATATATCATTATTTTTGATACACAGCCAAACATTGATGATTTCCTTATCTTGTTGACATATAATCTTCAAAGTATACTTCTAAAATCTCTCAAATCTATATTTTGCCTTTCCCGACTGTCAAACTCTGAAAACCTGGCATTGGTCTCCTGGTTGTATACTTTCTGAAAATGGAAAAACGAAATGAAATAAAGAGAGTTATCTTAAAAATTTAGAAGTTCATATTCTTTTTGGATTTCATAGGTTAATGACTAATCCAGTTATATGGTCATATTCATATTTGTAGGATTGCCTCATTGATTTTCAAGAGTGCCAATGGAAGCAATCATAGGAAAATCAACAGAACTCAAAACAGGGGAAGCAGGTGGTATAAAAAGCTTAACACTACTGGAGTGTTAATGCTTCCACACTTGAAAGATGTGAAAGTTCAAATCTCACACAGTTAAAAACCATCTCTTTCATAGTCAGCACACTAAATGCCTTGAGCAATCCACTTAAGAACAAACTAAGCACAGGAGGAAACGTTTAGCATGTAAACCATCATGTCAAAAGTTTACTCTGAATATCCCCACTTTAAATATATTCTGAAACAAGGTGAGGTAAACACACACACACATACAAACACAGAAGAATCCAAAAAAAAATAAATGATTTGGTTAAGCACAAGCCACACAGAAGGCTGAGAAAGAAACAGACTCCCTTTATACTCCTTCTGCAGGCTGAACTCAGCACATAATGTACAGACGTAAAGCAGAATTTGCATTTAAGAGCGAGAATGTTTGCATTTTATTTTCAGAAGGTGGATTTGTCAGTTCTTCTCACCTAAAAAATAATTTAAAAACCTAAAGATCACTTGTTGCTATTTGTGACACTTAACTCGTTCATACCACAAGTTTCTTTCTCAAAAATACAATTCTGAAATCCATGCAAGATTTTACACAAAAAATTGCCCTAATAAATTCATTTTTTATTTCCTATTGTTTTTCTTCCTCATTCCCTGTGAATGGACAAATAAAATTGAAAAAATACCTCATAATTAAAGAGCTGTTGTAAAGAGCTGAAAATTAAATCAAAATGTTCTTCCTTCTTATTGAAGATACGGGGAGAAAACATTTTTTCGATTTCTAATCTATTTAAGTAAAAGCCTTATTAGCTGAAGGCTGGTGGAGGAAAATATATTTCCCAATACTGAGCTGGGAATAAAAACTAAAAGGGATATATAAAACAAGAGATTAACATAAGAGAATCAGAACAGTATGATGAAAATGAAGGCAAATTAAGATCATAAAAAGCAATGGGCAATTATCACACATTTCTCCTGGAAAAAAAGAATCTCTCCCTAAGATAAATGCACATTGCCCATCATAAACACACATTTTAGAGAACAGGAAATTATGAATATGTGTGAATTGTGATACTAGCATCACATTCGAAATTAAAAAGCTTGAGTTTCTCTTGTTGGTTTTCTTTAGTCAACATAGTAGAGTCTACAGACAAAATATTTTCAAGGTTAGAGCAATAGTATTCCATTTTGTTTATAGGCATTTACTTATTACAGAGAGGCCCTAGAGAGCTCTGGGCCAACCACGAACTCTCCCAGGAAGTTCTTTGAGAGGAAGAACTATATCAACTATTTACATTTCATATGTCTGCTGCCTCTCTGCCATCCCAGCACTTGTGACTTAACTTTATTTTTTGCATACAGAGGTTATTCTAAACAGTTATTATAGACTGAAATGACAAGACAGTTACCCTAGGTTCTCTCTCACTCCACATAATACATTATGCACTTTTGTTCTCAAGATATATTACCAAGATGAAATGACACAAATTGCTTGTATAATTAAACCCAACAATTACTTTGCATTGAGAAAGCCAAGTCATTTTATTTTAAACAGTAAATAGGTTTAAAACGACCTCTGGGATTGGAAGAGCTCAAACAGATAAAAATAATTGGACATTGCAGCCTAATTTAGTTTCCTATAATCCCTTAGGATTATTCAAAAGTAATACTTAAGTAGAGATAATAAGAGAAATAAACAATTATAAAGAAGTGAAAAACTGAGAGTGTTGAGAAATTATCCCGCATTAATTTTTTTAAAATATTCAGTATGCCTAATGTATTTTGCAGGTGTTTTATTCTTTATTTAATTTTTGTTAATTTTTAAGTGGAAAGGAAAACTATTTTGACATAGTAAAAAAATGTAATAGTTTTGGTAACACAGAAGGACTAAGCAGAAAAAGCATTTGAATTTATGTCAAGAAACTATAGTCCTGGTTCTAATACAAATTGTAAATCTGAACTTCATAAAATGATGGAGGTGTTAATTTTTATCTTAAAAAAATAAAAGAGATTATTTTATCAGGGCTTTTAAGATGTGAGTCTTCTATCTTTAACATTCTTGATTCTAAAATACATCTATAACTTCAGAAGAAAAGAGAAATTGAGATCTAATAAGTGCCTCTGAGCGATAGAATGAAGAATAATTTTGGTTAGGTCTAGATGAAAAATACATCATGACAGAAAAAGAAAAAAAACTCTAGCCTACATATGAGAATTTTAATCTGGAGGAAGCACTCTATTAATGAAACCAAGTTAACTGGCAATAAAGAAATATACTGTTTTAATTTTGGTTAATATAGCTAATGGTAAGAGAAGGATTTTGACTGTAGTCACTGAGAGAAAAAGGGAAGTCAGCCTGGAGAAAAAAATATAGCAATTCCAAATAGGATAGAACTAAACAGAATCTCTACTGGAGTGTGGTGACCACAAGGCACACTGATGACAAAAATCTTACCTATGAAGTAGTCATGTTTACATTGCTAAATACAAAAAAAAGTGACAGAGAATACAATCAACTTTTGGAGTTTAAAAGCCTATGGAAATGATCATTACAATGGAGTGTCCTATTATAAAACACTTAATTACATTAGGCAGCGGACCAATATGTTTTACCTTTTTAAATTTATCATTTTAATCAATCCTCAAACTGATACTACTATTACAATAATTGTATGAAAGGAAAACTGAGGCTTCTGTTAAGTAATTTGCCCAAGGATGCTCAGGGAGAAAGTGTCAAAGTTGTCATTTGAACCCAGGCTATCTGATTTCAGCAACTACCTTAGAGTGAATCTCAATTTAATCTAACCTGTTTTCTCAACAGGAAATGAGGTCCACAGTATTAAGTCAAACAACTGGCTAGGGGCAATTTAACACACATTTTGTGATTTGGTCTCCTAATATTTCATATATTCTCACATCTTCCTAATTATAAACAACTAAGTAAAATTCTAGCTTTTGTTTATAAAATATTTATAAATATACTTTACAAAATATAAAGTATTTATTATCTGTTTATGTTTTTAATGTGTGTTTGTAATTCACCTAATTCAGGATGGGAAGGTACTTCTCAATTATTGTTACTCAAACACTTGTTCCTATGAAATTGAAAAGGATAAATGAAAATAGGTTTTTAAACACTTTAAAAAATTTACTTACAAACTGCCACAATAAAATTAAATTAATAGTTTTAAAATATGGAAAATTTAAGTTGGGAAATTAATCAAACTTGTTATTTTCTATTAATACACAAATAGGAAAAACACATTCATTTGGCATTCAGAATAAGTCAACTGGCATGTAGCATACAGTATGTAATATGTTTTTCATAAAATTGTTCAAAGGGAAATTAAATTCAAAGGACTAGAGCATTTTCTAACAAAAGCAATTGCAGTGGATTTAGTATTACACTAATAATCACATTAAAATATTATTGTATTTTTTCACACACACTCCTTTATTTCTCTTAACCTCCAAAGAAAAGAAAAAAAAAAATAGGAAAAAAAACCCCATAATGCTTGTATATCTACACAGAAGTGCTTGGGGGTAGTGGTTGCGAAGGGGTAAATAAATGAGACATGAGAAAAATGAACACTTACAGGCTAAATCTAGCCAGACATTATAATCCATCACTGATCCCTAAAGGGCACTAATAATATGTAAATGTGTGAATTAGAAAACACATTCAAGGCTGTTGATAAACTTGATAGGATAATCAGCACATGCTGACAGACTAATGAAACTGATAGGGCAGCTTATCTCCTGGGTCATTTTTTTTTCTTGTCAAATGGAGGCTAATCAAAATGTATTAGGAGTCAAAGCAAACACTTGGGGGATTTAACCCATTTTGATTAGGAGGTGAATTCACTCTCTGAGAAAATTATAGTTTCCTGAACAACTGAAACTATAAAACCTGATCGGCTAACAGACCTTGACATAAAATTAAATAGAAGGCAGCCACCATAATCATAGAAAAAATCAGGGATGTTAAATATTAAGAACTTCCCTTTAAAAATTGTGAGGGTGCTTTTCAGAGTCTGGACAAAGCAACCATCTCCTTCTCTAATGGAAAATAAGACAAAAGATTAAGCAATAACCCCCAGGGATACACTTATCTTTTGCTGCCTACGTGAGCTGAACATCTGTGTAACCATATGAGAGACAGATCCCAAGGCGCTGGCTGAATTTTCAAATTTATTAGCATAAAATAATTGAATGAATGTTTGAAATAGCTAACTCTGGTGAACATCACCACTTCCAATTAACAACAACAACAACAACAAATATACTACGTACAGGCTGTTGCCAAGAATCTTAGAGGCCTATCCTAATTTAAAGAAAGATGTCTTATTTGATAACGGAGGAAAACTAGGAATAAGGCCTTGCAAGCACTAGAATTAAGAATAAATTAATAAGCTAAAATCAAAGCTAGAGAAAGCAATTCTTTCAGTATTTATTTTAATGCAAAAACATGTACCATTAAAGTAAAAAAGTTAACTCAATTCATTAATCTACATATCCTAAGCACATGCTTTATGGACATGTATATTTCATTTGTATAGACAGATTGATGGTGAAATGCTGGATAGTGAAATGCATTGTTTTAATTTATAAAAATGTAATGGCAAGAATATAGTTAATGAAACTAAATTTTACCTTTTAGTAATTATACCAAAGAGGAAAAAAATGACAATTAAAAAAACACTCCAGTGTGCTTTTTAATATGACATTCAATCACTCTACTGCTGCACAGGCAAATTGGGGGTGAGATTCCCACAGACATGGAATAAATATTTTAACCTCTTCCAAATAATTTTGTTTTTCTGTTTATGGACAAGTGCTCCATTCTATCTCTAAACTATTTCTAAATTTTCCGTCCTTTGGAAAAAAGAGAACATGAGTGCTCTTGCCAAGTATGTATTTTGTAGTTTGGGAGAGCTTGGGATTTTTTTTCTGTGCTCAAGACATAGCTACTATTAAATTCCTCCAATCATAGAATGTAGAAGTGTACAATAATCCTGGAGATTATTTAGTCTAATCTCATTTATTTTTCTATGTATGAGAGAGGCCTAGAAATATTAAACAACTTAAGCAGGTCTAATGAAAAGGGAAAATCTGAGTTTGCATTTTGTGCTTGGAAAAAAAGAAATATTTGATTTGAGGACAAAAGTAAACGCTTCTCTTCTCTTTATTATCTCCAAGCAGCAATATTAATCAATCATTAGGCTACCTTACTTTAGGGATCTTTTTCCAAGTGTGGTGTGCTGAATATATAGTTTACAGTCATAACCATGATCAAACAGCTGTGGCAACAATTTACTACATGGCAGGCAGGGATCAATCACAGATGATAGGTAGGATATTTTATTATAATTTCTCATTCTTCACCTCTTATACCTAGAAAAATCCATGCCCCAGATTTATATACTTTCTGATTAATGAGAATTAAGCTAATCATTCAACATAAAACATAGAATAACTGTTGTGGCACATTAATAGTCTATATAATCTCGTTTTTAACATATTACTCTGAAAAGTTCTACTGAAATCCAAGTGCTCGTCAATGAAGCCCACACATTTGGCTCATTTATCTTATTTTACAAGCATCAAAGTTCATTAATCTCTCTGTCATAGCATGTTTAGTTTTGGGAATCTTCTGATTAAGAAAATAATATGATAGAAATTATCATGAATTTGATAAACCTACTAAAATTAATGTATACTTGATTCATCACTAACCATTATTGAAAAATTACACTTATGTAGATTATTTTTACAATCTCTAGGGTCTAGCTAATATTCAATGCCCAGATAATTTTGAGAGTCCCTTGCAATAATTCTGGGATATGACCAATGTGTTGGGAATTGCTGCATTAATGCATTTATTTGTCATGTCAGGATAAATACGCTGTGTCAGAATTTGAGTATGATGCCAGATTGTGAACGTTTCTTTGTGAGGATTAATATGATTTATTAGAATTCCACTACAGGTCTTTGAAATAGCAATTTAAAATACTGATGTTTTTTACTTACCCATCATGTTGTATAAGCTCTGTGGGGCAAACTGCCTTGGCATTTTCTGAATTGCTTCCTTGTATACACTAAGGGCCTCCTAATTTATAAAACAAAAAAAGAGATAAATCATCACTAATGTGCAGGGATCTTCACTATAAATAAGATAATAACATTCTTCCAAAGTTAAAACCATCCACTGTTGTTTCCATAGAGGAAAATAATTGAGCTGTCCTTTTGTGACATACTATCTCAATTCCACCAATGAAAATACTCAGCCCAGTCTGTGAAGAATGCCATAGCTTAACGAGGCATTGAATGTTAGCAATGCTCTTTTAATACAAATTTTCTAGTTCATACAGATTACTCAACTATAAAAACTAAAAAAAAAAATAGTTTGAAAGTTACCCATTAGTCATCTAAATTCCATAATTACTTTAAGTCAGGAAACCTGTTAGGATCTAAATATAATGTCAGCTAACAAATCTTCCAGCTCTTGAGACCCACTGAAATTCCTAAATGCAATTATTTTAAAAGTTGTATTTTTATCCTTATGTTACAGTTTTAATACATTATGTAAGAGTACGTGAGTGGGAGGTCAGGGGAAAGCAGCTGGAAGGAGAGAGAGGGACAATAAGGAACTCATGCAAACATGCTTCCTGTCAGAGGAAGGGAGGACCAGTCTGGGTCACCCCCTAACTTACTGTGCAGCATCCTGTTACACCACTTTTTCTTATCACTCAGTTAAAAGAAAATAAAATAAAATTTTATTTTAGTATAGTTTTTTAAAGAATTAAAAGAAATGGGTGGCATTTCTCTTAATTGCATTTCCTTAATATGCAACGTGGTATTTCCTTAATATGCAAAGTAAAAAGATATATTTTTTAAAATATCAAACACTGGGTCTAGGGTAACAATTCTAGAAAGTGTGTGTTGGATCATCAAACCAAAGAAATGGGGAACAAAGGAGCTCGAGAAACATCATGTTATTTCCCCATTCTTGAATAGTCACAATACATATTGACATACTATAATTGCTCTGAGAAATGGACAGGAAAGAAATCTATTGTTTTTATTTAGCAGAAGCTTTTTCCAAACAAATTTGATCACAAACCCTTCTAACGTTACCACATAGCAGTTTCTCAAAGGACAATAGTTTAATGTGTATATATATTAGTTGTTCAAAGGACATAGGGTCTGAAAGGAGGCGGTAGGTTAGAAAACACTGAGACTAGATCAGAAGAAGAGGGAAGGAAAAAAATAGAGAGGCATCGGCCAGACCTCGTAGTGTCCCTGCTCATGATACAGCTTTCCCAGGTTGTACAGACAACTGGTAACAGAGCTCTTGTGTGCATGAGGGTCCTTTAGGTTTTCGTCTGGGATCTCAGAACACTTTAAGAATGTACGGCGGGCTTCTTCCGTCCTTCCTTGGTTCATCAGAATAATACCAGTATTTAAATATGCAGCTGAGGGGGAACAGTGGAAACAAAAGTGTGAGAAGATGATATATACTGTAAATAAAATAAAGTTATCTTTGTTTCTATTTGGTTTCTATGGTTTAGTTCTCATTAAAAAAAAAAAAGAAAAAAATACTTATGGAACAAATATTCATGGGATCAATAATGGTAGGGGAAACTGCACTCATCACTGAAAAATATATGGAATAGTCTCTGCCAGCAAGAAATCCCCAATATTTTTAAGCTTGAAATCTAGCTGAGTAAAAGTTATAGCTATCATAATTTTTTAAAATGATCAATGAACAGAAGTATGATGCAACTGAAAGAGATAAAATTGTTAGAGGTTCATAATTTCAGTGGCAAGTATTCAGAAATAAGAGCACCAAATCTTTTCTCAGTGAGGCTGTAAATTACAGAGTTAATTTTCAAATATGGAAAGAGGTATAAGAAATAAAATCTTGAACATTACTTACAAGCCAGGGTAGGCCTGCTCCCAATGGCCAATTTATAATAATGTAGTGCTTCTGCAAACCTGCTGTTCTCCTGTAGAAGTAGCCCTCTGCATGAGGAAAACAGAAATTTAGAGAAAGGACTGTATTATTCTATATAAACCCACAAATTTTTATTTTATATTCCAAAAATAAAAAAGGTTAACAATGCAATAAAAATGCTAACCTGGTAGTATAAAAATACATTATAAATATAAGGATATGATTCCTCAGGAGGGAAAATACTGGATAGGTATCAGTTGCATTTGTGCTGCATTAGAATGTATTAGGAGGTATTTTCTAAAAGCCTTTTACCACCATTGAACTTTCCCCTTCTCTAGCTGTCTTTTCTCTCCCACTAGAATTAGTAACCACCTGGATTTCTTCTTAGAGCATGCACATTTTCCCATCACTTCAGAAAGGAAACCTGTCTAAGGCAGTGAGATATGAATATATGGAAACATGAGATGCGTCTCTCACTAGCTGTATTGCTTGAGAAATATTGGTGCTTGGCTGTCTGAAAGGCAAAAGGTAGTCTGGCTCAACAGCAAAAAGAGTCAGAGTTTAATCAGATGCTAAAAAAAGAACAACAAAAAAGATCGAAGGTTATCCACATCACCCTTTTCTTGATATCTGGATTTAGTTGAGTAAGACTGGATTTCAGAACACTGCGCAAATTTCAGTTCACTGTTCTGAAAAACATCTTTCTCTGCAGACCCGAAGATTCCATAGACTTTCTTAGAAGGCTGTAAGGTAGTAACTACATGTACTATCTCAGTCATGTCAGAACTCACCCTCATAACCGAATGAAATCAATTACAGTCATGTCTATGAAAACAAGGTATTGGAGAATTAAACTAAGTTCAAAAAGCTCTCACAGCGGGCTTTTTGGCCTATTCCCATTCTCTTGTAACCAGTAAGTATCTTAAACAGACATTCCGCACATCTATTGAGCCTGAATACTGCTGTTATCATCTCAAATTGCAGATTCAACTTGGCAGCTGCTGAGGCCTTTGAAAGGCTGGTAAAACAGAGGTCAGAGAAAAGAGAAGGCTACTAATAAAAACATCATTGTGTTGAGCATTTTAAAATACATCACTTGAGCATCTTGAGAAAATATTTAAAATTAAAGAATGCTCACTTGTGTCAAAAGCATATATTAACAATTTCACAATTTTTCATAGTTGCTAAAATGTCATCTGAATAAAGAATTCCCAAACACATTAACATCAGTTTTACAAATATATATATTTCTATTAAAAATGTGAACAATAGTTAATTTGATCATGAAATTAATATGCTGCGCTGTTAAGTGTACTTGCCAGCTGCTGGGAATAAGAGAGAATAAAGCTTACTGTAGTAGTAAAGTACTTGTGGAAATGGTTAGTTTTATTCAAATGGGTAAAATTGATAAAGAGAATGAACAAATTTTTAAAAAGGAAGAATATTCTTTACGACAATAATTTTATTGACATAATGCCTTCCCATTAATTAAGCTCATATATATTAGCTAACTTCTGAAACTTATCTACAACTTTAAATGTCTTCATGGCTTTGCTTTAAAATTCAGATAAAGAGGGCATCTCCTTTGATATAAGGCTAAGGGCACCAGGGGAGAAATACCATTTAGATATTTAATTCTATTTTTTCTAGCTTCTTTAGAATTGAAATCCTTCAATCAACCCCTCTTTGTCCAACATCTTCAGTTGCTTTTACCATACAGTTTCCTTTCTTAAGACTACAAAAATGTTCATGTGCCTCTTAGACATAGGAGAAGAAAATATCTGTATAATCTTTCCTCATTCTGTATCCACCTCCAACTACTGCTTATGATTGTTTTTTTCTTCAAAGCCAGATTTTCTTTAAGAATGGTCTATGGTGTATATGTCCAATGCCCCAAATCCCATTTACCCCTAAATTCTAAATTCTGTTTAGAGTCTCTTCCCAGAATTCTCCTTATATGTCCTATTAAATTTCTACTAATCACTGAACCCCCAAATAGTGCACTTATGTGAAACTCCACTCAACTATTACACTTCAGACTACTGAATTCATCTTCTTTTTGGAAATTCTGTATTTTCTGAGCTCCTGGGAGACCAGTCTCTTCTTCTTACACAGAATGAGAAAGAAAATGTCTCTTTATTCATGAACTCCTTTAAAAGGAATTGGTGTTTTACAGGATTTTGTACTAACAGTCTCTATGGATAAATACAGTCTCTGCATGACGTCATGCATAAATGTGGCTCATGTATATGCTGACTGCTCACAATTCTGAAAAACTTATCTCCTTCCTGACATCCAGATCTGCTTTCAAAAGCTGACTGAGCCACATCAAGACAGAGGCTCACTGAAATTTCAAAATCAATACACCCAAAAATTGAAATCAGTATCTCCCACTTAAAAATAAATAAATGAAATAAATAAAATAGGGGAAAAATCTTCGTAATTAACACAATCATTCACTCCATTTGCTAAAATGAGAAACTTAATTATCACTCAGGTCTTCACTTATCTTCACAATTCAATGTTTTGTCTCCTAAGCCCACCTTATTATTTTCTAAAGCTCTTTACTCTCCCCCTCAAGGTTTATCTTTATGCCTCTGTCAGAGCCCTTTTTATCTTTTCTGTCACCTGAATAACTGCAATAGCTCACTAATTAGTCTCCACATAATTACACTTCTAAAGGGCAAATATGCTGTTAGGCTAGATGGAATAACCATGAAGGGAATGAGCACATATCTCTGACAATGTACCTAAAGCCTATAAACTTTGAAAACAGATGTACTTAGCCTCATGGGATTCCCAAAGCAGATAAACTATATTCCTGTCCATTTTCCAATTCATAAAACATACAAAGAAGAAAGAAAATGATGAATACTATAATAACCACACTGGGACAATCCTGTTCTGCCTCCCTTATTCTTGCGGGGAGGGGGCGGATCCTAGTCACTCAGAGTGATTCAGCAAGTCATTTTCAGAAATATATATATTGTGATTCTTTGAATTAGAATATCATCATCCTCTACATACTCTGAATAAAGTTAGCAATGGAGTGATTCTAAGATAGATGGCTACTGTGACTGATTTCTCATGGGCTAAGGATTTAATTGAGCATTAACTATGCCCAAGAATGGATGCTGCAAATGTGAACAAGACAGAGATGCACTTGCCTATGGATGCAAAATCTACTGAGGTAAATGAATATGAAAACATAGAGGACAGAGGACCAATATCACCCAGCCCAGAAATGGACAAGGAAAGGACTAGAGTTAAAATGATACTGGCAGAGGCTGAAAGCACGCCAGAATAAAAAGAGTTATCAGCTCTCCATTACAAAGGGAGAAAGAGAGGCTCAGAGAATTAACCAACTCTCTCTAGTTTTTATGGCTAAAAAGAGGCAAAGCCAGAATCAGAACAGTTTCCGATACTAAATCCCATGCTCATTCTAGAAGAAAAAAGAAGAGAAAAGAGACGAAATAGTTCAATTCCAGGTGCATGTGTGCTCGGTTATGTTTCTTTTTGCTCTAAAACTTTCCAAATATTAAATTGTGTTGACACATGAAAAAGGAGTCAAGTGCCTTTTTGGAAATTCTGGATAAATTTGGGCCAGTACTAGTATTGTTATGACTAGGATTCTGTTAATGTTGTTTACCAAAATAAAACTCTTTTAAATTTTACCTATAACATGATAGACAGACAGAAATCCTTCATGTTACAATAATAGTAATAGTGGCAGAGAAGCTTATTCAACACTTAGAATGTATGGAGCATTTTACATATATTGATTTATTACACAACAATAATCTTATGAGGTAGGATATTATTACTTTCTTCATTTTACATACAATGAACCTTAGGCAAGAAAAAGTTAAGTAAAGTTAAGGCCAAACAACTAGTAAGAAGATGCCAAAATTCAAGACTAGTAGTCTGGATATACATGAGGACCTGTAATTTAATAAATCATTCATAGTAAAGGATTTTATAACTTTTCATGACTGTTTAAAAATGACATAGTTTGTTTACATGCAGATTATGTAAAAATCTTTTGGTTTCTATGTATATGAAAAACAGGAACACATTAAAAAAATTTTTAATTAAAAAAACCTGATTCCCATATGTTTGTTAAAATTTTAATTTAGATTCAAGGGGTTCATGTGCAGGTTTGTTACATGTATATATTGTATGATGCTGTGGTTTGGGGTACAAACTATTCCGTTACCCAAGTACTGACCAAGTACCCATTAGTTACTTTTTCAACCATTGCTCCCCTCCCTCCCTCTCCACTCTAGTAATCCTCAGTGTCTTTCATTGCCATCTTACGGCCATGAATATTTAATATTTAGCTGCTATTTTCAAGTGAGAACATGTAGTATTTGGTTTTCTGTTCCTGCATTAATTTCCTTAGGATAATGGCCCCCAGCTGCATCCATGTTGCGGCAAAATACATAATTATATATTTTTTATGGCTGTATAGTATTCCCTGGTATCTATTTACGTCTTTTTCTTTACCCAGTCCATCACTGACAGGCACCTAGATTGATTCCACATCTTTGTTATTTTGACTAGTGCTTCAATAAACATGTGAGTGGATGTGTCTTTTTGATAGAATGATTTATTTTCCTTTGGGTATATAGCCAATACTAAGATTTCTGGGTCAAATGATAATTTTGTTTAAAGTTACTTGAGAAATCTCCAAACTGTTTTCCACAGTGGCTAAACTATATCCCATCAACAATGTTTAAGTATTTTCTTTTCTTCATTGTGTCACCAGCATCTATTGTTTTTTGGACTCTTTAATAATAGCCATTCTGACTGGTGCGAGATGGTATCTCACTGTGGTTTTGATTTGCATTTCTCTGATGATGAGTGATGTTGAGTATTTTTTCTTACGTTTGTTGGCAGCTTTCATGTCTTCTTTTGAGAAGTGTCTGCTCATATCATTCTCCTGTTTTTATTTTTTTTTAATGGCATTGTCTTTTGCTTGTTCAATTATTTATATTCTTTATAGATTCCGGGTATTAGACCATTGTTGGATGCACACTGTGCAAACATCTCCTATTTTGTAGGCTGTCTGTTTACTCTGTTGATAGTTTCTTTTGCTATGCTGAAGCTCTTTACTACAATTATGTGCTACTTATTAATTTTTGTTTTTGTTGCAATGTCTTCTGAGGACTTGGTCAGAAATTCTTTCCCAAGGCTTATGTCCAGAATGGTGTCTCTTAGGTTTCCTTCTAGGATTCTTATAGTTTGAGGACTTACATTTACATATTTAATCCATCTTGAGTTAATTTTTACATAGAGTGAAGAGTAGGGATCCAGTCTGATTTCATGCATGTGGCTAGCCAGCTATCACAGCACTATTTATTGAGCAGTAAGTCCTTTTCTCATTGTCTATTTTTGTCAAATTTGTCAAAGGTCAGATGGCTGTAGGTGTGAGACTTTATTTCTGGATTCTAGATTCTGTTCCACTGCTGTGTGTGTCTGTTTTTGTATCAGTACCATGCTGTTTTGGTTATGGCAGCCTTATAGTAGAGTTTGAGGTTGAATAATGCAATGTCTATGGGTTTGTTCTTTTTGCTTAGAATTACTTTGGCTATTCACGCTTTTTTTGGTTCCATATATTAGAATAATGTTTTTTAATTCTGTGAAAACTGACATTGGTGGTATGATAGGAATAGCACTGAATCTGTAAATTGCTTTGGGCAGTATGGCCATTTTAATGATATTGATTCTTCCAAGTCATGAGCACAGAATGCTTTTCCATAGTTTGTGTGATCTGTGATTTCTTTTCGCAGTGTTTTATAGTTTTCCTTTTAGAGATCTTTCATCTCCTTGGTTAGAAATATTCCTACGTATTTTTTTGTGTGTGTATGGCTATTGTAAATGGGAGTGCATTCCTTATTTTGCTCTCAGCTTGAATATTATTCATGTACAGAAATGCTACTGATCGTTTTACATCAGTGTTTGTATCATGAAATGTTACTGAAGTCATTTATCAGTTCCAGGAGCCTTTTGGCAGTCTTTAGGGTTTTCTGAATACAGAATAATATTGTCAGTAAAGAGTTGTTTGATTTCTTTTCCTATTGGAGGCCTTTTATTTCCTTCTCTTGCCTGATTGGTCTGGCTAGGAGTTCCAGTTCTATGTTGAATAGGAGTGGTGAGAGTCAGCATCTTGTCTTATGCCAGTTCTCAAAGGGAATGCTTCCAGTTTTTGTCCATTTAGTATGATGTTGGCTGTGGGTGTGTCAAAGATGGCTCTTAAGATGGTGCAGTTTGTTCTCTCTCTGTCTATTTTCTTGAGGGTTTTATTATAAAGGGCTAATAAATTTTATTGAAAATTTTCTGCATATATTGAGATGATCATATAATTTTTGTTTTTAATTTATTTATGCAGTGAATCACATTTTTTGATTTGCACATGTTGAAACAACCCTGCATCCCAGGAGCAAAGCCTATTTGATTGCGGCAAGTTACCATTTTGATGTGCTGCACAATTCATTTTACTAGTATTTTACTGAGGACTTTTGTGTCTTATGTTCATTAGAGATATTGGACAATAGCTGACTTAAGTTTTCTTTTGAGACAGACTCTTGCTCTGTCACCTAGGCTGGAATGCAGTGGTGTGATCATAGCTAACAGAAGCCTTGATTTTCCAGGCTCAAGCAATCCTTCTGTATCAGTAACCTGAGTGTGTGCTACAGGTGTGTGCTACCATGCCTGGCTAAACTTTTTGATTTTTAGTAGAGATGAGGTCTTGCTCTATTCTTCCGGCTTGTCTTGAACTACTGAGGGCAGGCGATTCTCTCACTTCAGCTTGCTCGTGTATTGGGATTACAGGCATGAGCCGTTGTGCCCAGCCTGGTTTTCTTCCTTCCTTGTGTCTTTGCCAGGTTTTGGCATATGAGCGACATTGGCTTCATAGAATGAGTCAGGGAGGAGTCCCTCCTCCTTGATTTTTTTGGATAGTTTTAGTAGAATTAGTACCAGTTCTTTATACATCTGATAGAATTCAGCTGTGACTTTATCTGTTCTAGGAATATTTGGTAGGTAAGTATTTATTTTGTATGTTTTACTTTTTTAAAACTACTAATTCAATTTTTGAAGTCAATATTAGTTTGTTCAGGGTTTTTATTTCTTCTGGGTTCAATTTTGTGAAACTATGTATTTTCAGGAATTTATCTATTTCCTCTGGATTTCTGGCTTGCATGCATAGAAGTCTCTCAGGATCTTTTATATTTCTTTGAGATCAGTTGTGATGTCATCTTTGTCATTTCTGATTGTGCTTATTTACATTCTGCACCAACCTAATATTATCCCTCTTTTTTCTTTGTTAATCTCACTAGTGGTCTATTATTGATCTTTATCCTTTCAAAAAATCAACTTTTGGGTTCACTAATTCATTGTATAGATTTGGGGGTCTCAAATTTATTCAGTTCTGTTTTGACTTTTGTTATTTCCTTTTTTCTTTGCCTTTGCAGTTAGCTTGCTAATGTTTTTCTAGTTTTCTAGGTGTGATGTTAGGTCATTAATATGAGATCTTTCTAGCCTTTTGAGATAGGCATTTAGTGCTATGAACTTTCCTCTGAACACTGCTTTTGCTGTATCCCAGACACTTTGGTATGCTGTATCTCGGTTTTCATTTACTTAAAAAATTTTGATTTCTGTTTTAATTTCATTGTTTACACAAAAGTCATGTAATATTGTGGTTTTGACAGATCTCCTTGGTAATAATTTTTATTTTTATTCCACTGTGGTCCAAGAGGGTGGCTGATATGCTTTTAGTTTTGTTTTTAATTTATTGAGATTTGTTTATGGCGAAGCATGTGGTCAATGTTGGGTAATGTTCCACGTACAGATGAGAAGAATGTATATTGGGTGATTTATTGGTAGTGTCTGCTATAGATATCTATCAGTCCATTTGGTCCAATGTTGAATCTAAGTCCAGAATTCATTAGCTTTCTGCCTCAATGATCTAATTTTGTCAGTGGGGTGAAGTCCCCACTATTATTGTGTGCCTGTCTATGTCTTTTTGTAGGTCTAAAAGTATTTGTTTCATGAATGTAGGTGTTCCGATGTGGCATGCATACATATTTAGGATAGTTAAGTCTTCTTTTTGAAGACTTAACTTCTTGTTGAAGACTTAACTATCCTAAATAAATATATATTTCACATTGCATTTATCATGGACTTGTTGATTTATCATTATGGAATGCCCTTCTTTGTACTTTTTTTACTTTTACTCATTTAAATTCTGTTTTATCTGGTCAGGGGTAGTGGCTCATGCCTGTAATCTCAGGACTTTGTTAGGCAAAGGTGAGTGGATCAGCTGAGGTGAGGAGTTCAACACCAGTCTGGCCATCATGGTGAAACTCCATCTCTACTAAAAATACAAAAATTAGCCAGGCAAGATGGTAGGCGCCTGTAATCCCAGCTACTTGGGAGAGAAGCTGAGGCAGGAAAATTACTTGACCCTGGGAGATGGAGGTTGCAGCGAGCTGAGATCAAACCATTACACTCTAGCCTGGGTGACAGAGACACCATCTCAAGTAAATAAATAAATTCTGTTTTATCTGATAGAAGAATAGTGACTCTTGCTCTTTTTTGTTTTCTGTTTGCATACTACATCTTTCCCCAACCCTTTACTATGAGCCTGTGGGCATCATATTACATGTGAAATGTGTCTCTTGAAGACAGCAGACATGTTTTGTTTTCTTCCTTTTTTTTTTTTTTTTTTTTTTTTTTAACTCCACTTGCTACTCTGTGTCTCTTAAGTGGAGCATTTAGACCATTTACATTCAAGATTAATATTAATATGGGAGGTATTGATCCTATTATGAACTTATTGGTTCATTGCTTTGTAGTTTCTATTGTGTGGTTGTCTTACAGGGTCTGTGGGCTATATACTTAAGTGTGTTTTTGTGGTGGCAGGTATCACTCTTTTGTTTCCATGTTTAAACTCAAGGATTTCACATAAGGTTAATCTAGTGGAAGAACACATTTTAATATGCCAGTAAGTCCATATCATATGGAGTTGCCTCAAAATTAAGCAAATTGGTGCATACTGTACATTAATGTGAATTTCAAGTGCCTTTTGGTGGAGAAATTGAAAAAAAAATTTCCAATCTCTTAAATTTTAAGTGATAGGGTCAATTTTATATATCTATGTGTAGATGAATATATTACAGCATTTTTAAAAGAAAATTTTGCTTCTCAGATTTCTCCTCCAATGGTTTATCTTTTAGAACAACAGTGGATGAAATTAAGCAGCTAGTGATTAAAAAAAAAAAAA
>NW_016107471.1:3347467-3356225 GCF_001604975.1 Cebus imitator | reverse complement strand
GTTAAAAAAAAAAAAAAAAAAGAAATAACAAAATGTTTTCTTTTAAGTCTGTTTAGAGTTTTTTTCCTGATCACGATCACATGTTCTAGGCATATTGCCTGTGTAGTATTTCCTTTCCTTAGGAACGTTTTGCCCATCTTTCTCCCATCTCCCCTGACAACCCTGTGTTTGTCTAAGATACTATTTTATGAAATCGCAATAATCCAGGCACTTGGTTAAGGAAGAACAGTCAAACCCACAAAAACAGTGGATTGAACAGAGTTGAACACAAACATTAAATGTAAATAGGCATATGGGTCCCTAGCTGATCCTAAACATTGACAGAGACAAAAGACGAACATTTATTTAGTATAGATTCTCAACCAGTGGTGACTTTGCCCCCCAAGGGAATATTTAGCAATGTCTGGAGACATTTATGCTTGTCACAACTCAGGGAATGGAACTGGTATCTAGTAAGCCGTGTCTAGGAATGCTTTTAAACATCTTACAAGGCACAGAACAGGCATCAACAGTAAAGAATAACCTAGCCCAAAATGTCAACAGCACCGAAGTTGAAACACCATGATTAGAATTTTATATCTACCATACATTTCTTCAGAAAATAAGGACCTTGTATCACTTCTAATCATACACACCAACTATACAAGAAGATAGCAAATTAAAAAATTAAATTTTTTTCATTTAAAAAATCTAACCTACCATGTCTACTATCTTCACAAAAAAAGGTAAACAAAAAATGAAACTTCCTAAAAATTAAAAAGAAAAGCATACCTTTTTCTGCTTCTGACAACACATCTGACCAAATTGTCAGTGATACTGTAGTAAGACTGCCCTCTGGATAGAACTGTCAATCCAAATCCTTAAGTAAAGTGGCCTTTTGCCTCTTGTTCTAACAAAGGTCTTAAAAAGTGGTTGAAATCGGAAAGATTCAAGTTTGGGTATGAATAAAGCACATTAGGAGATGAAAGTATACTTTTCAAGAGTACATATTTTGGTAACAAAGCTGATGTCCCTGCAAAACGCAAGGGAAACAGGATTCTACTTAACAAAGAGTCACACACTTTCAAAACCAGGGAAATGCTGAAGGATAAACAGTTTCTTTCTTGCTTTGATTTCATTAAAGTGTAATGTCTGGCACTCTTACAATACATTAAACATTGACAATAAGCTTACTGAGTAATGAATAAACAATTTTTCAGTGAATTGCCTCACGGCGAAGACAGACAAACAATCACAGTACTGTGTAAAGAGGGTCATGATAAAATAGAAGGTGTTTTGGGAACCCATGAAGGGAACACCTACCCAAGATAACAGGTGAGGTGGCCAAGTCAAGAATGAAGACAACAGCATTCCAGACAGATCAAGCCATGTGAATGAAAACTTAGAGTTACAGAGGATAGCATTTTTGACCTAACAATAGCAATAATAACAGGCTTCATGATAAGAAAATGAGGTAATCTATGTAGGAAGCATTTGGAAAACTAAAAAACTAAGACAGCTAAAAATTAGAATTATATTATTGAGAATGAGATTCAGTAGAAATAGTCTTGCTATTTCCTGGGCAAAAAATACTCAACAATCAAAATAAGTCCAATAACAATGTTTATAGGCAATAATTCACAAAATAGTTTTAATTCCTACTGCCCAGCTATTTAAAAAACATGTTCACTTTAAACTAAAAGATGTTTCTGAATTTTATTTCATTTGATTGTCCTTTAACACATGTAAGGACTTTGAAACTAAGGGCTATTTTTTTTTTCTCAGAGATAAAACATAAATTTTAGATATTCACATATTTTTCCTAGGGTTATTTATGCATTTGAAATTTGCAAAGTGAAATGAACCAACATTGGTTCCAGTCATATTTGAACATTGCATTAATCCAAATTTTCTAATCAAATTTGCTTATTTAGCTAATGGCTTTAATAATGAGATTTTACATGATTTAGCCGTTAAATGTGATTACAGATGCATTTGCTCACTTTTTTCAAGAATTATGCTTAGTTTTAGGCAATATTTATAATATGACACTCAGAAAAATAAATCTTTTATCTCTATCATTCAACAGAAGTGATAATTTAATAGCATGGTACACACATAAAGCATAAATGTTCCCAAGTCTTGTTTGATAAAATAGATATGAGGCAAAATTCTCAAGTGACTACACTGGCAATAAATGGAATTAAATTCAAAATCCTTTTTAAATTCACACACTGTAAATAAAATAAGTAGCTACTATTTGAGTTAATTAGAGTAGTTTTAAAGTTTAGAGAGACACAAGAGCTTAGGATTTAAGTACCTAATAAGCACTAGCCACTTTGTTAGGAACTGAAAACATCAAAAGAATCATGATCACACATGCAGCCAGGTTTGGTCATGTGACCAGCAGCAGAAAAATCCTGCACTACTTTAGAAAACAACCTTTAAGGAGTGAGAGTGTTTCCTCCCTTACCCCTCCTCTTTCCCACTAGCTGTGAGGTAGTTCTGTGTTGAGGAAGATAGGGGTCGAACAAAAACTAAAACAAGTGCTGGAATGTGAGCCCTTTATAAAACTATCCGATGAGCAGGGACTGCACATCTCTGGACTTCCTTTTTGTAGGAGAGATTAAAACATCTGTAACTAGTTTAAGCTACTGTTATTTCTTTATTTTTTTATCATCTGCCAACCAACCTCTTCTCAAATGACAAAATGGCATATGCATTATTCACGTTTTTAAAAATGTATAATGCTGGCCGGGCATGGTGGCTCACACCTGTAATCCCAGCACTTTCGGAGGCTGAGGTGGGCAGATCATGAGGTCAGGAGTTCGAGACCAGCCTGGCCAATATAGTGAAACCTCATCTCTACTAAAAATACAAAAATTATCCAGGTGTCGTGTCAGGTGCCTGTCCCAGTACTCAAGAGGCTGAGGCAGGAGAATAGCTTGAATGAGCTGAGGAGGCAGAGGTTGCAGTAAGCCAAGATCACACCCCTGCGCTCCAGCCTGGGTGACAGAGAGAGACTCTGTCTCAAAAAAAAAAAAAAAAAAAAAAAAAAAGTATAATGCTGCCAGGCATGGTGGGTCATAGCTGTAATCCCAGCACTTTGGGAGGCTGAGATGGGTGGATCACCCCTGGTCAGGAGTTTGAGACCAGCCTGGCCAACATGGTGAAACCTCATCTCTACTAGGGAGGCTGAGGCAGCAGAATCACTTGAACCCAGGAAGCAGAAGTTGCAGTGAGCCAAGATTGCACCACAGTATTACAGCCTGGGCGACAGAGCAAGACTCTATCTCAAACAAACAAACTATATACATATATACATACATATATTATATACATACACACACAGACACATACATACATATTACTCCCTTACCCCATATGTATATAATGTTATAAAATATGTAACATCAAATATAGCTCTCATAGAGACATTTTAATAAAACTTCATTTAATTACATTTGAATAAATACAAAGTTTGAGTTGCCTGGTTTGGAGTGATAACCAGATTAGGCAGCTGCCAAGAATAAAAGTTGGAATTAAAGTATGTAATTAAAATTAAATAATTTAAGAACATAATAGGTGTATGAAATTGGAACTCTTAAATTAAGCTCCTAGACATCAGAGCGGTCAGAGATATCACTGTTTGCCCAAAAGAATAATGACATTAGTAGTATTTTTAAGGGATATCAATCCTCTTAATATCCAAATACTAGAAAGAGGGGAACTCAGAATTTATTAAGTGGAATAGAAATAGGTAGGATTTTCATCACAGAAAAAAAAGTTCAGTGAGATTTAAGTTATTGAATTTGAGCTCTACAGGATATACCAGAGACAAAACTATAGTTTCTGGTCTCACGAAGCACTTCTGTGACTTTTAGGTTTTCCTAGGATAACAGACTTTGTATTTGAGGACTAAGCAAAAGAATTCTCCTTACTCATATATTTTTTTTCTCAAATCGTATGCTCTGTTTCTCTCCTTTTCTCTTTTCCTTAATTAAACTATTTTAAATACTCTTAAAAACGACATTTTAACTAAGACTGGGGTAAAAAAGCAATAGAGGAGGCACATGTAAATGACTGACTTTCTTTAAGACATATTTTCGAGTTATGAGAAAAATGCTTAACACGCTTGCTGCAAAAGGCATAACTGAATACATATTTTAAAATACTGCTATGTTATTCTACGTGATTTTTGCATACCATACACACTGAGAGCAAAATTAAAAGATGTATCCTTCTTCAAAATGTTGGGCAAGTTATTTCTCTGCTCTATATTTTCATTGAACTAAGAACAATGAAAAAAAGGAGATGGGGAGAAAAACCACCACCATGTCACACATAAACTAGGCAAATGAGGGCATACAATTCTATTACACAGCTCCCCAAAGCTGAAACCTATTTCAGAGTATGTCACTTGTGTCACAAAACTGCCAAGTAGGTTTCAGAAAATACAGTTAAGCCCCCTCTCTGGTATCTTTTTTTTGACACAGACCTGATTATTTGTTCTGAATTGAATGTTGTTTAGACTTGGACAACTAAATAAAGCACAATAATGCCACCTTCTTTCATAAAGAAGTTTTTTTTTTTTTTAAATTCTAACCTGTCAAATATGAAACAGTAGGCATTCGATATAAATGACTTTTTAAATATTTCAGATGGTTTGCCAAAAACCTTATCCTTTAACGTTAGTAGAGAAATAACAAGTCGCAGCTTTTAAAACAATTTTTATATGGGTTTTTCCTTAGGGTATAAAGAAAGAGAAACATATCCTCGCTATAGTATCATTTTATAAAAATTTGTGAGGTCTTGATTAAATGGAGTATTCATTACAAAGGTGCTTCTCCCGAGATGGAATATGGACGATGACATCTAAATAAGCCTTTATATTCCAAATTAGTCCATTACTACTTTGTGACAGGTGTTGAACAAGATGTTTTACAACTATTATGTATTTCCCACAATGAACCCATAAAGGTATCAACCCATCTTAAAATGAAGAGTTCAAAGATCGCAATGGTTAAGCAACATATCTATGCAGTTAGTTGTTATTGTTGGATCTAGGATTTGGAGAACTACATTGTATATTAATAAAAGCATAATTTACTTTGTACCTATCTTTTGAATATATAATTAAGACTATTTTCTTCCACATGTCAAAATAATAGACATGAAAACATTTTCCTAGTTTAAAAACAGTACTCAATAGGAAGTAATAAAGATGAATACTTGGGGGTTTAAGTTTTTCATATTATTTCTTTCCATCCTTATAATTAGCAATAGAAATTATTATTTTTTTTTTTACTTTAGAGGTATAAAAATGGTGGGAGAGAGGTTAAATAATTTGTCCATGATAATACAGCTGGCAAGACTCAAGATGAGATTCAAATTCAGAGATATCAGGCTTCAAATCACCAACACTGGGAATAGGTGCCTGCTTTTGGCTTAAGTATTAACACCTGCCCTTTCTCTCTGGTTCATGTACCCACTGTTTCTTCATTATCTGAGTCAACAAATTTATCTTCTTATTTATAAATGCACTTCCCAACATATAAACATCTTGAATTTGCATCATGTGCAAATAAACTGCAGCCTCCCAATGACGGTCAACCTCTATTATACTAAGAAATGCATCACAACCAATACACATAAAGTAAAGGGGTTTCCTTGAGTTATTTTTGTGCTTTGGACACACTCCTGCTCATGGCAGTGGTTGCCAGTGGGCTAAGACATAGCCCCCAAGTGGGACAGCCAGGGAACATTAAGAAATAGAATAAAATTACCCACTAATGAACCCTTCAGATTTTATCATCATATAATTATATCATGTTTCTAGACATTATATTATTTAATCTTCTATATTAACACTAACTCAACCCAATGTTGCAGATGAGGAATAAGGATTAAACAATTTGCCTAAGATCAGGCGCAGGACCAATAAATGGATGATTTGAAGCCCAGTCTGTTTAAAGCCAAAGCCCATGCTCTGAAGTAGTTCACTAAGCTGCCTCCAAAGTGCAAGGCTGCCAGATAATTTAATGTTTTAAAAAGGAAACTTTTCCCTTTTCCCCATCACCCTTCCCATGAAAACAAATATGACTCTGGTAAGCCCATATATATCTTCTGGAATCACAGGCAAATCTCTTTCAAGTATTTACTTAACCCTACGGGAGACTTTTGATTTAAAACTAACAAAATTAAGAAATGAAAAGCATCTAACACAAGTTAAAGGCACTAACCACAAATGATTTAACTTTAAATCTGTATAGTGATTTACTATCTATTCTTTGCTGTTTATAGGTGCTATCCAACACGGATGTCTATCTTTGTGTAATTTCTTGGAGAAGAAACCCCCTATCAGTTGGAGAGTGTATAATCTCTGCAGAGGAACCCCTATGCTGGAATACAAGCATAGGCCAAAACCTGGCTTGCTCAGTAAAACTCAAGGTAATTAGACTGACTTGTTTATTCATTCAAAATATATTTTGAAAGTACCATTATGAAGGTTTAATGATGAATGAAAAAGATAATTTATATAAAAAGCAGCACCAATGCTGAGTTGAGGATGCTTTGGGATAGTATAATACATCATGGAAGCCCACAGCAGGAGAACCTAACTTAAACAAGTTTGTTCAGGCAGAGGGAAGAAAAAGGAAAAAATAAACAAAATTAGCTTTCGAGAATTCTACAGGAATGAAAACACTCAAAAAATTACACTAAAAAAAAAAAAAACTTCACGGCAAGATTCCATCACAGATATGGTTATAATTTGGGTTAGAGATGTCCCAATGGGCGCACAGTGATTTAGTGCAATGTACTCACTTTAAACATAAATGTTCAACAAAGTGGGTGTTTTCTTTGTCCCTTAACAGCAGTGCACTAACGAAAGTCTGCTGTTAAAGCAATAAATTATGAAAGGGGAAAAGGTATCATGTATCTTATGGACCAGCAGGAATAGGTGTTAGGTCATACAAGCAGTTTCTAACTTAAAAATAAGGAAGATGAGTTCCAAAAATGAAAGTCTGAAGCTATATATATATATATATATATATATATATATATATCTCGTTTGGAATAGATTTTTTTCAACTTAGCAACAATTCACTTGCAGATTTATCCTGAATACTTCAGAATTAGAAGAAAAACACTATTCATAACAATCTTTTTTTTTTAAATTGAGATAGGGTTTCACTCTATTGTCCAGACTGCAGTGCAGTGGTACAAGCATGGCTCACTGCAGCCTGAGTCTCCAGGGCTTAAGCAATTTGTCCACCTCAGCCTCCCAAGTAGCTGAGACTACAGGCATTTGCCACCAGGCCTGGCTATTTTTGTTTTTTAAATAGAAACAAGGTCTCACTATATTTCCCAGGCTGGTCTTGAACCAACTCTCGGCTCAAGTAACCCTCTCATTCTGGCCTCCCAAAGTGCTGGATTACAAATGTGAGCCACTGAGCATGGCCTGTAACAATCTTTCTAAAGTTGCATTTGTTGATTTAATTTTGGTACAGAAAAGGAATGTCCCCCTTCACTGAACTCAGGGGTCACAGAGAATGAGGATGAACTCATGGCCATAGGCATCATTTAGAGGTTTCAGTCATGGTAACAGAAGCCAAACTGGTAGATAAGGCTGAAGAATGGAGAAGAAAAGACGAGAAATGTGGACAGAATGATGGAGGTTTGGGGATCAAGGTGGCAATTCAAGAGAAAACTGGCAAATACACTCAGCAGCACGTGCTTTTATTCTCTTTTCTATTCACTCCACCCTCACGTTTAATATGGCTACTGGTCTCATTTCCCTTGACTTTTCTTTAAAAGAAAACAAAACAAAACAACAACAACAAAACAGGGCATAAGAATTGTCCAACTTGCTTGATTTTCCAAGCCATCGATTGCTGCTTTTGATTAAAATTGCACTCTTTGCTCCAACACCCAGTTTCAAGAGACTGAGAACACACTTTGCAGCCCAGGTTTGCACCTACCACTAAAGCTGGTCTTTGAAGATTTAGAGATTTTTCTAAAGAATTTTATTTCAAACAGTCAAATGTACAGGGGACACACTCAAACACAGTATCATTTTTTAAAGACTATCCTTAAAATAAAAATGGAGTTGAAACCCAGAAACCCTGCAGACTTAAGACAGCTTGGATTATTCTTCTAGCCAGGCATTTCTGTTGTTAAAAAAGTGCATGCCTATTACTCTCTGAGTCTGATGATGAGATGTGGTTACTATCACAAGGTTGCATCTGGCTCTCTATCGCTAGATGGCTGGTGGACATTTCCTTACACTGTCCTCCTTATTATCAGAATAGCAAGATGGGATCACTTTTACCTCAAACCCTGTGCCATGAAACACCCTCAGCTTATCACCTCTAACAATAAGGGTCACTAGGGGCGAAGTGAAATCAGAGCCACAATGATTAAAAGTAATGGAGATGTGAAGCAAAAGAGGCATCCTTAGGTAGTCTTTAATTCTGCAGGGGTAAATGAAGAGAATAAGAAGGGAGAAAGGGGGAAGGAAAGATTCGAATGTAATCTGCGGTGCACTCTTCACACATAAGAAATTTAAGAAACATGTATGTACCTAAATCAATGTGCATGGAACAAATATTAATTGAACACAGATGCTAAGCACTATTCTAGACACTAAGAATACAAAAAAATGCTTTCGTGAAGCTTATATTTTAGCCATATACAAAGTAAACTAAGTTTATATTTATATCATTCATTATTTGTCATTACAGGTAGTAAATTACATAGTTCACTAGAAAGTAATATA
>NW_016107471.1:3328296-3347442 GCF_001604975.1 Cebus imitator | reverse complement strand
TGCTCTGTTGCCAAGGCTGGAGTGCAGTGGCGCAATCTCAGCTCACTGTAACCTTCATCGCCCGAGTTCAAGTTATTCCCCTGCCTCAGCCTCCTGAGTAGCTGGGATTACAGGCGCATGCCACCATGCCTGGCTAATATGTTTGTATTTTTAGTAAAGACAGAGTTTCAACATGTTAGCCTGACTGGCCTTGAAATCCTCACCTCAGGCAATCTGCCCACCTCAGTCTCCCAAAACGCTGGGATTACAGATGTGAACCACCACACCTGGCTTGCAATGTTTTAAGGAATAAAGTAATGAGGAACAGAAGTGTGACAGTGGTAGAGGGGTTGCTAACTTAAATAGAATTGGCTAGGAAGCCTTATTCAGAGAGTAACATTGAAGCAAAGAATTGAAAGAAATAAGTGATAAAATTTAGCTATAGAAATAATATAACTGGTAGAAATAATATATAAGAAAAAAGAAAAAATAAGCAGCAGATGACACAATATTCATTTTTTAAATTCATTGTCATCTAAATATCCAGATGCCTTCAAACTTCAATTATACTTTACACAACTTTTCCATCATATAGGGAAACACAGGTTTTGTACAAGAAAGATAGTAAATTAAGTAAAGACAATATTACTATATTTCCTGGTGAGTCTAAGAAATAATTCTTAACTCACAATAATTGGAAATCTGCAGAGGACTGATTGGAACTACACAAATAAATTTATATCTGTTCGTTTTTCTTGAGGAGCAAAGAAATAAGAAACATTTTTCATAATGCAATACCTCCTTCTGAGAAAACTGAAATTAATTTACTCGAAATTCTGCTGCACATCAGCCTGAACTTTCCATGTGAGCATAATTTTAGGAATAACAGAAAGCTTCTGGCCATGTAAGCAACTTTCAATCAGTTTTAAAGTTAAACCAAACTCAAGGCATTAAAACAGGAGGTAACCATGAACTTTATCAACCTCTTCTATAGGTTTTCTAATATATATCCTCAAATTTACCTACAGTGTCCTAGATGAAAATGACTATAAAATTAAAGGCCTTTCAATGAGATTGCAGAAAAATGTCTCTCACCATTTTTCCAACATGGGAAATAGTTTAACTCACTCTATGCTCTTGAATGAATATTTCTACATACTACCATTTTGCAGCTACGTTTGTAAGTGAAAACCTATAACAAAATGAGCATGGGAATGAGTCAATCTTTCTTTTGCTGGGCTCCAATTTCTAAAAGGATCCTGATTTCCCCCAATTTTGCTTTGGGATAGAGTGGGGAGGGAAAGACTTAATAGTTCGGCAGGCAATTCTAGACACCAATTTCCATTGCTATAAGAGGAATGAGTGTGAAATCTGTCATTTAATTCAATTTGATTTGAAAGCATTTAAGAACCAAGGAAATACTGAAGACCTTGCTATGTGATAGAAACAAATACATATTAATTTACATCTCCAGCCATCAAGGACCTCCTAGTGTGAATCTTAGTTCTTTGGTCTTTGTGTCCATATATTTCATTAAGATAAAATTATTCTCTGGGATGGCCTGTAGTTTTGTGATAGCAACACGCTGTTCTCTGAATACCATATGGAGGAGAAGTGAGTAACATTTTTAAGTTTCTACACCCAGGATTAATATCACTATCTTTTTTTCCCATGGGGTCACAAAAAAGTCCATAAAAATATTTAACTTCTCTACAGTACATGATTTTGATAATTTTCTCCCATCTTACTGTCCTAACCAACAGCTTCAATGACATCACAAACCTTAGTCTTTTATCCTACTTTTTAAGCCAACTTTAGGTTTCTACTTTTTCTGTCAATCTCCTTAAATATTGGTATTCCCTAGGATTCCACCCATGGTTCTTCCATTTATTCTTATACATATTATTCACGCATCCATTATTTACTGTCAGTTTCAATTTATATAATCATGACACCAAAATCTATATCCGTTAGCTCAAAATGCTCTCATGAACTATGGAAACACATTCCAGTTGCCCGGTGGATGTCCAATAGCCATCTCAAACTTAGCCAAAACTGAACGATACTTCCTCCAAACCACCTTGCTCACCCGTCTTTCCAGTATGACTCCTTCATTCTTTTCTTTTTCACTTCTTTTTCCTTCAGGCTGATTTAAGTTTCTTCGTATATTTTGTCAAAATAATATAAGCATGTCCCTCAGAAAAGATGTCACTTTATTACTTAACATTCTATTTTTAAATCCAGACTTCAAGTTACTTGAGAATAGAAACTACACTTCGTCAGCTTATTCCTAGCTTCTAATACAATGTCTATCACCCTGAAGGTACTTAGCATTTGTTGACTAAATTAATGGGTCTTTATTTTCAAAATGTAAATTCATATTTATAAATGTACTTGAAAGACATAATCAGTCTTGACTGAACTTCAGAATTATTTATTCTTTCTCAGAATTATGTGAAAACTAGGGATGTGTGAAATAGGTGCTATAAGAATTGCTGATTTTAGAGTGGCAGGAAGATAAATTTCACCTTGAGAGCTAAACTGGAAAATCAGCTCACAATGAATCAGAGAAGAGGGGTGCAAAGTCAACTGCAGATGAAAAAGATACCTCCAAAACTAGCAGGTATGAAGTGTAGCTGTCTGACCATATTAGTGCAACAACTTGAGTACAAAATGTAAGAGTGTGTAGGGAACAGGAGGTGATGAAACCTTGAAAGCCCTGGAAAAGTAAATTTAGAGTCAAATGCCAATAGCAGTTGTCCCAGCACTTTCCAGGAAAGGAGGAGCCGCATCCAAGAGGTTTCCTAGCATCAGGCTGTCCTAGACTAATGCCATTATAAATTTATTCATCCAATACTACTTGGAATGATGCTGTTATACATTAAATGCTTTCAAAACATTGAGAGATAAGTTTGTCAAGCAAACTTTTGATTCCCATATAGACTTGCTCACATTTTGGGTCATTCTAGTACCTATGACAATATAATGAATAAAATCCCTTAAAAACACGGACACACAGGGGTTTTCTTAGCCATCACCATGCTTTGTTTATATAATAGCTCTCTCCAGGACTAATCACCCCAGGCAACTAAGCACCAGGCACCTGAACAGATCAGCTTCTTTCCTAAGTAAGACCTCGCAGCAACTTACTGAAAACCACTGAATGCTACATGATAAACTTTTATGTTATATACAATTTATATTTTTAACTAGTAATCACACAGAATTCTTAACACCATAAAACCTGCAATAGAAAGTGTTTCATCTTGGCTGGGCTTGATGGCTCATGCCTGTAATCCCAGCACTTTAGAAGGCTGAGCTGGGCGGATTACCTGAGGTCAGGAGTTCGAGACCAGTTTGGCCAACATGGGGAAACCACATTTCTACTAAAAATACAAATATATATACATAGCCAGGCCTGGTGGCGAGTACCTGTAATCCCAGCTACCCAGGAGCCTGAGGCAGGATAATTGCTGGAACCCAGGAGGCAGGGGCTGCAGTGAGCCGAGATTGTGCCACTGTACTCCAACCTGGGCGACAGAGCAAAACTCCATCCAAAAAAAAAAAAAAAAAGAAAATGTTTCATTGTTTGGTCTTTTAAATAAAAAATTAACTCTAGCTTCTCCATAAAATCCTTTCTGACTTCTCCTTTACCATCCTGCAGACGTCTAGGTCATCATGTAGTAATTATTTTCTTAATCCATGTCTGGCATCTTGACTGGAATGACTTAGCTAAATTTCTTGAGTATAGTGTATCTTGGCCAAAACTCAAGAATGGATAATTTACTGTTAAAATCTATTTAAGAATTTACATTCACAAATATATAGCTGGTTGATGAAATCATTAAATATTGTCAATTTGCCCTAGTTTTAAATAATCACTGATTTTTACTTTCAAAATATTTTTCAAAAGGCTACTTATATTCTTACGTTTTTCCTGTAGAAAAATATTACAGTAACTCTATAAATTAGAACTGAAAAACTAAAAGACAAATTTAAAAAATGTGTTTCTATGAACAAAAGTCAGCTGTATAGCCACTTATACCTCAAGTAGGTCTTTAAAGGAGAGACTGATATTTTAAGAACGATGAAACAGCTTATCTTCCTATTAATAATAAATCAGAATACAACTATATACTTCATAATTTACTATTCAATTTTTTCTGATTAACAAATGGAGCTATTGAAATGTATTTTGTGGAAACATCCCTTGGCTGGTTATCTGTTTAAGTGACATATTCATTATATTCTCTGATCAATTCTGAATTAAAATATTTGTGTATGTAATAAAGAAAATATCTCCAGGGTTTGGTAGGAAGAAAGAAAAGAGAATTCAATTGTTTACAGTAAAGTTTGCAAGACTATATTTCAAATCATTACCCCAGCTGGGTACAGTGGCTCATGTCTGTAATGCCAGCACTTTGGGAAACCAAGGCAGGTGGATCACATTTAGTCAGGAGTTTGAGACCAGCCTGGCCAACATGGTGAAACCCCATTTTTACTAAAAATACAAAAATTAGTCAGGCATGGTGGCACACATCTCTAATCCCAGCTACTCAGGAGGTTGAGGGAGGGGAATTACTTGAACCTGGGAGGCAGAGGTTGCAGTAAGCCAAGATCATGCCACTGCACTCCAGCTGGGTGACAGAGTGTGACTCCATCTCAAAAATCAAAACAATACAAAAACAAGTACAAAAAATCATCATCCCAAATCAGTACAATAACAATGGTCTCAGGGAGGGAATTTTACTGCTTTTATGCTTTGTGGACAGAGATTGTTTCAAAGACATATATAATAGAAAAAAGGTGTGGAATCAATCAACATGCAGAATCAGATAAGAACATGTGGCCAGTAATGCAAGCTAGAAAAGATGTGGATCAGGCGAGTGTCATGGACAGGAAAGGGGTCAGCAAACTTGAACTGTTGATTTATTTCCATTCGTTTGATTACTCATTAGTTTTAATCATCTCATTAATTAGTCCATTAGGTTATTAATCAATATATGCATGATTTAACTCACTAGTTTATTAATCCCTTTGTTAGTTTATTGACATATACACAGTTTGAAGCCTATGTGCCTGGTATTGTGCTCAGTACTAGAGGAAAATTGGTACATGGGCACTGAGCCAGGTGTGGTGTCATGTGCCTGTAGTCCCAGCTACTTGAGATGCTGAGGCAGGAAGATCACTTGAGCGCAGCAGTTCAAATCTAGGCTGGGAATACATTGAGACCCCACCTTTTAAAAAAAGATAAGAAAGGTAGATCTCCCTCCTAAATATCACAATGCAACTAATATTTGGCACTTTCTAATCTGGATATTAACATCTGTGATTCCATGTTCCCCTTTATATATATGATATTATGTTCCCTTTATATCATATTTATGTATTCTCCTTTATGGTATTTGCAATACCATGTTCCTTTACATGGCATAGGACATGGTATCACAAATACTTGGCTCTTTATAATCTGGGTCATGTTAACATTTGTGATACTATGTTATTTTATATAAAGAGGAACATGCTATCACAAATGTTAATATAATCCACATTAAAAAGAGCCAAGGATTAGTGGCTTTGTGAGACCTAGGACGGATATCTATCTTTCACTTCTGAAGGTGGGTATCCATAAACCTCATCAGGAAGTGTTACGTAAGCTGAGAAAAAAAGGATTTAAAGGTATTAGGCAAAAAAGGTGGGGGGTAGGACAGGAAGATATCATAAAAGGTGGAAAGAGGTCAGAAGGGGAAGGAAAGAGGGAGAATGCTGCAGGCAGCACAAATAGTATGAGCAGAGGCCCCATCAGAGGAAAAAAAAGATAACATATACGGGAAAACTCAAANAAAAAAAAAAAAAACCTTCCAACAAAAATAAGATTTATCATACAGAAATAACAGCAAAAAAATAAAATTAGGCATATCTAGAAAAACATAAAATCTAAACAATCACGAATAACCAACTTAAAATAAAAGAGAAAAAAGATCTAATTCACATTACTAAAAATAATTTCTAAAAAACTAATAAATTAACCTCAAATATATGAGACCTTTGAGAACAAAATATAAAATTTTAACAAAACTTTGAAAATTGAAAGAAAGGTAGAAATACATGTATCTGAAAGAGAAAATTCAAGAGTATGACAATTTCAACTCTCCTCACTGTAATATATAGTCAATGAAAAACCAATGAAAATCCTAACTGGGTTTCCAATTAACTTAAGAAGTCTACAATTCACTGGGCGCGGTGGCTCATGCCTGTATAATCCCAGCACTTTGGGAAGCCAAGGCTGGTGGATCACCTGAGGTCGGGAGTTCCAGACCAGTTTGATCAACATGGAGAAACCCTGTCTCTACCAAAAAATATAAAAATTAGCTGAGCATGGTGGTGCATGCCTATCTGTAATCCTAGCTACTTGGAAGGCTGAGGCAGGAGAATCCCTTGAACCCAGGAGGCAGAGGTTGCAGTGAGCAGAGATTACCTCATTGCACTGTAGTCTAGGCAACAAGAGCAAAACTCCATCTCCAAAAAAAAAAAAAAAAAGAAGAAGTCATCTATGGTCAAGTTCACATTGAAGATAACACACAGGAATATTCAAGAAGTGTGGGAAACAAATAACAAGGATGAGAGGCTTGCCTTTTAAAATATGTTTCCTAGCAATTATAGTATATGAAATAACTTGTTCTTGACAGAGGTTACCAATAGACCAGAATAGAGTCCATAGAAATGAACTATGTTTATGTAGGGATTTATTCTAGGTGATAGGTAGCTATCAAATAAACTGGATAGGTAAACTTTTGCAATTTAAGTAATTTTATTCTAGGGGATAGGTAAATATCCAATACATTATAATGGGAATTTAGTTTTCATTGGAAAAAATTATACCTTAATACAAAAAATAATGAATCCAGGGTAGACTAATGACCTAAACAAAAAAGCAAAAACAACTTTAAAACTACCAAAAAATAACAAGCTTAAAAGCATAATTGGCTGCAAATAGTCATTTTTAGAGAGACAGAAAATACAGAGAGTTTAAATGAAAGGACTTTGGAATTTTTTTCTATATAGAAATTAAAGTTACATAAAATAAATGTTACAAGTAAAAATGATATGTTAAAAATTAGTTGAAAATATATGCAAAATAGGTTTGTGTGCTTACACCTAAGTTTTCAACCCTATGAATCAGTAAGAAAAACATAAACCTACACCAAAGAAAATTAGGCAAGAAATATGAACAGTTAATCCCCAGGAAAATTACAAAGAGCCAATTAGCATAAGAAAAATTACTCAACTCCACTTGTAATTAGGAAAATGGAAAATGAAGCAATATAGTTTTGAAATCATCCCATTGAGCGTTCATTAATGTTGATCTTAACAGCTCCAATATAAACAACTTAAAATGGGGACGATTATACAAATTCTGACACGTGCACACACATAAAAGTCAAAAATTAATAATGATTCATATATGCAGGGGAAAAACCTTGAAAGTGTGTACATAACCACATGTATAAATGCTTACCAAAAACCTGGTAAGATCTATACTGCAGGAGGAAAAGGATATGAGGAATGCAATAATAGGGACTTCTACATTTTGCTCCATATTCTTCAGTATTATTTGAATATTTCACAAGAGTATATTTGTGTATTAATTGATATTTATCAATTAAAACAAAATGAACATTATGTATTAGGTGTTACGCTTGCTCTTGCCACATGAATACACAGATATCAGCTGCCCCACTTCATTCCAGGAATGAGTAAAGGACCAGCTGAGTTGTACACCAAGAACACTGGTGACCTCAGCCAACAACATTATAACAAAATCTCTCAGTACCGTTCACTCTATGTCAGACATGCCCAACAGTTTTGGACACTACTGCTTGATAATCTCTCTTGAATTATCTATTTTGGGAGACCAAGTGGCTTACCTGGCATCACCTAGACACCTCCCTTTAACCCCAACAAATACTCCCCAAAGGAAACCCTGTGCCAAACTCTAGGCACTTGGTTAAGGGTATTATTTTTCCCTACATTTCCACCAGTCCTCACTTCTCATGGGCCAAGCTCTGTTTTTAAAATCCATACCAAGTAATCTCACCAATTGTATTCTGCAATCTTTGATCCTTCTAACCTCTCAAACTATCTCAAAACCTGGCCCTGAATGTTCAAATACATCTCTCATACCCTTATTAGGATCGAATCTATGGTGTCAATTCTTCACCACATCTTTCTCTCATTGCTATCTCAACCTTTTCCTTTCCCTGAGAGAGACTTTCTGGCATCATTATATATATATATATACATATATGTATGTGTACATATATATATACATACACATACATACACATTATATATATATTTTTTTGATATTTTCCCAGATAGAAGCATATATGTTAGTATGATTTTCATATATATTATCAGTGTTTTATTATTTAAGCGTATATCCAGTTATAACTCTTTTCTCATTCTTAATATTGTATATTAGAGATTCTCTATTTTGTCCTAACTTACCCTTACCAAAAGCTGCTGATCTTCCAGAGAACAAGATCTTAGAGTATGCATTACTTCCTATTGTTTCTCTGCATTCCAATTTATTTATATTTTCGCTTACCTTCCCTTAAATTATCAGTTTATTTTCTTGCTCATTTCTTAGCTTATTGGATTGGATATTTACTAAGATTCTTAAAACACAGAACAAAATGACAACTAACTTATGGTAGCAAAATCTCTACCAGCAACAGACATAATTCTTCTATTAGGTAAGATAATCAAGAATTGACTATAACATGTTAAATTTATCTGCATTCTGAAATCTAATTCCTAATAAAATATTTAATGTTTTACTGAATTACCCGCTTAAATATCATTTGGAACAGACTGAGACGAATCCATAGCAACAACGAAAGGACACTGACTATTTCTTAGCCTAAAAATAAATTATATTTCACATAGCAGTGAGTGGTATAGTAAAGAGGTTGAAAGTGAACTGTATATTGTTAAAATTTGACAGTGTAAATCATTGAGCCATGATTCATCTGCTTTGTCTCTGAAAATGTATTATACATGAAAAGACAAATCAACATCATAATGCAAATGTGTTTAACCTGGTCTTAATAATTTCTTGTATGAAATATTAAATTTTAGTAAATTTGACAATATGAATAAAGGATAAATACAAGGCTGTACAATAAATGCATATCTATTGTTATTAAGAGTTGAATTAAGTACTGTTTTAAATTTCACATAACTACTCTTTGTAAGCATGGATTCAAATGATATCCAATGATATTATAATTAATAGCTTTAGAATTGAAAATGCCTTCTGTATTACTTTCTTCTTGAAGGCAGCTCTTAGCACAGGTATGCAAACCCAGTGATAATCTTTTTACCAAAATTCTACACCATGAGTTCAGCAAACTCACCAACAATTATTAAACACTTACATCCTCTATTAGATTTCATTCCAAATATTTTATTTCTCTATGTAAAGGTTATTTTTTTCTAAATTTGAAACATACATATTGAGGCTTTTTTCCCCCAAACATTTGGTTTATTTCTGCCTAAAGAACTAGAACTGTTGCACAGATAGACAGTCAGGATGTCTTAGGTTTATATATATATTGGCTCCTCTATTTATTTTCTGTGACCTTAGACACATTACCTCTGAGTCTCATCTTCCTTGTGTTATAGACTTCCTTTGAAGAAAAACTATGATAACGTATGTAAAGAACTAAGAGGAACATTTAGCGCACACAAGTGATTGAAGCTATTGCTACTAAAGAAAAAAAATAAAATTATTCCACCATTTTACAAACATGGAATACAACTCCTTGTGTGTACCTCTTAGACATAACTTGATTTCATGCCTGAAAAAAAGATGTCCTCAAATTTTTATAATCTCATAAGGTGATGTTCACTAAATTTCAGATAGAAATCTCCATCACTCATACTATTGCTTACTTTATATTTTTCCAGATCATTCCTATTTTTCCTGTATCTGCACCTATATCAATGTTCATATGTGCTACTTAGATGTAAAAGTTACACTGAGGGCCTAACAAAAGCTTACAATTCCCAAAAATTTCTAAAATGCATGAACAAATATAGGTATTCCATGCCATTAATACAAATAGGTTTGTTCTAGGCCTCTGTCATAAAACACCTTTAAGAGACATAACTGTAACTGATGATAGGAAAAGTGATTAATGTATGCTATTATCTCAAAAGAGTATTATCAGGTTATGTGTCCTAGAAAGATTGAGCAAAGCAAATTCCTTCTCTTTTAGGACTTAAAATAGAACAAGGAGTAACTTCTGTATATCAGAGAAAATTATGTACATCTCAAAACTAAAATTTGCTACTTCATAGTCTAAACTTTCCATGAGAAAACTTTTCTTTACCTAAGTAGAAAACTTTTTTCTACTTAGGTAGAAAAAAGTTTGTTCTTATAAATACGATACCAAGCATATTTATATTATAGATTATAATGAACCTATCTTGGTGTATTTTTAAAATATTTGATTAAAAAATCACTGAAAAGCTTACGTATTTTAAAATAGAATTATTGAATTCTGTCAAATACTTCGGTTACAAAATCCAATACTTCCAAATCATTGCCAAGATTTCTTGTGGAATTTAAGCCTCTCCATTTAGGCTGACAGATAAGTGTGGTTTAAAGACCTGACATATTAGTAAAACATATTGTGGAACTATATTTGGCATTAGGGAAAAAAAATGATCTTGTCAATAACTGCTTTTCTAGCAAAGATTTTTCACTAGGGTTTGGGAAGGTCAATTCATATGCTGTCATGATTTACATAGGTATCCACTGACAAAGCCTTAAGATGTAATTTTAAAATCACAGGTAAAGTGAAATTTTCTAATTGAATACACTTCTCTTCTCAGTAAAGAATAAGCATGGATCAACACTTTGAATCCTTGCCCAACAGGTATCACAAAGAGATGGGCAATGTTTTAACCAGAGACTATGGATAAGACAGAGAAAAACATTTCAATGAAGAGATGTTGGTTGTTCAGGTTAGCTTTCCACCAGAAATACATGAAGGATGGGAACCAGAAAAGTAATATCCCATACTGCAAGGCAAGAGGTCCCTTTGACATCACTTTCAGATGCAAAAAGTGTAAAGAACATATGTGTGAATTTATTAAACTGATAAGGTTCTTTTTCATAAAATAAAAATATTAATAAAATATAGTAATATAACAATATTTAGATGAAGAGGACTTGAGACTTTGTAGGAGTACCTAAATAGTATTTTCATTCAAGAAAAGAAAAAGATACAAATTCAAGTTACTTCAGCAAAGATTAGGTAAGATACATGGTGAAACAAGACACAGCAGAGACTGGGAAGAAGGAACAGTGTGCTGGAGCAGGTGTGCTGCATGTGAAAGAATTCCAGGTGACAAAGAAAAAATTAAACACTGTGCAAGCTGACACAAAACATATCTACTGGCCTAATTCAGACCACAGGCTGCTAGATTGAGATCCCAGTGTTAAAGCCTATCAGGTTAAAGACAAGATCAATGTATGAACATAAAATTAACTGAGCTTATCCTGTCTGCTTTCCCTTAAATATCTAGGTTTTTCCCTGTTTATTTTTAGTTAATTTTTTTAAAAAAATTATCTGTGCCTTTAGACTTAGCCAATACAAAAGATTCAGGTAACCAGAGCACACTTATTTTAAAAGTTTGTAGATTAGTTTGATACTGTCAATATCACATAGCATTCATTAAACACAAGCAGCAAGCATCTTATTTTTCCTAGGATCAGTCACCTTCCTATAGAGAACCGGTCTGGCTCCATTGTATTCCAACTCTGGAGGTGCTGTCAATGGAAGTGACTCGTGGCCCCTCCCTCATGGCTCAGTGTTTCACCAAGAGAGGACACAGGACTGCAGGAAGGTCAGTCCAACAACTTTTTCAGGGATTAATACAGGTACCAAGACAAAATAGTTCTCTTTCCCTCTGAGAATGAGAAGAGTCAGGGTGCTATATTCATAAAGGCACAGCAGTCCTCTTTCCCATTGTTATAGAGTACCACAGAAGATGGACCAAACCCAGAAGAAACTGGAGCCACAAAATGGAGCAACATTCCTGAAATAGTATCAGGAACTGGATCTAACTAGGTCTGAATCTAGTCAACCCAGGGATTTCCAGTTAGGGGAGTTTATACATTCTCTGGTGTGTTTAAGCAAGCTTAAACTAGGTTTCTGCCACTTACAAACAAAATGTTCTCACAAATATGAGAGACAACGAAGAGATTTAAGTTTGGTTTGCATTTATCTACTCACATCTCATTGTACCAGCTAGGACTGTCCACTCAAACAACAAAACCAATTTTTCCCCTGCGATTTTTCTAATCCAACATGCAAGCATATTCTAAATTATCCCAACCTCACTGATAATCATCAGTGCCTATGAAGAGGAAAACAAAAAAGAACCATGACCTTACTCACTCACTTTTCTGGTATACCACATATTCTACATAAACTTTGACACAGCACTTTTTTTCATTGAAGACAAAATCTATCCTTAACAATCAAGGCTGGGCACAGTGGTTCACACCTATAATTCCAGCACTTTGCAGGGTGAGGCAAGAGAACTGCTTCAGGCCAGGAGTTAGGCTCCAGTCTGGGCAATATAGTAAGCCCTCATTGCTACAAAAAAGTTCAAAAATTAGACAGGCATGGTGATAGGCACCTGCAGTCTTAGCTACTGGGGGGATGAGGCAGAAGGATTGTCTGAGCTCATGAGTTTGAGGCTGCAGCAAGCTATGATAGTGTCTCTGCATTCTAGCATGGGCCACAGAACGAGATACTGTCTCAAATAATAATAATAATAATAATCATCATCATCATCATCAACACATGATTTGCATAACTCATACATAACAGGCTTATTTTATGAACTCATCTAAGTATTAATTGAATAAACATTTTAAGAACTAAAAGATATTTAAACCAATGTTTACGTTATATGGCATACTACTTCCAAAAAATTCAGCCATAATATACAAGTACACATGAATATGGATGATGTGGCCCAAAACAAGGAAATCACAACTACCCACCACCTAATTGTCTCAGAGGCACGAATAACAAAAAGAATATTTCAGTACAATAGCTATCATCATCTCCATTTCCAGCAGTTAAATCAATAGTCCCTCTCAGGGCAGATTTCAAAGATGAACCAAACCAGAGAAAGCAAGGCATACTCACAAATTATAAAGCATGTCAGCCATGTTGCTGCGGTAATACAAAGCATTTCTGTAGGCGCTTTCAGCTTCAGAAATTTTGCTCTGACTCTTCAGAACATTTCCAAGGTTACCCCATGCTGCCAAGAAGAAAAAGAAATTTTCAGACTGAGTATCAATCCAATTATACATGACATAATATCAGGCCACCAAGTACCACAGTGAGAGAAAACCGTCATAAAACATTTTTGAGAAGGAAAATGTATTTCCTTTATACGCTATTTCATCAAACCAGGAGATTAAATATAATCAAAGCCTTAAAAAATTAAAGTAATTATTATGTTTCAAAGCTGATATACATATACAGTTCATCATAAGGCCAAGAACAATGTTATCTTAAGATCGCCTACAAAGGCTTCATGTTCTTCCAGATTTCAGTAGGGGTCTTCATGGTCTGAAATTATTGTATACTTACTGGGCCAGAAACTGCAAGAAATGATCTTAAAATAAACGAATATTTCATTCAAGTATGAAAAAACTGATAAATGACATAGAAGATCTGGAGATGAAAAGCAAAAAACTAAACAAGATCAAAGCTATAAAGAAGCTTACCAGGCATCAGAATACATCAATAAAACATTATAGATACAATGTTCTTTTATATTCTTTCTGCTTATGAGCTCATTTCTGGGAAAAATTGCTATTTCCACACCTAATCATGTTGAAAATTAAATATATTTTCTGTGTGCCCCCTTTGTTCTCCCCAAATAATAGTAATTTTTCAACATTAAAAATAACAAAAGGCATAGCACCAATAAATGCCCACACAGTATGGCTCTCAAATGGACTTTACCCTCAAACTTGGCTGCTTCCCTTGTCTACTTTCTTTCTCACAAGGAGATGGGGTATTGCATCCTGAATGCAGAGTCCCCCAGAAAAAGATGGGCATGAGAGGAAGGTTCATATGAGTTGAGATATATTTATTTGGGGGTGAATACTGACTGTACCTGAAAAATGAAAGGGGTTTTGAGTATCAATTTTAATGCAAAAAAGAATACAACATCTTTCCATCTCAGATTTGCCTGTGTGCCTCTAAGAAATTTAATACTCCTGTGCTTCAGTTTACTTTACCTGGAAAGTGGGACAATAGTGTCTCATGTGTTTCGTGATGAAGGTGTTAATACATGCAAGCTGTTTAAGACAGTGTCTGAGGCTGGGTACTGTCTACACCTGTACTAGCGCTTTGGGAGGCCAATGAGGTGGGTGGATTGCTCGATCTCAGAAGGAGTTTGAGACAAGTGGGGGAACGTAGTGAAACCCTATTTCAACAAAAAACACAAAAATTAGCTGGGCGTGTTAGCACGTGCCTGCAGTCCCAGCTACTACTGAGATGCAATGATCGCTTGAGCCCAGGAAATCGAGGCTTCAGTTAGCCATGATTACGCCACTGCACTCAAGCCTGGGCAACACAGTGAGACCCTCTTTCATAAAAAAT
Organism: Cebus imitator; assembly: GCF_001604975.1. NCBI lineage: Eukaryota > Metazoa > Chordata > Mammalia > Primates > Cebidae > Cebus > Cebus imitator. The sequence continues at coordinate 3,332,755 of NW_016107471.1, read as the reverse complement.
AAAAATAAAAAAACAAAGACAATGCCTGACACATGGTAAACACTCAGTAAATATTGCTATTAATATTATTGTGCTTGATACTCTTTACAATTTACAATAGTTAAGCATTGCTTATAAAAATAACATTAAATATAATGTATTTTATGCCCTTATGTGATCTACAGAGAACATTAATCCTTCATATTTGCAAAGTCATATATCTTCTTTGGTTCTGATGGAAAACAGGGGAAAGACATTGAACTCACAATTATGCAACAGCTAATAGTGCCATGTACCATGCCACACACTTGACATGTATCATCTCACTGAGCTCCCAACACAGTTCCATACATAAATGGCCATTCCCTAGATGAGGAGACAGACTCAGAGGCACTAACAAATTTTTAAAGTTAATACTGAAGTGTTAGAGCAAAAACTCTAATCTGACACTGGCTGCTTCCAAACTTTTTGTACCCTATACCTAATATTTTCATATCACTTTTCATCTTTGACTGAAAACCAACATTTGCATAGGCCTTGGCACTGAATCCATAGAAAATTGCATCCTTTAAATTAAAAGACAAAACAGTGTAAAATATTGTCAAATTAAACTACTAAATGAAAATGAAATAAAATTAGGAAAATAGTAAGATAAATTACAATTATCTTCAAACATAGTAGGTGTAATACCATAGGTATTCTGTATCTACTACAAATTAGTAAGATACGCCTTCATGGAAATTTCTAAGGATTAGGCAATTTTTAAATCCCCATTACTCCCAAAGTTCTACTCTGATTGTGGGAGTAGTAAATAAGAATATATTTACATTGAAATCTCTCTGAGAAATGCATTCGAATATTAATTTAAGCACCAGGAAATCCTCATTATAATGCTATCCCATTTTGATAGTAGTCCTAGAACATAGATGATTTAAAAAAAGTAACAGCAAGGACATAAGTTTGAATATTTTAAGGCATATTTCCAGAGAAAGAAGTTGATTTCTTTAGATACTTATATCTCAAATAAATAACAAACTAGTAAATGCTTCTCTTGTTGGCAACAGACATATACCGGAATGAATACCTTGGAGATGTTGGGGGTTTAGGTCCAGACCACCATAATAAAGCGAATATCACACTTTATTATGGTGGTCTGGACCTAAGTATGAGTCACTTAATACTTTTTGGTTTTCTAGTGCATACAAAAGTTATATTTACACAATAATGTCTAATAAGTGTGCAATAGCATGATGTCATTGTTTTTTAGACATCTTAATCAAAAAATACTTTATTGCTAAAAAATGCTAACAATCATCTGAGCTCTTTTTTTTTTTTTTTTTTTTTGAGACAGGGTCTTGCTCCGTTGCCAGGCGCCAGGCTGGAGTACAGTGGTGCGATCTTGGCTTGCTGCAAGCTCCACCTCCCAGGTTCAGGCAATTCTCCTGCCCCAGCCTCCCAAGTAGCTGGGTCTACAGGCGCACACCACCACGCCCAGCTAATTTTTGTATTTTCAGTACAGACAGAGTTTCACACCATGTTGGCCAGGATGGTCTCGATCTCTTGACCTCGTGATCCACCCAGCTCAGCCTCTGAAAGTGCTAGGATTACAGGCGTCAGCCACCATGCCCAGCCAATCATCTGAGCTCTTGGTGAGTCTTAATCTTTGTGCTCATGGTAGGCCTTGCCTCAACACCGATGGCTGCTGACTGATGAGAGTGACTGATAGTTGCTGAAGGTTGGACTGGCTGTGACAATTTCTTAAGATTATGTAATATTCTAATCTTTTAGTGCTTTGTTGTCATTTTGGCAATGTTAACAGCATGGTCACCAGGGGTAGATTCCACCTCAAGAAACCACTTTCTTTGCTCATCCAAAAGAAGCAACTCCTCATCTGTAAACATAGTATCACGAGATTACAGCAATTCAGTCACATCCTTAGGCCCACTTCCAATTCTAGTTCTCTTGCTCTCTCCATCACTTCTACAGTTCCTTCCTCCACTGCAGTCTTGAGCACCCAGTATCCCTATGGATACATAATTATTGAAATCAACCTCTTCTAAATTCCTGTTAATGTTGATATTTTGACCTCATTCCATGAATCACAAATATCTAGAACAGCAAATCCTTTCCAAAAGTTTTCCATCATAGATCACCATAACAGATACAATAATTAAAACATTAAAATATTGTGAGAATTGCCAAAATATGACAGAGACATGAAGTCAGCACATGCTGTTGGAAAAATGGCACTGACAGACTTGGTTTATGCAGCAGTGCCACATTTAATTTGTTTTTAAAAAAATACAATGTCTGAGAAGCACGAGAAAGTGATATGCAAGAAAATGAGGTATGCCTGTCGTCATATCTAGGGTACATGTTCACTCATTTGGTTGACTGTTCATTTATCCATTCATTAACGTATTCCATATTTATTCATTCATTAAATAGATATTTATTGGACACCTATTTGGTGCCAGGAGCCTCGTGAGGGGCTGGACACTCAGTACTGTTCAAAATAGTCAATTCTCACCCATGTGTGCTTATGCTGGAAGTGGGAGATAGGGATAGTGGAGGGAGGGTGGGATCCATACAATAAAATAAATGAATTAACTTCAGATAGTGATGTGTTATAAATAATACAAAATAAAGATGGTATGGGTCAGGCTAATTTTAGGCAAGGATATCACAGATTTAGGAAAATAGGTACAATCTCTAAGAACTAAAGGATAAGGAGCAAGCCTAGCAAGGACCGCTGATGCCAGATAAGGAAAGTACAGCAAATAATCTAAGACAAGAATGAACTTGATGTTTCCCAGGAACAATACCAGTCAGGTGTGTGGCTGCGAAATGAGAGGAAAAGTCAAGATGAAGTCACAGAGATAGGCAAGGGTCCAACCAGATAGGGTCTGACATGCCAAGATAAGCAGTCTGGGGGTTATTTTATTTGCAATGTCTGGGGATAAATTTTCAGCAAGGGATTTTTGTGATTTGACTTTCGTTTTTGAAAAGTCAAAATGATTACTTCTCTGTGGAGAAGGTACTCACTGCAAGAGAACTAAAGGAACAACAGGGAGACCGGTTAGAAGGCAACTGGAGTAATCTAGGGGGCAAAATTATGGTTTCCAACAGAATGGATGAGCAGCAGAGATGGCTATTTCAAAGTGAGAGAACAACTTAGAAATTAAAAATCATCAACAAAGTTAACTGAGGCAAAGTCACAATCTGATACTCGGTTTCATGCTTTTTATTGAAATGAAAATCTTTCATTTCTTATGATTAATTGCTCTAGATACCTGCAAAAATCTTGTTTTCCTGTTGTACACACACAATCATACATAGTATCAGCTTCAGACAAAGTTACTCTGAGACCATGATCAAGTAAAACAAATAAAAACCACCTCATAATTTTGTATAAACACAGAAAAAGGAAAAGGTCACTGTAAAACCCACAAAATACCTAACATCCTCCTCTCCTGCTACATGAATGATTTATCCAGGCATAGAATTGTCCTGGTATTCAATCAAAATAAAACCCACACTTCCTTAGACTCTCTTCCAAATCACCCAGCCAAAGTCAAAATTCTATAATTGGACATATAATGAGATGCCCCAGAATTCTCCATGGTTTTGCTGTTCTCTCTTAGTGTGAGAAGTAGTTAAGACAGCTTTTATTTCAGGTGTAGCCCTGGTGGTCTTTGGCTGAAGGGCATTGACAGAGGATTTAATCATACTCAAATATAAAAACGATTCCTTGTCAAATCCTATCCTCCTTAAAATTACTGCTCCACAATGCTGTGTTTATCAAAATAGATTTTACGTTTTTAAAAAGCTGCCATAACTCTTCATAGTTGATTATATGAGTTAATCCTTTTTTCTATTACTTAAGATTTGATCATATTAACCCATTCAACTTTTTCATATCAATTTTTAAATCTCACTATTCTGACTACTTGAAAGTATGCATACCAATTTCTAAAAGACATGGAAGAATATTCCAAGGCTCATGGATGGGGTAATTTATCATTACAAAATGTCAGTTCTCCACAAATTAATCTATGAATTCCATTTAAATCCATTCAATATTTTAGCATCATTTATTAAGGAGCTCAAAAACTATATTTCAGCCAAAATATAAAAGAGAACATAAAAACTGATTGTTATACCATATTCATAAGACACAAAGATAAACTCCAGATAGTTTAAAAAGTTAAATGTGAAAAAGTAAAGCTAACAGAAGAATATGTAGAAGAATATCTTTGTGGAATGGAAAAGCACTTCTTCAAAAGAATCCCAAATATCATTTGAAATGTAAAAAAGAAACAATTAATGGATTTCAATACCTCAAAAAGGACTTCTATTTAATAAAGAACATTATGGACAAGTTAAAAATGCATAATATACTAGGAGAAGATATTTCAAACATCTAAACAAAGAACTGTCTGTGCTTGGAAACTAGAAGGAATTCCTGCAAAGCAACAAG